>NC_056725.1:1401460611-1401828111 GCF_019279795.1 Protopterus annectens
TCCCAGAGGGAAAAATATTTTAGCTTTAAAGACCAATATCTTAGTTTATGCTCCAGTCTAGGTTTTAACTCATGTATAATAAAGCATTTCCTTGACACTGTTCATGTACTACAAACAGCACATTCCACTATTTAAAGGAAACAGACGGGCTGGACAGGGAGATTTAAAACATGAAATGTCAAGGTACAGCAGGTTAATTCTCGTTCTGCCTTCAGAACTGAAATGCTCATTTTAAGTACGCAAGCAGGATTTCCTTAGTACAGAATCAGCAACAGTGAAGTAAAAGAACAAGCTTCTAAAATGTCAAGCTGAAAACCTTGCAGGAAACGCCAAAAGCTCAGAAATGGCACTTTGGCAAAAGGACAGTTCATACTTTGCTATATTTGCAAGTGGTAGGAATTTTTCACCCTTTGTTCCTCAGTCCATTTATTCTTCAAAGCTATGTATGGAAGATGATTTGTACTGTCTTATCATAACTCTCAACTGTCCCTGACTTTCAGGGAAGTCCCTGGTTTTGACTCAGATTTAGCTCTGTCCCTCTTAATCCCTCCTAAAACTACTGACTTTTGGGGAAAAGGTGGCGCATTACACTTAGTGTGCACCTCCCAAAGAATAATAATAAACAGGCTATTAACTTAACAGATTTAATTTATAGTTTCAGCTAGTTGACCCTTTGTAGCCTCACAAAAAATAATGTGGAATAACCTGACAGCTGATGACATTTTTTTTTTGACATTTTTTCTGCATCATGAGCAGCTTTTGCAGAAAAGTGTGTGAGCTTCAATACTGCAGTCTACTTGCATAAAAACTGGACCACTGTATGCAGCTTTGCATAAATGAGAACTTCCAAGCCATTACCACCATCAATACGCATAGCCTATAGCCTGACACAATAAGGTGGACATTTAATGCCATCATACTGGCAGCACTAGTATTTTTGACCCAGCTCCAACAGAACTACAGCAGTCAATGACTGTTTTCTCTTTCCTCATTATGCAATGTAAAGTGTAGCATCGAGTGAAACCCCGGTCATCCAATGTCTAAGTGACATAGAGCAAAAGAAAAAGCCTGGTCTGGAATGAAGTCCCTCTTTTTATGATTAAGGGATACACTTAATGCACATTATAATGGGCAGCCCTAAAAGCTTTCCCAGGACTCCAACAGCCTACCATTATTATTACAGTATTACTATAATGTTTGCAAATGTACACACTTCTGCATTACCATTTGTCTGTATAATTTTCCCAATGCCACTCTTTCAAATGAAGTAGATTGGTCTAATAACTCTTTCCTGAAAATATAACCACTGCCACGGAGCACTTCTCCTCCCCAGGCCAAAGGTTCAAGGCCCATTGTCTGCACTAGAAAGTCATCCTCCCTAGCCACAAATCCAGAGGATAATCATATGTGACTTCCAGCCACCCAATTGTTATTAAAGCTGCACGGTCATTAAAACAAAGGATGGCTTGCTATACACTTTACACAAAGCTGAGGTGTCACTGAATATACTGCAGAAGTAGCAACCCCCCTCCCCAAAGTATACATTGATCTGCAGCATTTCTGGCACTATACCTCCTGAAACATATTCAACTACATTTCTACATCTGTTTTTTTTAGGGTTGTTGACTGGTGGAGAATGGCTAAGGAAAGCCCTTCAATAAGCAGCAATCTAGCCAAAAACAACAGGTGTCATTAGTAATACTATATTAGATGGTACAAAGCAGTCAGGAATGGGGGTGGTACTACTGCTAAATTCTCTAAGGTGGTGATCATTTCAAGCACTGACAATCAAAACTGGTGTCAATTTCTGTTTCCTACAGATGCACCACCGAAAATGTGTTGAGTAACAAAAATTAGATGAAATTACAGTAACGGAAAAAAAATATATATCTTCCTGAAAAAAAGCTTGCTGGACCTACATGCTATGCCTACTTATCTTAATAAATCCCACACCTCCAGATAATACAATCTGTGTCAGTTTCCTTTCCAGACAGAGGCAAAATATGCCACGAGAAAGGCACGACTATGGCTGCATTACTTCTAACAAACAAAATGAGATTACATGAACATAGATTGCCCTCCCCAGTGTCTCAGTCTTCATAAAGTTACAAACCAAAGCAGGCATTCTGTCAGCAACCACCTTCATTACCTCTCCTGGCAGACTGTTCCACCATCTGCAGCTCAGCATAACAGTGTTTTCCACCTTACACATTTTAATGCAGAGACACTTCTCATTCACCTCCTTCCGAGGAAGGTGGGTAGCTACAGGTTTAACTGCTGGAAATTACACCTTTACTCTCATTTTACTGAGTAGAATTCATACGCATTAAACTGGCAGTTAGTGCAGTGGATTACGGCTGTAAATTCTTAATGAGCTGCTTCCTATAACTAAGGGTACAGTTTTTGATTCTACCTTGTTTAGCCAAGATAGATTATCTAGATGGGTAGATGTCAGCGTTACAGTGCAAACATAGATGACAGTTGTCAGTCTGAATCTTGGTTCATTGTGGGGGGGGGGGGGTGAGGGTTGTTGTAATAGCTAAAGTGTTACGGGGCTCAGGGTTTGATTCTCACCTTTGAAACGGAATTTGGCTAAGCTTAAAAGACCCACAAGGGCAGCTAGCCTAGTAATTACCTATGAACTTTTCAATACCACCATCTGGTGACCCAGCAGTGATTCGTTACACAACACTGTAGACCAAGAAGAGCTCTCTATTCAGTGGGTGAAGGGAAAACCAAAAACGTGTTATTCTTCCCTGACAGTTAAACTGGAAGCAATGTAAAGTAGGACTGCGCTTAAACTATCATGCGCAACTTCTGAAAACAGGAGTGTACAAGTGAACAATTCAAAGAACCTCCAATTATACAAATGGTTGTCTACAAGTGATAGTGCTATACAACCCCCCCCCACAAACAGCCACTACCCCTAATACCACCACCGAGTTCAACATTCAATAAGAAAGACAGCATGTTTACAGATGGAGGAAATGCTTCGGACTGGGGAGAAAGGCATATTATAAACCACTCCCAAACAGGCAAAGCTTCACAGTTATGCTAGGTGGCCTGTCTGGCTTGTGTGCCCCACCTTTCACTGCAGCAGACTGTATATGTCTCAAGTGGCTGTTAGTTTCACTGAGCTATGTTTTTCCATTACTAATGCTCAATGTCCCATTCGTGCAACAGTTTCAGAATTCTCTCTGTTGGAAGGAAGTTTGATACTGGACCTTAACTGTTACAGACCCTGTAAGTGTATGTGGGAAAAGGATATTACTGGCATGCCTTGGGGTTTATAGCTTCGTGGGAACAACTTTTATCCTGCTACATATGACAAGCTTCTCCAACTAAGGCATGCAACAGTTATATCATAGGTTGTCAACTTTCAGTATTTGTCTGTTAAGTGGATAGGTGGATGCTCAAAATGACCATTTACAGTATGACCTCTGCCATTCTAACAAATTAAATACTGGTAAAATACAAAAAAAAAAAAGAAACAGACAGAGACAGAACAGTATTATATAGATAAAATCACGCACTGGTAAAATAGACAAAATATAACAAAATCACACACAGGGACAGTGTAGTGTCATACAAACTACACACAGTAAAGCATCAACAGTGGACATTAGGCTTTGTATCCGCAGTGGTGGTGCTGCGGTAGCGTTGTCACCTCACAGTAAGACGCTGTCCGGTTCAATTCTCAGCTAGAGCGAGTTCTGCGTGGAGACATGGGTGAATGGGCGTACCTTCGTTGAAGGTCAGGGCTGGCAGCTCGGCACGTAAAAATCAACTGCCAATCATTAGCGGACCAGAGTTCCACTGTGGCGACCCCTAACTGGGAAAAGCCGAAAGACACAACAACAACAACAACAACATATGTTAGGCAAACAGCTAACACTACAAAAATAAGGTGTTGGGAAAGAGTAACAGAACTGTGAGACAATTTCTAATGAAATGTACTACAGTAGGGAACAAAATCTGAAGCTAGGAGAGCAGAAAAAAAAAAAAAGTGTCCCATGTATTCAGGTCTCAAATGACAAAATTAGGAAAAATATAGGACTGCTGGGTAAGGAAAACTGGATCAACAGAATTAGCACAATTAAGTGAAGGATGCAATTTAAGGAGGTAGGATACCAGTTAAAACAATTAACAGTGTGAAGCACATGTAAGCTGAATGAGATGGGGAAAGAAGAGAGCAGCACTCACAATTATCCTTCCTTTCCTTTAGGTAATAAAGGAGTTCTGACCTAAACGTTTCTGATGTCAGGAGAGGGAATTCTAAAGAGAACTGCCTTAGGAGTAGAAGTTAGTCAAACTAAGAATAGTGGTAACAGAGACATAGGCTAGTGGCATCTCTAGCACTTGAGTGTAGCTCAGTGGGAGCCTCTGTAAGGGTAAAAAGGCAGCATCAGTACTCTTGACAGAAGGGATGACCTGGGAAAAGGCAGAAAGGCATGTAGGCATTGTACCCGATTGGTAGCTAGCTTAACCATAGTGAGGGTGGTACAGTGGTTCTGCTTTTTGCGGGAGAACAACATAAAAATCTACCAAAACAGCAGAGGCCACCAAAGCAGACACCCAAACAACTACCACCTCAGAACACAACACCTGCAACACATAGACCTCACAGTCAGAGTGTCAAACAGTCACAGCCCTTAAGGCCAAACACAATGCCAGACACACTAGTCATTGGTGACTCCATAGTCAGACACACTCACCAGACTGAGTAAGGAGAAGGTCACAGTAAGCTGCCTGTCGGGCGCTAGAATCCGCCACATAACGCAAGCACTCAGGTCTCTCAACAGCAGGTACAAATATGATTCAGTCATTGTCCACGCTGGTGTAAACGACCTGAGTCCTTGGACTACATGAAAAGAGACATTGAGGAGCTCTCTGATTATGTAGCCCAGACAGGTATGACCCTGACCTTGAGCAGTATCCTACCTTCACCAAGAATGATGCCACAATACAGAGATAAGATGATCAGCTTTAACAATTGGCTTAAACACTGGTGTCATTCAAAGGGGATCCAGTGTCTGTCTGCCTGGGATGACATGCTGGACAAGCCACTTTTCTCGCAAGGGACGGCTTGCACCTGTCACCCTGGGATTCGGATATTGGCAAAGGCTCTTGCCACCCCATAGTGCCTTTTTAGGCAAGGCTCAAATTCTAAACATACCACCCTAGAACACAAAAAGGAAAAAACTAAGGGTATTGCTGCTCAATGCCAGAAGTCTAAATCTCAAAATGCCGAGGCCCTTCTCAGTATGGAGAACATCGATGTCTGTGCTGTGACAGAAACCTGGTTCAAGGCTCCTGAGAGCACATCAGGTTTTACCTCATATCATGCTCCGCCCCAAAATCTGGACAATACCAAGAAAGGAGGGGGTATCCATATTCATCAAGGACACCCACACCTCAAGACTGGTGGTGGCAACGATGCATCGGAGACCATCCAGGTGCAATTAACCATAGGCAAGACTGCTCTGCAAATTGTAGCATGTTACAGGCCACCCTCACAAACTCAGGAACCTCACATGGCCTTCCTGAAAACACTAGAGGGATAAATGTATCACCAAACACCATCATACTAGGTGACTTCAATTACCCTAATATAGACTGGGAACACTACTCAAGCCCAAACACCCTAGCCCAAAAGTTCCTGGAATTCATAAACTCAAATGCCATGGAACAACTAGTCACCATCCCCACAAGAGGAGATAACATACTTGATCTCATCATCACGAACATGGGAGCACAATGTTCAACACCGGAGGTGTACCCCTCACTGGTGAGATCAGACCACAAACTAATCTCGCTGGAGGTCCTCATGCCCCCCCCCCCTGAAAAAAAAAAGAACACAGGAAAAAACTTCTCAAAAGGCGCCTTCACACTTCTAAAGACTAGCGTGGTCTCCTTTAAGGCCCCAAAACAGTACTCAAGCCGCTGAATCACTTACAAATGCCTTCTACCAGCACCTGCAGGACTGCATGGATAAGGCAATCCCAAGCAAAACAAAGACTCTTTGTACCAAAGGCAAGCATCCAGTCTGGTGGACCCCAGCCATAAACAAACTCTACAACAAAAGGAGGAAGCTACTACAAGATAGAGCAAAATCCTTAAAAGGTAAGACACCCTTGATCACTATAAGTAAAAACTAAGAGCTCTCATAAAATCATCCAAAGCAAATTTGAGAGAAAAATAGCTAAAGACTCAAAGACAATCATAAGGCCTTCTTTAGCTATGTTAGAAACCTGGGAGGAAACTCCCAGATATGCTCAGAGCTAGTTCAAAATGATGTGAAGATTACTGATCCTACAGACATTGCCAACATACTGGCTGACAGGTTCAGTGCAAACTTCTCCCCTCCCCAAAGGAGAGATATCTATACCAACGATTGCAGCCCCCAAACATCTCCAGCCCAAGTGAGAACTGCTCTCTCCAAAGCAAAAACACAGCATCCATGGGACCTGATGGTGTCCCCGGCTGTGTGCTCCATGAACTCAATGAGGAATTAAACCCACAGCTAGGACAGCTGTTTAATCAAAGTCTTACCTCTGGATAGGGAGTGGCACTGCAACTGTGGTACCACTTCACAAAGGCGGTGCCTCCACCGACCCTGGAAATTACCGCCCATTAGCTTGACAAGCCTTATCTGCAAAGCCATGGAGAGGATCATAATGGACCTCATAAATAAAGACATAGGGAATTTGCAGACTTTGGATCCAACCCAGTTTGGCTTTGTCAAAGGCAGATCATGCCTTTTAAACTTGGTTGACTTTTGAAACAGTCACCAAAGCCATTGATGAGGGAAAGGCAGTCCATACAGCCTACCTCGATCTGGCTAAGGCCTTCGATACAATACCCCATTCGGTATCATTGAAAAACTCATCAGCTTAAATGTCAACCCATACATCACAAGATGGGTTGCAAACTGGCTGAGTGACAGAACCCACAGGGTCAGAGCTGCTGGCGCCATGTCAGACTCAAAGCCTGTCACAAGTGGTGTCCCACAGGGCTCAGTCCTGGGCCCACTCTTGTTTGGCATCTACTTTTCCAGTACAAGCAAACACAGGAGGGTTATGGCTGACAAAGTTTGCAGATGACTGCAAACTGGGCGCCATAGTAGAAAACACATCTGACACAGATATCCTTCAGAAGGGTCTCACAGAAACGGATAACTGGTGCCAGAGCCACGGCCTAAAGTTAAATGCCAAAAATGCATAGTCATACCCTTCGGGAAAAACAAGGTTACTAGCTACCAAATAGGTGGCAATCCACTGAGCACAGAAGAAGTTATCAGGGACCTGGGGACCCAGGTTGATAGTAGTCTGTCATTCGACACCCATGTAGCTAAAGTAGTTAGGAAGACCTTCTACATTGCCCACCTTATCATGAAGGAATTCTCATCTAGATCAAGGGAGGTCATAGTCTCCCTTTACTCATCACTCATCAGACCAATGATTGAGTACAATGCCCCATTCGGAATGTATCTGACCCGACACTTGCAGCAACTGGAGAGGCCACAAAAGTTCCTCACCAAAAGGATAAAGGGTCTCAAAATCTGTCCTATGCTGCCCGACTGAAAGAACTCCAGCTCTATTCAGTGCTCAGAGGTGACCTTTGCCTAACATACAAGGCCATGTCAAACCCAGATTTGATGAATATGCTTCACCTCAAAAATCTAGATCCATCAGAGCCACAAGGGCGGAGACTTAAACCTTGACACGGCTATTAATAGGACGTGCTGGAGGGATAGATTCATCACCCAAAGACTCCGTATGCTGTGGAACAAAATCCCGGTACATGTGAGGCAGAGCACCTCGCTGGCCTTGTTCAAGAGAAATCTTGACCAATGGATGGGAGATCGCAGATATACCCCAGGGATTACCTCAGTGTCACTGCTCGACAGAGGCACAGAAAAATAATGGGTATAGTTCCCCATACTAAAGGGGTGGCCTAAGCCACAAAACGATGGGCTAGGCTTGTAAATGCCCTCGGGCAGATAGCCTAGTATGAACCTATGAACCTATGAACCTATAAATCTTAAAGATCCTGTTTATAACTTGTAGTAAGATACCACTGCCTGTGCAGGCTGCATTAATCAGGTGAAGGCAACACTGAAGCTGAGGAATTAAAATACCTTTTCCTGCATCTTGCGAGAATCCAAGAAATTTAATATCACAGAGCTTAGGACAAATTCTTCCCAGAAGTTTACGCAAATGGCAAGGAAGGCTAAGTTAGAGATTAAGCAAGACACTTACGTATGTAAAGTGTCCCATCACAGTTTTGCCTTCACCTTATGCACTTCCACTGTTATGTTGCATGTTCTTCCTACATTCACCTGTTTTACACACAATGCTTTAATTTAAATTCCTTGTAAAATACTACATCTCCCCATTGCGACATCACTGAAAAGTTAAACTTTACCTTTGGTGATGTCAATGTAAGGAGAGCACACGGGTGCATCCACTGAACTTTACTAGGCTCACCACAAAGAATGCAGTGGGCATCATCCATTAAAGATTATGGATACACCCCCATGCTGTTCCTTCAGTGATATCAGCAAGGGGTACTGCAGAATTATGCGAGTGCATCCTTAATAATAAAAAGTTTAAGAATCTTTTTTAATTAGAAAAAATCCACAATTTTGGTAAGATGGGAGAAGAATATATCACAGCTGTTAAGTACAAAGTGTCACAACATATATTCAAACTGAGATGGACTTAAGTGCTGAACTACTTTAATGGTGGTGCCACCAGGGCTGAAGACAATCCAGCTATGCTATACTATGGTTGAAAGGGGTTCTGAAAGGAATTTCTCTGGCTTTTGCCAGATATGGAGCTCCCTAAGGCCAGGGAAGTAAATTCGTTAAGAAAGGGCCGACTGAAAGAAGTCTGTAATCACAACAGAGAATACAGAGAAGTTAAAGAGTGTCTATTGGTGACAATGTTTTACTAAAATGGGCATCTTGTTTATTTTTTTATCTTATTTCCATATTTAACTTTATGTCTTGAAAAGAGTTGTTAATGGATGCTATGATTTGATTATGTGTAAATACATTTATAATAATGTTACTGGTTGATTTAGGATGTGTCTAATATGTTATGCCACTCTATTTCTGATGAAGTCCTGGCTCATGTACAGACAAAAGCACTTAACATTTTGTGCAAAACTTTTTTTTATGGAATAAATTCTTCATTTTTTCAAATACTTTTGATGGACCAATTATTTCAGTGTTCCTGGCTTAGACTATTGGCCATCATTGTGAGAACTGAATGAGCCTTGTTTTTTGAGTTTTTACATTATCTGTGGACAATATATATTCAGCTCATGAATATAAGAAAGAAGCAAGTTAATATGTAGTAAAAAAAGAAAGGGGTCATGTACTACGTCTTGGGGAAAGGCCAATATGAAGTAATTCAGGGAATGAATACAAGTGATAGACTAATTTCTGAACAGCTAGGGAACCAGAGTTCCTATGCAAGAATAGCAGGCAATGTCGTGAAGCCAGTGACTGAAAATAAGGTCTGTGGAGGCAGTTTCAGTAAGAGAACCCATGTGTGTTACTAAGTATTTTTTCTGGATAAAAGACATATATAGATCTGCTGTACTAAAATACCCAAATCTCTCACTGTGACATCTTGCACTGTAAGCCAAGTTGGAAACTTGGTTCATAGGTTCATAGATTAGTACTAAGCTAACTGCCCTTGCAAGCCATTTTAAGCCTAGCCAATTATCCCTTGTGAGACTCAAACCCTGCACCTTGTGTTTGTAAGGCAAACACCTTAACCATTAGGCCACCCTCCCCCCTATTGTATTGGCAAAATACAATGATAATCAAGGTAGCTATCAGATACGTAGCAACAGTTCTCTCAGGAATCATGGTCACATTTGTTACAACACAGATGGATGGAAGACAGGATTACTATGGGAATAGGAGTTGATGGCTTTTTTGCAAATAACTGATGCAGAGAAGTGAAGGAAGACTATAGCAAGCAAGCATAACTTGGTCGCAAAGCTTAATTAATGAGAACTAGAATCCAAATGTGAGTTATGTCCACTTGCTGTAACTGATGACATTTAAATATGCTAAAACCTAACTCTACAACTCCCTTCCTAGCCCTAACCCCCTACCCAAAATGAAAACTCCACCCCTAACACTAAAACACATCCCTAACCTAAAAAAAAAAACTAATGCTAACCCTAAACCCTTTTCCTAACCCTAAACCACACACCCTAATCTTGTTCCTCTTCCTAAACCTGAAACTCTGCCCTTAATCCTAACCGTAAAACTCTGATCTTAACAGTAAAAACCTACGGTACTTACGTATTATCGCAACCAGATTTTCACGGTAGTACTGGTTGCTTCCCGATATTGTAATCTGACTGTTGATGTTATAATGAAGTTATACAATCTGTTTTCTTTCACACTTAGGGTTGTTTTACTGCAGGGTTATCAACAAAAATTAAAAACTATGTTTGACTGTTTATGTATGCACTTCCCCGGCAGCAAGTGGTGTGAAACCCAGCTTGCTCATTTCAAGCACTCCTGACTACAATCTGTGACAACATTCCTCCGCATAAAAAAACAGAGAATGACCAATCCACATATTTCCTGGTCTAATACCTTCCAAAACCACTGAAGTACAATCAAAGTTTGTCTGAGGATACCAGCAACAACACAAAACAACCCACTGCCTCCAACTTCTCCCATCAGAAACGACCCCAGAATTACCTGTCAACATCATCCACCAAGACTTTGCAAGCCATTCCTTACTGCAACTTGCTGTTACAAAAGTTTCCTTTCAAGTCTGTCTACAAAGTTTTAGAAATAAAAAAGCATTTCCATGTGTGGGTCCTGTTTTTTTCCTAGCATTCCTTCCTTAATTCCTAGCAGCATTCCTTCCTTACAGTCACATTATTTCCCAAACTTTTTAACTTACTAAAGAAATGAAATTACACATTTCATTGCAGCAGGAAATTTTTGCAAAAAAAAAAATGGTGCGATAATACGTAAGTACCAAACCTACTAGTAACCCCAAAAATTTACTTCACAATTGCTAAACTGAGTTGCTTATCTACAAAGCACGCATCTTCCAAGCGCCACAGCGACTAACCTACTTTTTCACACATTTGCCTACATGCTATAAGTAACTGTGGTTAATTAAAGGTGCATGGCAGTTACTCTGCAATGAGAGAGCCCTAGATCTTCATGAACTGATATAGAAGGTCATCATTATCATGGGATCCACACAGATTAGAAGGCGGCTCAGAAACAGGGAAGGTTGAGATATGCAGTCCTCTAGTACACCTGAACATTTCAGCCAGCTTCATAGGGTAGAGGGGTGAAGCCCTGATTATTGAACATACTCTGGAGAAGCAGGCTGGGAGGGAGGGAAAGAAATTTAAAGACAGAAACTGCCTGCCCTTTGGGGGGGGGGGGTATGCATCCTTGGATGCCCACTTCTGTAATCACTGCTGAAGACAACAGATGGATTGAGAGGTCTGTTTTGAAGTAGGTGGGGCTATGGGTGTAGTATCACTCCAGGAAGTAGGCAATAAGCCTTTACAACGTCATACTAAACATCCGACCCTTGAGATGTTGTGCACACATGCAGGTGACATTTTGGGTTTAAGGGAAAAACATTCCGCTGTTGTCTGTGTGGATGATGGACACAGCAAGCCTCTCACCTCATATAGGGAAACAAAAGGGTGAATGCATCCACAGAGGCAGCTTACTGGTCAGTAGGTGCAGAAATCATAAAAGCATCCAAAAAAAGACATGTTAATCCTTTACTGACTGCACTGACCAGACACATGACTGTGGGTAATGCTACTGAAGACACACACAGTGACAGTGTGCATTTGTTTGCAGATCTGCCTGTAAGCTTGTCAATTTCTTTCCTGAAAGGTTGAGGGGTGCACAAAAATGTGCAATGCGAGTCCTTCAATGGGCATATTTCTGCTGCCTGCTGACTTCTCTGAACTATCAGGTTAGGGCCAATCATACTTCCAAGTGGATTTCCAGGCAATGCATTTGCTGCCTGCAAGCTTCAGATGTTAAACAACTTTATGAGAATGGCTCAAGTCCTCAAGAGTTTCAAACAAAAGACTACTATTGTTCAGTATGAATGTGCTGGAAATCAGAGTAAACTGAATGAATAACTATCACACAGTTAAGGTATATTCACCAACAAAGGATTACTGCAACTTGAACACTAATCTCTCACCTTGCATCCCAGAGAGTATACACACATCTTTAAAGATACTGAAGAATGACAAAAATATAGAAATTGAGTATATTATTCTATGCAAAAGGGCAAAAGAATGACTAGGTCAGTATGGGGCCATGATCCTACATGGACTTGCTGAAAGGCTGCAGTAGGGAGCAAACATCACAAGTTAAATGCTGCCACCATAAGGGACTTGTATCTAATAAATAATACAATCATTCTTAGGCAAGCAAAGGGAAGCATGGAGAAACAATAACCAACCTTACACAGTAATCAAGCTTCACACACTGCACAGACAGATGGCCCTTTTAATAATCAATATGCATCAGAAGCAAAACTTGAACTAAAAACAAACAGCTGCCTGTCTGTTAAGTGATGGGTACATGTGCTGGGTCACTCAGTCATGACCTAATTAAGTAAATAAGAAACAGTATAATAAATAATGAAACAATATAATAAATGATTAATAAAAGCAACAAACAGGAATGGACACATTAGTGAATAACAGCATACAAAAATGCAGGTTCAGAGTACAAGTATATGCGAATTCTACAAGCTGCTACATCAGGCAAAAACATACCACTTATATATATGAACATCAAATCATGAAATAACAACACAATCTCCCACAATTCTAAGACAAAAACACCACAAAAATTATAATGTCTTGCTGAGGAAAGCCTTTAATAATTGCAAAAGAGGAGCCAAGAGTGACTGGTGAGGAGAGAGTCTTTGAGGACTTATGTAAAGTGCTTCAAGGATGATCTAAGAATGCCCACACAGGATGACTATGTAACAGTTTATGACATTACCATCCAATTAGAATTAACATTTTAGAGCCGTTAAAAGCCAAGATGCAGGAATTTAAGTAATGCTCCCAGTACAGGAACATTTCATGCAGAGTTATTTTGGTGCATCAGACACTTAACACGATGATGGGTTTTAGAGCTATAATTTCCTGGGATTTAAATAGGTAAGGATGAAGAAAGCTTTTATTTTCCAACATATACATTAAGAAAATGCTTGTAGAAAGTTTCTGAACCAGTTGATAACAACAGCTTCTAGCTCATATGCTTTTCGATCCCGGATTACTTGTATGTGACTGAGAATAAGAATCAAAATATCTCTGAAAGGTCAATAAAACACTGCTGTCATCTAGCCATCATCAACACTGTTAACAGCTATGTTTTTTTTTTTTTTTTAATGATACTGAAGTAAGGCCACTCCCCTTTCAATCAAGGTTACAATTTTCAATGTAAACCAAGGGAGAAGAGCTGATGTTCCATTTAAACTGCTGCCATCAAACACAAGGCAAGTAAAGTGAATGTTAAGAGAACCATGCAGCATAAAAAAGATGCAGACGGGTTTATCTTTGGCAAAAGCAGAATGACTGCGGTCTTCCAGACACCATAAACTATTCCAACAGTGAGTGAGATCTGCCAGGGGTTCTGTAGATAGCGAGCAAAATATATCTAGATACTCTGAGGATGAATGTTCTCCAGTAGGGCATTAATGCACACACACACTGCCCAGTAAGAAAACAAGCCTGCTTCTTCACAGCTGTGTATTAAGATGTCATAAAGCAAAGACTGCAAAAAATAAATGGCACCATTAGCAAGTGCACAAATGTATATATGCATGCGAGACAGAGTGTGTGTGTGTGCGAGAGAGAGAGAGGAAAAGAGCAAACGAGAGACTGAGTGCAAGTCAACTTATTTCCTCAAGAATTCTTCACAAATCAATATGAGGAAAGACTTCAAACTAAATACATTTTTAAATAGAACACTAATTTCCCAAGCAAACACATAGATAAATAAATGAATGAATGGAGTGAGCAAGAGGTCTTCTATCAACATGCATTTTTCTGAACAATATGAAGTATTTATGTCTTGCTTCAATGATTTTCTGGTAATCACTGAAGATTACTGCAAGTCAAACGTTTCTAAGGGATAGGGCAAACTGTTATTAGTACAATTAGCATTATACTTAAAAACTGTGCCTGGAGATGGAACAGCTTTCCCAGAGAACTGGCTCCAACCTCCATCCCAAAATGTCAGCCCTGGAGCCTGATGCTGACATCCCCAACACTATCAGTAGTGCTGATGGTCAAAGCTGCTGCTGAACTTCTGCAGTTTGAAGACTTTGATACCAATGGGTCAAATAACAGGAAAGTGGATAGAAATTTGGGAAAAAAAATCTCAATCACGCAGCCAAATAACTTGGTAAGGGAGAAGGCCTGGGATCACATTTGCCACACTATTAGAAAGTTCTTGCTACATCATGTTAAGTCAAAAGAAATGGATCTCCTTAGACCTGTGTGACCTAGATGAGAAGTCCGAAATCTGGATTCAGTAGTCCTCAATGACAAAATACCAGGTTAGGGCAAGAAGCAGGGAATTCCAGAAAATAAACTACATCCAGCTGGGGGTTAAGAGACCCCCCAATCTGGGCTTTTTAGATCAGAATCTGAAAAGTACAGTTATGTACACTTACCATAAATGTAGATGTTCGAGTGTATTCACTGTTGCAGTCATCACACTTGTGTTATCTGCCTACAGGTAGCCCTCAGTCGGCCTGAATACCAGAGACTTAGTATTTCTGCGTTGGTTGCTGTCGCTCCAGGACTGACATCAGGTCGTCAGGGGTATAAATACTGGCAGCCAACGCCCTTACATCAGTTTTTCTTGCCCCAAATGTCAGGCGCCCCCCCCACACACACACACACACACACACACACAGGGAGCTAAGCTATGGTGGGAAAATCACCACCAGTAAAAAGTAAATACTGATACCAATAAGGAGAGAGTAATAAACAGAGAGAGAAGGGAGCTGCAGGGAGGGTAACCAGGACTGCAACAGTGAATACACTCAAACATCTACATTTATGGAAAGTGTACACAACTGTACTATGTTCTTCATGTTTCATTGTTGCAGTCATCACACTTGGGTTGATTCCCAAAGCTGAAGAAAGGGTGGAGGTAGTCAAGAACAGTTTGGGCTGGCTAGTATGCCCTGCAGGACTGCTGTTGCAAAACCTGCACTGGATTTGGAAAAGATAGGCAGGTGGTAATGCTTGGTGAAGTTGTGAACAGAACTCCAGGTAGCAGCTTCCAGAATGTCCCTGGTAGGGACTCCCCTGAGGAATGCTGTAGAGGTAGAAGTTGCCCTAGTGGAATGTGTTCTGACCCCCTGAGGGGTAGGTTTCCCATGGTGTTTGTAGCAGAAATGGATACAGTGTGAGATCCATTTGGAAATTGTCTGTTTTGAAATGGCCTTGCCCTCTGCCCCTGGTGCAAAACTGAGTAGTAACTGGTCAGATTTCCTGAAGGGCTTAGTAGAATCCAGGTAGAATCTGAGCCGTCTGTGCACGTCCAAGGAGTGCAGGATCCTTTCCCCTTTATTTTGAGGATTAGGAAAGAATGCTGGCAAATGGATAAATTGATTCAGAGCCGCACTTGACACCACTTTAGGCATAAAGGAAGGATTAGTCTTGAGGGAGACCCTGTCAGCATGAAAAATAATGAAGGGTTCCACAGCCATGAGTGCGTGTAGCTCAGACCCTCTTCTAGCTGAAGTGATGGCCAGAAGCAAGGCTGTTTTCCAAGACAGGAATTTTAACTCTGCTGATGCTGCAGGCTCAAAGGGGGGTAGCATGAACTTTTCCAGTACAAAGTTAAGGTCCCAAGCAGGGGTGGGTTCTCTCCTTGGTGGCCTTAAGTTGTTTGCCCCTCTCAGGAACTGTTTGATGAGAGGGTAAGAGAAGAGAGGTGACTCAGTGTTGTAATGAGCCGAGATGGCAGAGGTATGGATTTTAATGGAGGAGAAGGCTAGACTTCTGTGGAGTAGATCTGCTAGGTAATCCAGGATTAGAGATAGGGAGGGCAGTACTGTGCCCTCTCCTTTAGACTGAATCCAGGAGCAATACCTTTTCCACTTATCCACATAGGATTTCCTTGTACTGGGTCTTCTGGCTTCCAGAATGACATCCAGCACCTGCTTGCTTAGGCTGGTCACTGGGGGAGAATTCAAGGAATAAGCCAGGCTGCAAGATTCAGGGTTTGCAGTTGCAGATGCAAGATCTGTCCCCCCCTGTTGAGTGAGGAGGGTTGGGCTCTGGGGTAGGTGCCAGGGTGGCACCAGTGACAGGCTGCGCAGTAGTGGGTACCAGTGCTGGCATGGCCAGTCTGGGGCAATCAGGATTGTCCTTGGTCTGTCCTGTCTTATATTGAGCAATATTCTTGAGAGAAGGGGCAGAGGGGGAAATGCATAGATTAAGAGATTTACCCACTGGAAGGATAGGGAATCCACTTTCCAGGCCCTGCTATGAGGTGTCCTGGTGCAGAATTTGCTGAACCGGTGATTGCAGGGGGAGGCAAAGAGGTCCACCTCTGGGGTCCCCCATTTCTGAGTCAGAATGTTGAAGGTGCTGGGCTCTAATTGCCAGTCATGTGGGTCTAGGAGATTTCTGCTCAAGTCGTCTGCCAGTGACTTTGGCTTGCCTGGCAGGACTTGAGCTTGCAGATGGACCTGCATGTCCAGGGCCGTGTTCCACAGGGCCATGGTTAGCCTGCAGAGTAGGTAAGAGTGGGTTCTCCCCTGCTTGTTGATGTACCACATAATTGTGGTGTTGTCTGTTTTTATTAGCAGGGGTCCTGATTTGAGTAGGGCTCTGAAAGCTATTAGAGCATGCTGGGCAGCTAGCATTTCTTTTTGTTTGATGTGCCGATGAATTTGACTTGGGCTCCAGTGGCCCTGAATGCACTTGTCATCCAGGAGTGCCCCCCTGCATAGTCTGATGTGTCTGTGGTTAGAGTCTGGGAGGCATGGGGTTGAGTAAAGGGAAGTCCCTTGTTGTGGTTGCATGCTACTGCCCACCAAAGAAACTCTGTCCTTAGACAAGGTATGATAGGAATTACCTTTTCCAGGTCCTGAGAATGCTGGCACCAAAGACTTTTTAAGTACCACTGAAGTTTCCTCATATGCAATCTGGCATATGGAATTAGTAGAATGCAAGAGGCCATGAACCCTAGGGCCTGCAGGATTTTCCTTGCAGATAGCTGGGTTCTGGTGGCCATTTGAGAGAAGTGGCCTGTCAGATAAGCTTGTTTTTCTGGAGTAAGGAATGCCATCTGGGATGTTGTGTCTAAGCTTACTCCCAGGAATACAATCTTTTGACTGGGGACAAGTTTTGATTTCTTTTCGTTGATAGTGTACCTCAGGGAGGTTAGAAGGTTCTTTACAAAAAGTCAGGTGCTGCAACAGCATTTCCTGACTGTCTGCCTGAGCAGGCAGTCATCAAAGTACGGGTAAATTTGAATTTTTCCTCTGTCTGCAGTAGGCAATGGCTGGAGCCAGGCATTTTATGAATACTCTGGGAGCAGTGGATAAGCCAAAGGGAAGTGCAGAGAACTGATAATGCATAGATCCTGACCTGAAGCATAGGTATTTCCTGCATGAGTCCCTGATAGGGATGTGCAGAGGGGCTTCTTTTAGGTCGAGAGTGGCAAACCAGGCATCTTTGGCCAGCATAGGAAGTAGCTACTGAAGGGTGAGCATTCTGAATTTTGGTACCACCAGGAAGGTGTTTAGAATGGAGAGATCTAGGATTGGGCACCAAGTGCCCTCTTTTCTGGGTACCAGGAAAAGTCTGGAATACCCTTGACCTATCTTTTCTACAGGAACAGGTTGAATTGCCCTTATGGAGAGCAGGGACTGAACTTGGTTTTGTGGCTCTACCCACTGGTTTGGAGGTAGATCTGGGAACCCTTTTGGGGTTGGCAGGGAGTGGAAGTAAAACTTGTACCCCTGGGATACAATGTTGAGGACCCACTGGTCTTTGGTGATGGAATTCTATTTTTTTTGCATGACAGGCAAATTTTCCTCCTAGGGGCACAAGCAGTTGGGCAGAGGAGTTGAGAAGCCATTGTGAATTTTTTCTGTAAGGGGGTGGCTTAGCACTCCCTGATTTTGAAGTGGAGGCACTCCATTGCTTAGATCTCTGCATACCTTGAGACTGTAGTCTGGGGGGGGGGGGTCTGTTTCCCCTGGGTCTAGTTTGAGATGGCCTTGAGGGGGCTAGAAAGGACCAATGTTTCGAGGGGCAATGCCAACTGAATCTAGGAGGCTGTAATTGCAAAAATTCTTTGACTGTCTGCATAGATTTAGCTTTTTCTTCCATCTTTTTAAGAACCTCTTCTGCGTTGGTGTCAAACAGATTATCCTTGTTCAAAGGAGCATCTAGTAATTTTGATTTGACATGGTCTGGCAAGGTCTGCTCCTTAAGCCAAGCATGCCTTCTCAGTACAGAACCAGTGACTGCTGCCCTGCAAGATGCTTCTAGGGCGTCAGAGCCACATTGCAAAGTATGCTTGCTGAATTGGCTTGCAGAATGCATAAGCGCTTGTAATTCTTTATTTTCTGCACAGTCTGTGAAGGTAGCTAATTTTTGCTTAATAAGTTCCATAACATGTTGCTGGTACTTCAGCATGTGAAACTGGCAATTCAATGCCCTAATGGCGAGAGTTGCAGAGGTGTATACCTTTTTACCCCATCTGTCTAAAGCTCTGGAATATCTGTCCGAAGGGGTGGGATTCTTAGCTGTAGTTGCTTTGATACCTTTAGGCCTCTGGGAGATGATCTCTGGGTCAGCAGTAGGATTTTTCAAAAGGAATTTGAGAGAGTCAGGCACTCTGTAGTACCGGTCTGGTTTCCTAGTATCAGGAGTTAGACTGGATCCCATAAAGACATCATCCACAACATCTAGAAATTCTCTGAATCTCTTTTTGGACTGAGGACAATCTTGGCATTCCTAGTGGAAATGGTCTCAAAGTATGTAAGGTTTCACCAAAAGAAAAATCCTCTGAAGGAGAAGCAGAGGGTATGGATTCCTCTGAATCTAAATCCTCTTAAGCAGATAAAGGCATGTCTTCAAAATCACATACCTCAGAGTCGTTGGACTCTTGGTCTGTTAAAGCTGCTGGGGACAGGTCTCTTTCTCTTAGCAGGGGATGGCTGGCTTCCCCTAATCAGCATAATCAAATCTTCTGCCATTTTAAGCATTTGGTATTGTGGCAAGGAAGCAGGTGCTTCAGTTTGGGTCGTCGGTTTTTTAGGCGTAGCTCGTACTCTTGCCCTTAGAAACTCAGTAGTTTTAGACAGAACTGAAGACGCGAAAGAAGTCGGTTTGTGTCAAAAATCGGTAGTGCGAAGAACTTCCTCAGAAGCCGGTGCCTGCTCAGCGGCTCCGGACCCATCCAAGGTAGAGACATCTGCAGGTTCCGTAGTCGAAGAAGAGTCTTACAGCATACCACACTCTGAACGTGTCTCGGTAGCGGCCTGCGAATCCATTGAAGTGGGCATCAGGGGCTGCGAAAGCGCCTCACTGAATACCAGTGAACTGGCAACTAGTTTAATGGAAGCATCGTCGGCAGTTTTGGACCTGTGCAGTCTCTGTCTTTATCCTTACGTTTTTTCAGAGGATCGGTAGTCGGATGGCTTACCAAAGCCAATTCGGAATACGGAGAATGAGAGCGAGTATTTAGCGACAATAAAGACGACGAATAGTTCGGGCGTTGAACAAGGCACAAAACCGACAGCAAGGTACATCATGGTCTGGGCCTAAACAGGTGACGCAGTAAGAATGGAAATCTCAGTGTGGTATTTGCTTTCCACAGGCGAGACAATTGTTAACTTTTTCTGACATTGGTTAGAGCAAGAAAAAAGGATCCCCGATGGGGTACTTAGCTTTAGAAGACTTCAGCATGATTCAATTCGGAAACGAAAACTCAGGTAGCGGCCGACCGGCACTCGTGCAAACTGCTTCTGCTTCAGGCTCCTCTGCAAGAAAGACTGATGTAATGGCGTCGGCTGCCTGTTTTTAAACCCCTGATGACCTGATGTCAGTCTTGGAGTGACCGCAACCGACGCAGAAATACTAAGTCTCTGGTATTCGGACTGACTGACGGCTACCTGCAGGCAGATAACCCAAGTGTGATGACTGCAACAGTGAAACAAGAAAAACATCTTGTTCCAGGGAAAGGGGCTTCTTCTTGGCTTCACCTGGCTTGGGGGTAGGGTAAGAAAAAGACAAAGGAAGCTATTTAACACTAGCGTTTTCTTGAACAGGAGTACTCATCAGTTTCTCCAACTCCAATCTATGTTCCTCTAGTGTTTGGTAGTGGAGGGTTTACAGGCAGCACAAATGTCAGGGTGCTCATACAAGGAAGCCTCCTTTAAAAGCTTAACATACTGGAAGTGACTATCCTGTAGGGAATTTTTTATCTTGATTTATATTTTTTAAACTATTTGCCTTCCTTTTCTGCATTCTAAAGCAGCATACCAGTGACAAAAAACTTCAGCAAAAAAAACCAAACAATCAACACGTAGCAGAACACTGAACAGACAGGCTTTCTAAACTACAAGAAACACACAGCAGCACAACTCTAAACTGCTATCAAAATCTAAGAGACTTTTCTATGAACAAAAATACTGCAGCTGTTGTCAAACTCTTTCAAAAACTCTGACCAAATGGTGTAAGGCCAAGTGAGTGGGAGGGGAACAACAGAAGTTGAAGAAAAAAAATGGAACGTACTGACCAACAAGAAAGCGAGAGCAGACTGAAAACTGTCAGCAAACAGCAAGAAAATAAGAACAGAAGCATTGAGCAATGATCCCCACTGACTTCTAAAATAAGAGGTCAGAGGTGCTTAAACTGGGCTGCCATGAACTTACAGGTTGCCAAAATTACTTATCCAACAGAACCCAGTTAACTTGGCGAGGTTCCATGTTTGCTGATATGGGAACAATAGCATCAGAAGTTTCTCAGAGATCAATACCTGAACATACACTAAATGTTAGTATATTTAAAGTAATTTGCCAATAATTTATAACTTACCTGTGCACAAACTGCCTAACATTATTTCTTCCCATCCCATCCACAAACATTTACGGCTTCTTTTTCATAAAGACAGTTTTAAAATCTGCATTTTTCCTTACACTGCTGATGCCACTGAAAAAAAAAGAAAAGTGTGACCTCTAACCTCAGCGACAGTGTGAGAAAAGTGCGTTTTGTGTCAGGTTAACGTGCAGTGCACCCATAGACTTTAATGCGGCAACTTTGCATGTGTGATGGTGCGCCTACTAAAGTCTATGGATGCACTGCACGTTAAACTAAAGTGATTTCAGCACAGACTATAGTAAATTTATTTGGACAATGGTTAAAGTTTGCAAAGCTTTTTATTAAAAATAAAGGGACAAAAACAAAGATAAACGAACTGGAAAAATACATCACACAGCACTTGACTCACTAAATGCTGTGATGCATACACAATCTTCGGCAAATCACTTTAAAAGACTTGCAGTGGCATTGCATGAAGGTTACTCCAGATAAGGATGGTCAACAGACTTGTCTTTAGTCCTCAAGACAGTTAATTCTTCCAACTATAGGAAGCCTAGCAAAGTGGTCCAATGAGTGCAGTACAAAGAAGACAGAGACATTACTTTTCAGATGTGGACTTAACTGACAGAACTGCTCCATGCCACTAAATTTTATACCTTTGTTTTTGTTAAAATAAAACTCAAGTAGTAATGCCTTGGTTTTTACAACCTAGAAATTAACTTTTTACAAACCATGGAGTATTTAAAATTTTGTGCTCGGGATTTGCTACAGTTATACTTCACTGACATGTTTTGCAGCAGACCTTCTAAACCCTCAGCTATATTCCCAACTTATTCTGATGTATCACTGTTCTTTTAGAATGTTCAACGAATCTACAAGCACAGTATACTTTCTTTAAAAAAAAAAAAAACTCGCGTACTATATTAAAAAATTGGCTCCAGCTCTCTGAAAAGGCAAAGAAATACATAAGACACCAGTAGACCAGATTCACTTATGACCATACTTGCGTGACAGTGGGACAACAAAGAAAGTTTCTTCTGCACCACAGTCTAAGGTTGTAATTATAACCTGTAACGCAGTCTGAGTGACCCAAGTTTGTTTGTTAGTATTGCACACTTGTCACCAAGATACAACTGAAGGAATGTCAGTGAATGGATCATTCCAGAAATGAACTGAAAAAACTTGTCTAGTCAGGGACACCTGCATTCCCCTTAGTATTTCATGAACTTCCTTAAGCAGTATGGTTAACAGAATACCTAAAAATGAAGTGTTCCAAAAATGATGCTCACTTTCCAAATGCACTGAAGTATAAGGCATTACTAAACAGCTGAAGGGCTTTCCAATCCTCAGCATTTTGCTACACTGTAATGGCAACATTTTTACTCTCCTCTCCGACCATCTAGCCTTTCACTGGTCCTCTGCTGGTCTATTTGTTCCCCCATGGGCAAGAGCCATGGCCTGCTTGCTCTGCTTAAGGCAAAAGTCAGAAACCAGGATCTATGCTATTACCCATGGTACAAAAATAGGCTTTTTCAACATTAGCCCTAGTAATCAATTTTCTTGGCCTATGACGTCTGCTGCATTCTTGTAATTAAGGATGCAAGCATACTTCTACATATGCTGTAGAAAAAGGTACCATTAACACAAAGCTCGGGTCATGGTCCTAACCCTGTCCTGACCCATGCCACCTCCCAAACCAAACTGGGTAAGCCAGCACTTACTTCTCTAGGTTCAGTTTTCCATACCACATACTCCATCCCCCACCCCCCATTCCAAGAGTAAAACAGAAATTATCTGGGACTGAGTCAGGATTTTATCCCTCTACTGGCTTCAGCTGCAACACACTGACAACAGAGTAGCAGTCTACGCAATATTCAATGCCTGCCATACAAACAGTGCTCTAAAAATGTCATATAAACAAACATCATAGAATAAAAGTTCTGAATTTTTTCCTCTCAAAAAATAGCTACACAAGTTTCTAACATTATAATGCTGCACTGTTGCGGTTTTGCTGCATTAGAACTTTATATAATATATGCACACCGAACTCCAGGACTGTTATGCACTAGCCCTGCCATACACTAGCCCTGCCATAGATGTCCATGGCCACAGACTGCACTGTCATAGTAGATGTCCATGGCCACTGCCTGCACTGCCACAGTAGATATCTTTGGCCACAGCATGCACTGCTATAGTAGATGTCCATGGCCACAGCCTGCACTGCCGTAGATGTCCATGGCTACTCCCTGTACATCGAAATGCAGACGTTGTATGTTTCAAAAGTAAGCACACATCACAAGCAGCAGTACAATCAAGCCAATAAATTTGGTTTCATTTTGATGTAGTGGAAAAAAAGCCTCAAACTAGTCGCTGAAAGATGTACACAAAGATACATCAGATGCCATATGGTGCAACCCATGAAAATGTTACACTGTATCTAATAACAGCTCACACAGTGTCTTAACCAAAAAAAAACAAACAAACCACTATAAAAAGTTTCTTCTATGGTTAAAAGAAAAAAAATTAAAGAGTGTTGGCAAAAACCTAGGTTGCTTCAGTAAAAAGCATAACATCACATTTGTTTTTTGTGTTTTCTTTAATGATTAAAAACAATTTCACAGGACACACTGGTGCCTCTCAAAATCAGGGACATTATAACTGAACACCAACAGTACAATGTCCACGGGGATATAAAATTCCAGTTCGCACCTCCACACTACAGTCAGAAAAATTTCTAGTGGAAAAGTGAAAGAATCACATATCGCACTAAGAAAAGAATGCTGCTTTGATAGTACAAGTGTCAAACTTACTACAGAATGCTGTGAATGGCCTCATTCTAGGTAAACAAGAAGTCATATAGACAGATGAAAACTACACAACTTCTAAGTCTGTAGTCATAGGACCTTTACAAAAGGATCTCTTCTGTAAAAAAATGTTTTAGGGTTCTTGATCTGTTAAAACTAAGACATGTAAAATTATGCCGATCATGATTTCTCCATCCATACCACAGATGACCTCTGCAAGATTAGACTCACCTTCCTCTATTACATGTGTATAGCAGATTCTGCATTAAAATCAGAACTGTGGCAAGGTTTAACGGTCTCCCCACATTTTGCTACTTAAAAATGCAAATGAATAGCTGGCTATCAATACATCCCTGCACATCAAACAAAGGCCCCATGCAATGGCTGTAACCCATATCACAGACACTATACATAATACAGTCTCAGCGTGTAAGCATAACAAAGCTGTATGATTTAGCTTCACATGGCAGAGAATGCTGCTATACAAACATTTCTTGACAAATGACAAGCTGCAGAACGGAACATCCCATCATCAGTGCAGGTTGCTCATAAGATTTCACCATTCAGTATGGTTACTCTATAACCTATATTAGCATTACCAGATCTCCAGGTATTCTTTGACCAATGCTCTAAAGCTTTCTTGATCATCAGTGATAATTTAGGATCACACTTTAGCATACAAGAGCAACAAATCACACTCTTTCATAGCTGAACTTACGTTTAATTGGTTCAAAACTATTAAACAACACGAAAAACATGAAATTCTCAAAAATGTCAAATTATCTTAATGCACAGGTTCTCTCCTCTTTCTAAAGAGTATGGAAACTGGGCTTAAAGGAGCTCTACTGTGAAAATAATTAGGGGATGATGAGTACAACGGTTTAACATCTTGGTTTAGGCATACATGGAGGAACTTCAAAAGCAATAGGTACATGGTACTGATTTCTAATATGTTTTGTCTTAATTCTTGGAATCTTAATATACATTTTCACACAGCTTACAAAAGGCACATCCTTGTGTCAAAAACAGAAGCAACAAATCCTAACACATTTGTGTTGGGTATTCCATTTGGCTTGTACAACTTATTACTCAACTATCATTACATCCTACAGTATTCAACATTATTACTCAACTACCATTACTTAATATAGTATTCAACATTTTTCAGTGTATTTCGTCTCCCTCAGCACTTCTGTTCAAGCCCAGAGGATATTCAGTAAATATACAAGCTTAACCCACAAGAAGTAACATGCTAAAATGCATTAAATACCACAGTTTTATAATACACACACTGCATGCAGTAAAATGTATTCAAATGTTAATTACTGGATAAATATTACAGCACAGTGCATAACTTGAGACAACTTTACCGTGGAACAGTTACCTATATGCAAAGGCTGCAAGGAACAGAGTTCTGTTATGTGCCAAGAGAAAAGCTGAAAACTGACTAAATTTGGTTTTGGATATGTTCAGAAGACACCTAGGTGTAGTATGTCTGATCATAATGGAGAAACATATACAAACCACTGCTTCTCAAACAGCTGGGTACTTCATGCAACCAAATTGTGAAAAGTGTACATTATAAAACACAAGTTTTTAATTGCATACATCATTACTAAAGGCAATGCAAGCACTGATTCTTTAGAATAACGAGATAGTCGGAAGGCTGTCTGACAGCAATTACCTCGTCTAATGCACAACCCCCCAAATAAATAAATACATAAATAACCTGTCTATTGGGCTCTCTTCAGTTTTGGGTGCAATTTTTTTTTCTTCTTCAACTATCTGAATTGTAGCCAGACCACCAGGCAAGTCAGAAAGAGATGCTTTACAGAAAAGCAGAAATAAAGTAAAAAAAAAAAAATTCTGTATCTAGTGTTGTAGCTTAGTCCAGTCAAACCTACTAAACAAAAGTATTCGGTAAAAACACGGTCATATTTTCTACAGAAAATTTACAAGAAAGAACACTAACTCATGAACAGCAGCTATGGACAAAAGTGTGATTTGCCGTCAAGAATTCATGGACTTCAACAGAAATACAAAACAACAATTGTATTAAAGGTGCACAGAAAGTAAAAACAGAATAGCAATACCTGTCCAGACCTGAAAGAGACAAGCATCTGTTAAAAGTACAATACTGACTTGTATTGGAACAGTACTTAAATGAATCATCATTTAAAGACGTGAAGTTAAAAATTACTACAAAGATGCAACATGCAGCATTTTAATCTGGAGAAAAAGAAAAAAAATACATACTGCTTTAACAAGTGTCAGAATTGCTAACAAACTGAAGAAAATTAAATGTTTAAACTTACCATAATAGAACATCTTCATGGTCCACATTCACTCACGTAAACCAGCAGGACTGATGGCACACAGCACAGTTGTACAACATTTTTTTAGATTCTCCCAAGCTCAAAACTCCTCCCATAATGCTCCGCACCTCCCCTTTTCCCCAGATCAAGTTTTTCCTGTTACAGACATAGCTAAGAACCATAGCATGCATACAAGCTTCAGGGCCATTCCTCCAGATCTCTCTGCAATGGATAATTTCAGAACATGTCTGCTTTTGCCTCATATTTATGCCCTGTCCTTAAGCAAATCACTTTTCCAGTTCCAATGGTCCCCTGGACTGCAAGCCTGATAACTACCTGTGAACCAGAGTAATTATGGTGGAAAGGAAGGAAATTTGAATGTAGTACACAGGAGCATCATCATATGAACTGGCAAGTTTATTATTTACCTACAAATAAACTGGACAGCACAAAGTCTAAGGAGTTTAATGTTAATATTTTAACTATGAATACATTTTTAATTTAGCTTTTTTGTTGCAGGCAAAAAAAGTGTGAAATGCACTGCGTTTGGGCTACAGTAGTTGTCCAGCAGTACAGAAGAATAAGGCTATTAGCTGTTAAATAGCAAAGCTGTTTCCTGTAGAACATGATTTGATTCCCTCAGCCTTCTTTTGCCTTCTATGTAACTCTCCAAGTTATTTCACCAGACAGCATCCTGGGCTGTTCTTGAAAAGGGACGCATGTCTAGTGGGCTATTCCAGGCCAAATGTGTTGTCCTTTATTCTTTTGAATTTCTACATCCTTTTCACAGATATTAATACTTCACTGCTCTTGTGTTTAATGGGTTGCCAAATGCATTTAACTGTGAGTTTAAAGAAAAGATTTTACTTTTTCTCATGCTAAGCCCGTTTACAATGTCAAAGTTTCTTGTTCCTGTTTTGCTTAAAAAAGCAGTTCAGTGTTTTTCCTGTAAAATCTGAAATAAACATTTTAAATGAAATCCAAATCTCTGCGATAACTGTAAAAGTAAAGAAAAAAAATACTATGGACACAGACAGGTTTGACTGCATTTATGTTAACTGAGGAGAGAGGGACAAGAAATGGGACACAGGAATGTCTGTGTGTGTGTGTGTGTGTGTGTGTGTGTGTGTGTGTGTGGGGTGATCTATCACCCTGCCTACGACTCCATTTGACCAGAATCCGGCTCTGCACACATACATTCATACATGTGGCAACACATGCATATCAAGATTTACCTCTCAGGCTCCACTCTCAAGGTGAATTTCTTGATAAAGGATAAAAACGTGCTCCGGCACTATGAAGGCTGTCCAATACCTTGGGTGCAAGTAACTGCCACGTAACAAAGTTTAAATAAATTCAAATAAATTTATTGCACACAAAAAGCAAAAAATAAAAATAATTAAATAAAAAATGTATATTTAAATACAGATTAAGCGCTTTCGTCTCCATATAACGGAGACTTCATCAGAATAAATTACACATACACCAAGCTTCCTTATATATGCCTCAACACGCATTTAACAGGGTAAATCACCTAAGTGAGGCAGTAAATGGATGTGGGTGATTGGTTATGTCACAGTAAAAACAAATTACAAAGAAGTAAAATGCGATTGCATCCATAGACTACTAGGTATATATTTACAAAAGTAAAATGCGATTGCATCCATAGACTACTAGGTATATATTTAGAATGCAGAGTACAACAGCATTGGTATGCATATGTTGTGTACAGTATTGCAACTGTAATAAAGCAATAATAAGACAAAAATAATAAAAAAACAAACTCTGCTGATGAAACTCATATTTTACATTCAAAACTCCAAAAGGTTTTTTTGTTATAAATAAATAAATTTCTATGCTAACTAGCTAAAATCAAAAAATATATAACACTGTGCATATTGTGTTTATCTTAAAATATGTAGGTAATAATTATAATTTAAATTAATAAATAAATAATTAATAAACAAGTCCTATTATCATGTCACTTGCTGAACAAAATTATTTATATATATATATATATATATATATATATATATATATATATATATATATATATTCATAAAAAATGTATGTAATAAATATTACAAAATATAAATACAGAAAATTAAAATTAATAAAATGTAGATGTAAAAAATAATGTAAAAAATTATATAAATATATACAAAAATATAAGTAAATATATATATCATATATAATATAAATAATGTAGACAGGAAATATCATATATTAGATCATATAAATATTCAAAACTTTCACATTTTTCAATAACACATATGATTAAATACAAAGAACTAGAACAAGTTAAAAAATGTGTATATCATGTAAAACAATCCCAGGTACATGAATTTTGAAAATTCCCACTTTTATCCCTGTTTTTATTATCCATATTTATTGATTTATAACTTTTGTAATTTGTTTTTACTGTGACGTAACCAATCACCCACATCCATTTACTGCCTCAGTTAGGTGATTTACCCTGTTAAATGTGTGTTGAGGCATATATAAGGAAGCTTGGTGTATGTGTAATTTATTCTGATGAAGTCTCCGTTATATGGAAACAAAAGCGCTTAATCTGTATTTAAATATACATTTTTTATTTAATTATTTTTATTTTTTGCTTTTTGTGTGCAATAAATTTATTTGAATTTATTTAAACTTTATTACGTGGCAGTTACTTGCACCCAAGGTACTGGACAGCCTTCATAGTGCCGGAGCACGTTTTTATCCTTTAGTTTGATTGTTTTGTAGTTTTGCGGTTACCAGTTGTGTGAATTTCTTGATATCCAAGGCTTGAACACACATGTTGGTTATGATCGAAGACCTGATCATTATACTTTTAACTATATAACAAAGCAAAGCCCTGGACCCAGCTATATAGAAAGTGCATTCATTCATTTGCTTATTATAGCATTATTTTGCAGGTGTGCATAAGGATTATACATGCATAGTGTTTGCAGAAATGCTTTTATGTTCATTAGAACTGTACTCCTCCCGAAGTGAAGTAGTATGTCCTGGGTACCTCGCACTCCTGTTAAATGTTTTTGGGCTGAAAAACACAAGCACCTGCTTTCCCAAACATTCTTCTAAAACAAGCTTGCTGCATCCACATTCTCATTAGTTTGTATTTTACTATTATCATCAATCGGCATATTAAAAGTACTGCACATTTCCCAAACAAATTTCTACTTGAGCCAAACATTTTATCTGCATCTGTATTTTTTTGTATTTTTTACTTTTATTTAGTTTTGTTACTGCACAAAGTACATTTACTCTTTCCATCAAAGCGTTAAACAAGTCTTTAAGTGAGCAATACTCAATCACAACAAAACAAAACTGTTGTACTGAACGGTTGGCATTTACAAACAAAAACTTAGTGAAAAACCATAAGAGTGCCTATAGTCAGATCAGAGTGCTAGATTCACAGCAGAACACTACAAAGCAACACAAGTGGTGGGGGTGGCAATGTTCTCCTGAGGTGCTGTCTTTATATTTCAATTACTGAAATGCATCTTACTGACTAGTAGTAGTTCAGATGGTTGCAAAGACTACATGGCACTTGAGAATTTCCCATGTTTCATAGGAAAGTTGCAATAACTAATATAAAGCCAGTCATGGGTCTTCCCACTAAAAAAAATATCGCAACTTCAGTGGGATCCACCAGGTAGACAAATACAACAACCTTTCCCTTTCAGTCTTCCTTTATTACCTTCGAAGAACCTCCAAGAAGCGTATGTTCTACTGAACTATATTAGAAAAAAAAATGTTTTTTAAGTTCCAGCTACGTGTAACAACCAACAACATAGTGAAACATTACTCACTGAGCTGTAAGTTCCACCAGCCAGAAAGTCATTGTTCCTTTTTCCTAATACCTGACCAACAAAAAAAAAAAAAAAAAAAAAAAAAGAAACAGACCGCTGGTATGTGAAACAAAGAGGCGACACCCCAAGGTCTTCCTGAGTTAGTTACTCATAGTCAAAAACAATAGTACTGAAGCGTCTTCTGAAGCTACATGCCTGTCAAACAAGTCTGTCAAAACTTATTAATCTAAAGGAAAAGGTGTTTCAGTTTTAGACAGCTTTAAAATCCTTAAAATATCCAAAAAAATCTGCACTCGGTCTGTAGTAAACACAGTACATTTTGAAAGGTACAGTCAGTTTTCCATATAACCTATAGCCCTACAAATCTTGCTGACCATGTAGTGTGAAACAGGCCATTCTCAATGATGCAATATATTAGATTTGCCCAGCTTTATAGCAATAAACTGGACAATGATAAGATAACATGAATCATGAAAGAAAGTTTGTGCAAGCCCCTACTCCCACAAAGGATAGTGTTCCCAAACGGCTGTGAATTTAAACCCAACTTAATATTAGACAGGTTCATATTTTACTAGAGAAAAATAAAAACTATATGCGATTTGAACTTGCTGATTAAGGAATCCAGTACTGTATATTATTGGCCTTCTGCAAAAACTCAGTTCAACTGCTCTAGAAAATTGTAGTAAATAATAAATATAAAACAGAATTACAGGACTTCGCAAAAGCCTGCTTTGAAAAGTAGGAACAGTGGGCAATATCACATTTGTCATGGATAAAAAAATGCATGAGAGCTTTGCATAGTTAGTAAAGGTGTCAGTAAAATGACAGGAACTGCAAAGAAACTCCTCCATAGCCCAGGTAGCAGAACACATGTGAAAGGCATACTGAATGAATCTACAGTGTCACATTTCAGGGGTCTGCCTAGAACACAAAAGAATGACTCTGCCTAGAATCTCAGCATCAGAAGAAATGAGAACAAAGAATGCAAAGATATCCATTTGCACAAGGGTGACCTATACTAGCCTTTGGTTTTCCTTACTCTAACGAAGGGATCAGACAAAGCGAGACTCCATGTTAGCTGGACAGAAAATTGGATCATACACCAAAGACGTCCCAACAGCAAACGATCCTCTTGGCCACAGTTTGACTGAGTATCATAAAGCTGCAGCTTGTGAATCTGCCTCCTGTGGGACATGCATAGCTACAAGGAAATACTGGAGTAAGCTTGCTCATTGCCAACCCTTCGTGGCTTCACAGCACAAAGGACAAAAATGGAAATCCCCTTTATTTGTTGATATACCACACTACAGCCATACTTTTACAACTCAGTGGAAAGGACTCTGAGGACAGAGTTCTAAAAGATCAGAAGACATAAGAACTTCTCCCATGCTCAGGATGTTGATAAAGTGTAAATCTGTTGGAATGTGTGCTTGTTGAAATAACTCCCTCTTCAACCGGTGGTAAATGTATCTGTGGGATCACTTGCAAAGTTTGGAGTTGGAAGATAACCCCTGTTTAGAGGTTCATTAGATCTAGGTTATAGGAGTACAACAGGCCGCAGAGGTTTGAATGGGTTGAAAGACAGAATCAGAATGCAGAGATCCCTGTAGCCTGAAAATCCACTGGATGATTCTCATATGCACAGGAAAGAGAGCAAATTAAGCAGGTACTGAAAGACAGATTTCTGCCATGAGTAGCAAGAAGTCATTTCTTGAGGAGGAAGACATCTTGGACTCTTGAAGCAGGTTATGAATTCCTTCTATAGATATATATTTGTAAACAAGATAGGAGAAGGAGAGGACTCCAAATGGAAGGACTGCAGAAATGTTAGTGACTGACTTCTACTCATAAGAATAGAAACTTCTTGGTTCCTTGGCACTACCGATGTAAAGATGGTTATCTTGGAGGTCTAAACAGCATATTCGGTCTCCTCCAGATAAATGTGGAAGTAGGACGTACACTGTGACAACCCAAAAAGTCTCTTTGTGGCCAAATGTATTTAAGCTCCAGAGATCTAAAACAGGCTTGAAGTCATTGATTTCCTTACTCCCTAAAAAGAATCCAGAGAAAAGGCCTACACTTTTCTGGTTGGGCGTGACCTCTTACATGGTTCTTCCATACAGAAGCTTTTAAATCTTTTTCTGTGCCTTTTGATGGTGTAGATGTCTGGCAAGGGTAATGGTGAGATTGGGGGAATGGACAGGTATGACAGAGAATCCACAGAAATAATATTCCTGATCATGACACAAAGCTCTGGAATTTTTTTTTTCCAAGCTGGGACATGGAAACAAAATCTCTTGTCAACTCCCTTCTATATTCTGGTAGCCATGTCTGCCTGTACCACATCCAGTGTTGTTTTTTCTATATTCTGGTAAAGTAACAATTATGTGAGTGAGACTCCACAACCACAGATGTCAGGGCCTTCCTGGTCTCTTATATGCCTTTACATTGTTTAATTACTTCAGGACCAAACAACAGACCATCCCTGAAAAGTAAACTCCTCATGATCACCCTAGTATCCTCAGCAAACTGGGACAAATGCAAACCAGAGTGCTAGTAAACAGCAGTGTCCTAGCCTTCTGCCCTAGCCCTTCTAATGCACTGTATGATCAATCAATGGACCACAAGACTGCTTGACTTAAGATTGAAACCTGGCTCCTCAGCTTTTAAAGACGCCTTCTGGCAATTCTTGCAGACCACATCATTACTCCACCATATTCTTGTGGAAATACAAGACATACACCTAACTGTTACGTGACAGACGTATTTGGGAGGCATATATTTCCATCTGTGTCCCTGGAATGTTCTTGCTGGGGGGGGTGGACCCCACTCAGGGCTGCTACTGAGACAGTGATGTCAGGCTTGGGAGGCTCTGAGCAAACTGACCCTTCTGTCTTCAGGGAGAATGTAATCTGCCTTCTTCAGAATGACCGATACACTGTCAGGATTCTTCCACACTGCACTAGTGGCATTTTGCAACATGATAGTAATACAACAATTGTAGAATTTAGTACAGTTTAGAGAACAAACATAGTAGCTAAAAAAAATAGAATATGGTATAGAAAGATATTAAGTTGAGTTAGTTATGTGGGGTGGGAGCAAGAGCATTCCCGCTGTGATGTTAGATGCAAGAAAAGAGACTTTTTGAAGGTCGAGTGGTTAGAGGTGGTGCGGATGAGTGGAGGTAGGGAGTTCCAGAGGCGTGCGAGGCTGAAGGAAAGAAGGTTTTTGCCTGTGGGATGAGTAGGTTTGTGCACTTCCAGTAGATTTTGATTATTTGACCTTAGAACTCTGTTAGGTAGGTGCATTTTAAAGGCAGAGGAAAGGGAGGGACAGACGGAGGGGTTTAGAATAAGCTTATGGGCTAGAGTTAGTTGAGTGTAAGTTAATTGATTAGGAAGTTCTAGCCATTTTAGTTTATGGAGGGAGAAAGTGGTGAGTGGAGGATTTATGGCTGGTGGCGAATCTTGCAATTTTGTTATAGCAGGAGGTAAGCTGTTTTTTTAGTGAGGACTGTAGATTAGTTAGTAGTGGTGCACCATAGAGAAGGGAGGGGATAAGGAAGGAAGTAGAGAGAGTGATTTTAGTGACAGATGTGAGGTAGGCATTCTGTCTGTAAAGCATGCCAAGTTTTTGATGTGTTTTTTTGATGTTTATTTGCAGGTGGGAGTTAAATTTAAGTTGATCGTCGATTTTGACCCCGAGTAGTTTGGTCTCTGACACTAATTCTAGAGGAGAGTTGTTTTGACTAGTAATTAAGAATGTATTCATGTTGGGGGGAGTGACTTTGGAAGGAGTAAACAACATTAGTTTGGTCTAGGTGGCATTGAGAGCCAGGTGATTGCTTAGCATCCATAGCTCTGTGGAAGAGAAGGCATCTTGAGTAAGTTTTTGTAGTGTAGTGATAGATGAGGCAGAACAGATGATAGTTGAGTCATCTGCATATTGGATGATGCTAGAGAATGGGATTGATTTGTGGAAGTCATTAATAAAAATATTGAAGAGAAGAGGACCCAGTATGGAGCCTTGTGGAACTCCTGTAGGGGTGTTAAGGAAGGACGAAGTGGCTTTTTTCCATTTTACCGCTTGATTTCTATTAGATAGATAACTAGAGAACCAGTTCAGAGAGGAGGAGGATAGGTAGAGTTTGCGGAGTTTAGTTAAGAGGAGGCTGTGTGAAATGGTATCGAAGGCTTTGGAAAGGTCAAGAAGTAAGGTGGAAACAATTTGTCCAGAGTCGCGGGCTTTATTTACGATGAGGCAGAGCACCTCGCTGGCCTTGTTCAAGAGGAATCTTGACCAATGGATGGGAAATCGCAGATATACCCCAGGGATTACTTCAGTGTCACTGCTTGACAGAGGCACAGCAAAATAATAGGCACAGTTTTATTCAAACTAAAGGGGTGGCGAAAGCCACATAACTATGGGCTAGGCTTATAAATGCCCTTGGGCAGATAGCCTAGTATGTACCTATGAACCTATACAAAAAGGGAGAAACTGTGCAGCAGGATTATGCCACCTGTCCTTACTGTTACATGACTTAAAGAAACTTTCCTAATTCATGGTCATCAGGTGAGGAAAGAGTTGGCCACTCCCACATCTTCTACATCTTCAGTGTGAAGCTCTAATTATGCTTCATTGCACTTAAACTGCTGTTTCTCCCAAGTGACTCATACAGGTCACCAGGCCTCATAGGGAAAGGGGACAGCAAGGAAGTATGTTAAAGGAGAAGGAGGTGTGGTAGGTAATTAAGAAGCTGCTGTCTGAAACTACTTATTCTGCAAGAAATTATGTGAGATAATTGTCGTTCGCATGGGTAGTCCTATGGAAACACATCCAGGAGGGAAACAGCAGATGCAGGTGCCTGCATTACTTATGCCAAAACCACCACTGTAGGAGTCAACATGGGAAAAACTGGTGCTAGAACCACTTTCTTCTGAAATTATCAACACCAGCTTTTTCCTGCATTTTCTTGAAAATGCAGAAAATGTTGGTGTGGATAAAAGGTGTTGGGGGAGGGTTCCATCCTATTAGCAATAAGGAAACTGATGCCAGGAGAAGAGACACTAGGAAAACTGGCACCAGGCTACAGCCGGGAGAACCGATTTACGTCATGCAGTGGTTGGTGCAATACAAATATAATGGCAAGGAATCTCACAGACTCTCCCAAATACTCCAGCTGCCTGCCTCCTTTACCTCCTCTCCCATGAAAGTCTGTGTGTGTGCCTCATGTCTCATGTTTGGCCAGTTTAGAAGAGCATTCATATTTCCTCAAAAGTGACTAGGGTTTTCCAAACTTCTTCAAAGCAGATTTGTCCATAGAAAAAGAACAGAAAGAGAGAGGTGAAAGTCTCAGCCAAAAAAATAGTAGCCTTGACACTTTTCTGTTTCTGCATTTGGTGGCAGCAATAAAGTTAAGGCAGAGGGTATCAAGCTGGTTACCAAGACAATATGAACAATTAATGTTCCCATCAGCAGGTGGGTAAACCTACAGCAGTCATACTTAAGAGAAGAAATGTGAGGACATCACAGTTAAAAGCAACAGCAGGGTTAGGTGCAGCACTAAGGAAAAACACTAGATACAGAGTTGTTGTTTCTTTCGGCTTATCACGGTTAGGGGTCGCCATAGCGGAACTCCGGTCCGCTAATGTTTGATAGTTGTAAAGGCAAAAAATCAAAAATACCGACAGCAGCATAGGACTATTCCTCAAACTGTAGATTCTGTGTAGCAATAAAGAACTACAGAGGCAAAAAAATAAAAAATAAAAACATGACAATGCATGATGAAAAAAGACAGTCTCTAGTGGATCACTTCACATACTGACGTTGCATTCTGTCAACAACAAACGTGCCTTGAATTATTACGTGCCTTGAATTATTAAAGAAACTGCAGTACACATTTATACTACACTGCATCAGTTGTATAAATGCTGCCTTTAATCCCGTTTCCTCCAGGTTGAGCTACTTGGAGCAAACAATTTTTTTTTCTTTACTGATTTCACTTTTCTATACGGATTTCTCTTTTCTATGAGTTTATGTAACCTCAGAAATACTATATTTAAGGATGGGGGTATGCAGGCAGGGTCTCCACCTTGGCTGGTGCAGGAGGGTCAACAGTTCCCTGCAAAAACCTTTTGTTTTTTTAAATGTGTGTCATGACTCTTCTTTTTCTTTCGGCTTTTCCCAGTTAGGCGTCGCCACAGCGGATCACCTGTCCACTCATGATTGGCAGTGGAGTTTTGTTATGATGTTGAGTTGCCAACCCGGCACCCAATCTTCCAAAGAAGGCACACACATGCACGCACTCACACCTAGGACCAATTTAGAGTGTCCAATCCACCTACAGCATGTCTTTGGGATGTGGGACGAAACCAGAGCACCCGGAGGAAACCCACGCGACCATAGGGAGGACATACAGACTTCGCACAGAAGGCACCCCAGCCGAGGATCGAACTGGAGAACCTCTTGCTGTGAGGCAGCAACACTAACCGCTGCACCACCGCAGCCACCCCTAATTGTGTGTCATGACTGTCTTCCCAAATTTCTTGTTGACCTTCTATATTTTATAATGTTTTGAGCCTCACTTGTATTGGGACTAGTGTTATATTATGAACCCATTTTGGAAGCCTGGGAAAGTTTTAATTGCCTAACTCCTGCAGTACAAGTCATACACATTACAACAGATGGACTTCTTATCATATCTAAACACAATCAGGTGAATAATGTAAAGGATTTGGGTGAAATTGTGGACTCCGATTTAACATTTAATCATCATTTATCAAGTGTTAAGTAGGTGTTACATTACTATAACCAGTAACAGACTTTGCTTGCTCAGTTGTAAGGTCAAAGTCCTCCTCCCATTATACAAGTCAACAGGGAGACCAGTTATGGAATACTGTGGGTCCTTTTGTATATAGAACCCATCCCAAGTAATGAGATTAGAGTGGGATCAGAAATCATTCACTGTAATGATTACTGGGATACGCAATTTTCGCTATAAGAACAGACGGAAAACTTTGCTGCTATTATCTGTTGGATATACCTGGTTTGGTTTCATTGCAATTGAATTCGGCTGACAAGTGGCGGGCTCTTAAACTGCCCCATATGGGGATTTTGAGTTGCTCTCTATAAAATGAACATCAAACAGTAATCATTCCAGTTGTGCGTGTTGCATATTTTTACAGGAAATACCTTGCCAAGTGTGGAAACCACACAATCTAAGTGATTATCCTTGTCAAACTCAGAACTGGTACACTTCACAAACTCAAAGTTTCAGCTTTCTTTCCCACCTCAGAGCTTGTAAGATGTTTTATACTTTTTATTATCTATATCAGCATCTCTTTTTGCTGTATTTACAAGCTCTCTAACATTTGTGACTGTACTCCTACCTCTGTATCTCGACAGGAATGAACTTCAGTGAGCACTTGGCAGCAGACAAATTCTCCATCAACAAGATAAAAAGTGAAATAAAGTAAACAAAGACAGGAGTTGGCAACTGGATATTGTACGATTAAATGAGTGTTTCCAGGAGGAATATTCCATCTTAGAACTTTCTCCTTCCCAGAATCCATTTCTTGTTTTCCTTATATTGGTCATGCTAGACATATGAAGAGGCGATGTTTTCCTATCCCATTGACACACAATGGCAACTGTGTGAGTTACAGCCATCTTATACATCTTCTGTAGCAGGATTGCTTGCATTTTATTCCTGAAAGACCATCAGATACATTTCTTAGAGCCTGCTGTAAGTCATTCAAACAAATTTTACAACCCCAGCAAAAGCAACTCGCTAAATTACACGTTAGTGATTATAGCGTAGAACTACGAAATGACAAACAGATCCCCCCACACACACACTTCCTGAGGTGTCAAAACTAATACTGCAATCCACAAGCAAGAGCTGTTAACACTGCAGCAAAGAACTTGTGCTGCTACTCATCAGCAGAGGGTTTTTTTGTTATCCTGAATGTTGGAGAAATGTGCTAATGCGCTTGCTATTTTTGCTAAAAAGTAGTTTACAAGCACAGTACAAAAAAGTACAGCTATCTGTTCTTAAATCTGCGTTACGAGATTTTTTTTTAAACTGAGGCACAAATGGCTCCAAACTTTGTGTGTGTGCACATTTTGTTTTTAGCAGCTGCTGACATCAGTAGGACTATCTGCCTAAGATTGTGGGAAGTACCGACTGGGTAAACTACAGATTTCTCTGTATCTCTGGTATGTCATGCAGATGGAGACAAAATCTTCTGCAAAGTATGCAAGAACTTAAGCTTAACAAAAGTATGTGAACTTTCTCTTCCTTTCATTACAAGGTGAAGAAATGAAATTGTTATACAAAGTACACACCTAAGCAACAATGGAACCACGTTGTAGGGAGAAAAATCAACCTATGAGTAGAGTTAAACTGTAGGAGATGATTTATTTAAGTGAAAATGCCCACACAAAAACTTTGAAATAACAGCCTTGGGTGAAGGCCCAGATACCAAAGAAAGGAACTTTGCCTTGTGCACACCCTTACTTAATGTAAAGACTTCTGAGGTCTCAATCCCTGTCCAAATGTTGTACAGTGAATTAACACATTTTTTGTTTCAACTAGTAAAACCTTTACATTTAGAACTACGAGTCAAGGAAGTTTTGCAGTTAAAATCCCAAAATATTACTACAAAACAGACCTAATAAAGGGACAGATTAATGGGATGAAGGCAGATCTAAGAATGGAAGGAAGGCTACTAATTCTGGCAGCTGAAAAGAAATGTAGACATTATAAAAAACATATACTTAAGGTTCAAAAACTTAGGGTGAGCACAAAGGCAATGTGTATGTGGGGGGGGGGGCGCACATCATCACAAACCAAGAAATAAACACAGAGGCATTGCTGGTGATCTGCTGGTAACCTAACACTGTAAAGCATGGTAGCAGGAAAATTAGAAGGCTCCAACCTAAAATGAACAGTATGAATACCAGGGAGTGCAAGCTAACAGTACTATGAACAAACACTGACCCCCCCCAGACACAACTGTACAAGCTAACAATACCTTGAATAAACAGTGACCGCCTCCTCACCATAACTGAACAAGTTAACATTACCGTGAACAAACACTGGACCCCCCCCCACCAAAGCAGTACAAGCTAACAAGTCCGTGAACAAACAGTGGACCATCCACCCCACCATAAGTGTGCAAGTAAACAGTACTATGAACAAGTGTGTTTTGTCGGTCATTGTGCATGTAACTACATCCCTAATGGCATTTATCCTGGCTTTGAGTATCTGGCCCATGTCTCCTAATAACCAGCATCTCGAAATTTACTGCACTTTATTAAATAAATTGCATTCCTAAAAAATGTATGAAAAAACATTTTGAAACTTCTGTTTTGTGAATCTGTTATGCTGGCAGCTGTACAAATCTGCCATGTTTTTCATCTTGGATGATGGGAAGGCCTTGTTATTTTAGACAGTGTTCTGTTCCAGTCTGTCTGCTTCTTACAACAGCATTCTGTAAATTAAGTAATTGTTTTAAAGACAGTAATGGGAGTTAATGAAAAATGTTTAAGTTGTCATCCTCACTGAATTTTGTTTGTAGCTCACTTATGAATCTGTACACTGTTTTAAGGATTTTTTTAGTATGTGTCATAGTTCTAAACTTTAAGCTGAACATGGAAGGAACTCTCTCTTTCTAGGCACAAGTTGGTAATTACACACTATCTCATAACAATAAGGTGTTGACTCCCGACTAAGGAGTCATCGTAGTCTGAAAGCTCAAGTAATTGCAACACTTATGTTGGTCCAGGAAGTTCACATTACCTCTTATGTTCTACTGTCATGCACAAAAGTAAGGAAGGTATGGAGATAGAACTCACAGTGAGTAATTTGGGGGCTTTTATTTAATGTGCATGCATTTTTGGTATTTACAACGTGCTGCATGTTGTGACACTTTGGGCTTGATATAATGTGCTGCAATACAGCGAGGTGTATTAAATACAAGTAATTCAGAAATTATTTTGATGCCATTAAAGAAAACCTCATTTGTGCTTTTAACCTCCGAGACCACTCTTGAGTTCACAGTTAATCAAAACTAAGCAGTTGCTGCACTTTACTTCAACCTAGACTTGTTTTTAATGACTAGGGTACTAAGACTAGGTAGTGTGTCATTTTCCTATTGTGCATCTTAAGTGTGTGATTTCACCAGTTATTTTTTTAACTGAACCTGTGTTATGTGTCTTTCTTGTTAATGTTTACACATGCAGCTGTTAATATCAACAAACTCACCAAGAGCATCTTGAACAGATGCATGTTACGTCACTGAGAAAAGAATCCAAGTCACAGTTCATAAGCATGTTATTTATTACATCATAGTCCCCCTTCCTAAATTCTATGAAGAATGATTCATTTATGATGTAGTTTGTCTATGTTTTTAGGATAAAGATGATTATCACAATCTCTGTTAATTACACAATGTATAACCATGGGTGGGGATCTGAAAGATGCCAGGTTTGTTACTAGGACATGAAAAGGTATTGCAATCCCTGACTGGAATTGATATTATTGATTCCAAATTGCTTTGATAAAAACAGTCATTAATATTTGTGTATATTGAATCGATTCTGAGAAGTTTACTCCAGTCAATGTCTGCATGGTTACAACCCCCTTATGAAATGTATTTTCATTAAAATTTTATATCCTTGAGTTTAGTCAGGAAATCTCATGTTTTGCTGGGGACAGACTGTGTGTGGTTGAACAGTTAAAACTACATTCAGTACCACAAATACCAATTATTGTACGCGCCAGTTCTAGTCCTGAGTTGATTTTTAAGTTTCTGGCTTTTACGTATTCTTTTACAAAAGACTGACACACAAGCACCTTAAACCAAAAGATCAGCAGCAAAGAAGGACACATACTCTAACTTGGGATATTAATCTTGGATATTTAAAAACAATTTTGTAATGGTACAGCCATTAATGTCTTCCAAACAGAGAAAAGCTCAGCCTCAATTGCCTAAGTGTGAGAATCTGAGAAAGTCACCTAACCAGAGTTCCTAGGCAGGGTCTGAAAAAAGGTCTATGGAGATCAGTGCTCTACTCCAGTTAGTCATACCTCTCAACTGTCCAAATTTTCACAGAATGCCCAGATTTAGGCCTCATATTTTGGGTCCGTTTCTCATAAACTTTTGTTTTACTGGTCAATCTTTGGCAAAATCACTGGGGACTGAAGTCAGAAAATACTGACAAACATTTGAGTTTAAGACTTTATATCCTTCGGTAAAAATTCATGCTAATGTAAAACCTGTTATTCTATCGACCTTTTAAGTTTCTAAGAACAATATTTAAAAATTGACCCTATTTTTGGGCCTTTGTTTCCACTTTATTAATGGCTTTGTCAACATGTCTTGCTGTAAGAGGCTGAGAGGAATAGTTAACATTTTAAACTACACACTGGGAAAAAAAACTTTGGTGCAATCCCAGCACTATAAGGAAGAACATTGTGACCAAAAATAGCAGTACAACTGCAGTGTCCTACAAGCTAGGAACTTTGTCAAACTACATAAATAGCTAAAGGGACTAAGTAAGTTTGAAAGAAAAACAGATTCCCAGGCTAAAGGCAATAATTTATTTATTTATATTTGTTGACCGGGAGTGTCCGACTGGACGTAGGTCCATTTTCAGCGGAGGCCCGGGGAGAAAAGTTCCACAGTTAAAATAAACAGACAGTAGTTACACTGGATTACATAGTGATTAACAATTTACATAGCAATTACTTACAACATATTTACAGATGAAGAACATAGTACATCAGTACACAACTAGAATCTTTATCTGTGAAGTAAGTACATAACAGACATTAACAAATGTTACAAGAAAATGTTCCTGCTGTCTAATAAGTACTGGCTTATGAGTATCTGAGCTTGCTATAATCAAGGTAGTTAGTAGAGTGGAAAGAAAGGTAGTATTTGGATGGGGTGGGTGATATTACAGTGGGAGTTGCAAGGGCATAGCCAGCATGTTTTTAGGTGCGCTTTTAGTAAAGTTTTGAAGTGGGTGCATGATGGTATGGAGGTAATTGTGGGTGGGAGGGAGTTCCATAATTTGGCTATGGTGCAAGAGAATAGTGCTTCACCAGCAGAGTTATTGGCTTTAGTGATATGCAAGTGAAATCATAAGGAATTCTTCAGCTATGTCTGCAACCTCAAAGGTAATGCACAATAATGTGCTGAACTAACTGCAAACACAGCCACTTGTACTGAGACACATCATATAGCAAATCTTCTGGGTGATAAATTTAGCTCCAATTTTACCCCACTCTCATCCCCAGACACCACTCAAGAAATACCTCCAATCATTAGTCCAATTATCACTAGGGAACAGGTAGTCAAAGCCCTCTCCAAGGCAAGAAATACTGCATCTATGGGACCTGATAATATCCCATGATGCTTCTTTAACAGGATGAAGCATGAACTATCAGGCCCACTAGAATCACCATTTACTAGTAGCCTCCAAACAGCCTTATGCCAATCCAGTGGAGAACTGCTACTAATATCCTTCTACACATGGGCATGCACCATACAAGGATCTGGGAAACTATCAACCCATAAGCTTTACTAGTCTCCCAAGTAAAGCCATGGAAAGAATAATCATGAATTTAATAAAATGATGACAGAGGAAACTTTTAGACACCAACTCTAACTTAGTTTGGTTTCATCAAGGGCAGGTCATGTTTACTCAACCTGTTGGACTTCATTGAAAGGGTCACCAAAGCAATGGACAAGGGCAAAATGGTGCATATTGCCTACCTTGACCTGGCCAAAGCATTCAACACAGTACCCCACTCTGGATTTGTAGATAAGCTCGCTAAATCAGGTATAAACTCCTACTCCTGCTGGATAGCCAGCTGGCTCACTGGCAGGACACAGGAAGTCAGGCTAGGGGAGTCTACCTCCACAAAAAGGCCAGCCACTAGTAGAATCCTTCAGAGCTCAGTAAATTAATCAAATACAGTAACAAACTTTCCAAAACTGATAGCAGTCTCTCCACCAAACTGGCTGTAAGAGTGAGAACAACCATATGAAGCTGGTAGCAAGTCTCTCATGATTATCATGCTTGGTGGCTGGCATTCTTACAGTGGTATTTCAGGAACCTCACCAAAAAAACAAACAGTTCAGCTTTGAGGTTACTCAGCTTGATGTTTAATCCCTGCTAATTCTCAGGGGAGTGGCAAGTGGCACCCTTTGCCAGTGGTGCCAGACAGGATGCTTATGCTATCATGGAAAACATGCAAACAAATCAACATTCACAAAACGGGCTGCTGCAAAACAACGTTAGTTCTAAGTGTCAGAGATATGGGATACATGACTAGGCTTAAAAAGACCCTTATGGTTGCTAGCCTAGTAAACGCCCATGAACCTAAATAAAATCACCAGTTGGCCAACATGCAGCAGTCTCACCACTTGCAATATAGCTTTTCAAAAGTTTAGCAGCTGTGTCTTTTACATGAAAATTTTTAAGGTATAAACAATGCTGCAGCTATACTGGAAGACAAATGTTCATTACATTTCAAAACCACACTAAGTGGAGCAAGGCCGGGACGGGAATGAATAGCAATAAAGATTGAAAAGTACCCCTTCTGAATTACCTTACATTCATCATTCATTTTTTGACTGATCAAACGTAAAGCAATTAAGAGCACACAGCGCTGATAGAAAAAAAAAAGTATGGCCTACAAAAACAGAATACAAAATGGGGTTATTTTCTTCTCTTTCAATGTTCTGGTTTCCATCATATGTAAAATCCAGGTTAAAACATTATCAGTACAGCAAGCATTTGCAGCCCTGTCAGTATTACAAGGTAAATCATAGCTAGATGTGACACTTTTCTAATGACCACTTCCCTCATTACGGCTTCTCTATCTATGAGATTTCAAGTCTATACTGTTTTATTTTCAAAAAGTGGATCATAAGTCCTTGGCGAGCCTCTCCATCCCTTCCTGATCTTGGGCATGAATACCCTACTGAGTTCCTCTTCTATGCAGCATTCATTTGGAGACCATGGTATGCAGCAACACACACTCAAAAAGATTTTATGAGAGAGAAAGAACATCCTATAAGCCATTGTGCAGTGTGGCATTATTTATACCTTAACATTTAAAACCTTACTTTTCTTCTCTATGTGAAAAGTGCATTTTTAAGTGATTCTAGGTTCGTGACTTGTGCCCAACAATATCTCTTTATAAATGTCCTTAATGAAAGTGAAACTATCCATCTTTTAACACTACAATCTGTTCACAATATATGTTACAAACATTGCCCATCACAAACTCCAGTAAATATAGACAAATACGATTACAACACCTATGCACTTGTACTTAAGAAAATCATACAGAAAGTGGCTATTTTAGAATACTCATTCAGAAAAGTAGTACTGTAAAAGCAGGACACCTGTGCTTAGATCTATGAATATCTTTAATACATCTAAGTATTACTTCAAAACAGTATGAAACATAGCTCAGCAACACAGGACACAGAGTACCCTTCTTGCCTTTTACTCAACCGTCTCCCCTCAAAATGTAATACAAAACCTACATCAGTCTCACATTTTCCTGGGCAAGTACTAACTGGACGTGGTAATAAGTCTTCTTCTTTCGGCTTTTCCCGGTTAGGGGTCGCCACAGCGGATCACCTGTCCGCTCATGATTGGCAGTGGAGTTTTACAGTGTCGAGTTGCCAGCCCGGTGCCCAACCTTCCACAGAGGGCACACACACTCATGCCTAGGGCCAAGTTAGAGTGTCCAATCCACCTACAGCACGTCTTTGGGATGTGGGAGGAAACCGGAGCACCCGGAGGAAACCCACGCGACCACAGGGAGGACATGCAGACTCCACACAGAAGGCACCCCAGCCAAGGATCGAACCGGAGAACCTCTTGCTGTGAGGTGGCAATGCTAACCGCTGCACCACCGCGGCCGCCCTGGACGTGGTAATAAGTGAAAGTACATATTTTAAAAACAATACTTTTCGTCTATATGAAACAAACAACTTTTCATATTCACTGCTGTAAAACAGTTAATACCCAATGGCCACAAGTGCCTACCTTTAAATATAATCTGCGAGTTTCTCAAGAGACACAATGTACACAAGCTGGCAGGGAGAAGACTCAAACCAAAGACGGCAGTACTTCAGTCATCACTTCTGTCATACTAATACATGCTCTCAGCTGATTGGGGACCCCATCTATTTTTGGTGGAGCCGAATTCTAGTGCCTTCAGTTTCTACTTCCATGCATTACTGCCCAAATCAGCAAGTTACACACTACAGCAAGATTACTTTTTTTACTGCAGAACTTCACAAGCTGCTGAACTATGAACTAGGACTGCAGCACATACCTCTCAAACTTATACCAAGAAATCTGGACAGAGCCATAAATAAAAGTGGGACAAAGGCCCAAAAATATGGACACTTTTTAAATATTGCTCTTACAAACTTAGGAAGTTGATAGAATACCAGGTTTTGCATTCACATGAATTTTTTTGAAGGGTATGAAGTTTGAAACTCAAACGTCTGTCATTATTTTGTAACTTCAATTTTTAATGATTTTCCACTAATATGCCAGGAAACTGCACTTTATGAAAAATGGACCAAAATTTTGAGGCAAAAATCTGACACTCTGCGAAAATATGTACAGCTGGGAGGTATGCTGCAGCATATTTCAATTTGCAGCATTCCTTGCAATGGTAACACATGCTGCACTTAAATGCTACTAGATTATGTCAACAAAATGAATTTTTACATGAGGAGATGCATTAATGCAGAAATCCATACATCTGATAGCAACAAATGGAACATATGTTTTAGCATGTACCCATAGCAGCATCAACATGTCCAGGGGCAGGAAGTTAGAAAAATGCTTTATTTGCAGACCAACAGCAGCAAAGTGCTAAAATATAAACATTACCTCTGCACTGAACAACCAACCAGAAAGCAGCAGCAAACATTCCCAATCTCTGGCTGGACATTTTTACGATTAAACAAATGAAAGGAAAAAAAAAACACATACAAAATATTCCTACTGCTGCAGTACAGTCCGACACCCTAGTTCCTACAGGGAAATTAAAAACTTCAGAGAAAAAGAACTATCGGGATGAGAGAATTAGAACATGCGCATTATACATATACAGTGAGCCACTACTGAAAAAGTGCAAAGCCACTGACAATGCCTACCTTCAGATCTTAGTTTTCACAAATAAAACTTTGTTACTGGTTCATCTTTGCCTCCTCTTTCATCTGTAACGTCCTCCCTACAGAACAAACAGCCTCTCAAACATCTGTGATCAATCTCAAAGCCAAGTACCTCAACAAACCTTTTGGTTATTTCCCCTTGATTAGGCTTTCATTAAGACAGTCTTCACCAACAGTAACCCCCCTCCCCTCTGCATCTTGCATGAACAAACTAGAAAGCTTCCTACTAGAGGAAAAAAAATGGTGACGTGACATAGTTGCCCAGCAACAGAACAACCCTAAAAGAGAAATTTTCCATGACACAGAGGGAACCATGCATTTTTGTGAACAGTGAACTTGCATGCAACGAATAAAAGACAGTTGGATCCTTAGAGTTCACCTATATTACCTTTCACTGCAGTTCTGTCCAACAACTAAAAAATAAATCAAAAGTCAAGAAAGAAAAATGCATTTCTTTTGAAAAGCTGCATCAATTTCTTCTGAAACTCTTAACACTGACTCATAGAAAAATAACAAAAGGCACTGCACCCTTGAAGCTGGCTGAAATGGTGTTTTCCAGTTCAGTACTGTTGAAGGGATTCTGCTTCAGCAGTTCACTCAGCTAGCATTAAAAATATATTAATACATGCATATCAACATTTGTATTACTTTACACTATGCTTTACTTATTTTAACGAATTGCTTTAGACCATGATTCACTTTTAACCGTATTACTCACACACATACCCAATGTAAAAACAAAGACTGTAGCAATCAAAGCTCCTGACAAAAAATGAAATGTAGTGGAACCTACTCATTACAAGCAGAGACCTGGGTTAGCAGCAATCACCATCGTCACAATAAGGACTCAGTGTGACTAAGTGGGTAAGCATCAAGCATGACAAAATTCAAAAAGTTTGTCAACAGTCTGCCAGAAATACCGAAGTGGCAAAGCTCAGAACCATAACCTCAGATTTATTTACTTATTGCATTTAGTAACCGGGAAAGTCCACTGGGCCTAGAATGAACCCATTTTCAGTGGAGGCCCGGGGAGAAAAGCTCCACAATAGTTGCATACAATTAATATGCATAAAATATTAATACACATGAGAATAACAAGCAGTAGAATTACAATCATGGCAAAATAGACAACAGACGTACATACTAACACACACTAGTGTAAAATAGATCTGCAAGGATCACAGCAAAGGGAAGTTAAATTCAGTGTAAGAATAGAGGGTTAAGGAGGGGAAGAAGTAAAGCTAATGAGCCAGCAAGTAGTAGGTAGGCAGAGAAAGGAAATGACAATAATAGAATAGTTAAAGGTGAAGCACAGGAAAGATAAGTCAGGTTGGGGTTGTTATTTGGGTGCAGGAGCATAACCAATGAGAGGATAGATGTAGTTGGAGTGATTTTTAAAAGAGGGCAGGATTATAGATAGTCCTGAGTGCAGGAGGAGATTGTTCCATTCCATAGGGATACAACATTTGGCCGGCTGATAATTTGGGTTTCTTCATAGACAGTCATCTGTACAGACTAAATAGCGAGGTTACTTCCAAGCATATACAAGTACTTTTTCAACAAATGTAATGCTTTTTTATCTGTTTGCAGGAAACAGTTTTGTACAAATACACAACTTCCTTTTGGGGGGGGGGGGCTGCTAAAAGACTAACATTAACAGAATGTGAAAGTAAAAAGTCCTTAAAATAAATAAATAAATAAATAAATAAATCTCCCCTTTATATAAGCTGCCATACTAAGTTGACCTGCCTTCTACATACCTATGTTTCTCACAACAGTAAGTACCATCACCCCAAACCTCTCTAATACCACTACTAAGTTCTAACTTTTGTGGAAAACTTCACTGCAAGACCACCATGACTGGTTCCACCTGGCTGTGTTTGCGGAGACCTGTTTAAGACGGAAATCACGAATGCCACATTTGATAGAACATTGCTCTATTGACCATCTGTAAAAGTAGTAGCTGGACAAACAAGAGAATGACAACAGCACTCCCTTCAAGGCTGGGGTGAAGCTGCAGCCTTTGAATGTCCATTTTTTTTTTAAAACTGAGCAGAGCCTGCACCGATTATATTTACCTCACCCATAACAAAATAACTTCAAAGGTTCAGAGAAGTGCCACAGAGAATGTAGTAAACTTCAGATTAGCTGCTGTTCCCAGAGAAATGGGTTTCAGTACAATAACTGGGGATCTCACGGTCCCTCTTCTGAAGTCAGCGCTCTACTCCGGAGACCCTGCAGCAGAACTAGAAGGTCAAGATGGTACTAAAAAAAAAAAGCAAAGCACATAGAGCCTAAGGTCCACTTTCAAATTTAGTAGTCTAAACCAATATACTTCAAGATGACCATTTCGGAGGCTCAATGCTGTTCATCCTTTCCTGTTTGTCCAAAGGCAGCTTAATATGCTCTTTCAAACTTCAAGACTCATAACTGCATAACATCTGTGGATATTTGTACAGAGGCTATGCTGTCATCTCTGAACACCTTTGCGAGTCAATGTAAACTGGATGCGATCTACATATCTAGAACTGCCTTCAGAGACATTGTTATCCAGTATTTCACCATGAGAAACCCAAGAGGATAAGTTTAGGACTCTGTCCCAGAGGTGATAGACACAGAACTCCCAATGACAGATTTGAAAGCTATTTACTTACCATAATGCGAGATCTGCACTAGCAGTTTCATCTCTGTCTGTCACCAGTCCCCCCTCATTCTTCCAGCTGAGGGGTCCAACAAATGCTGTCTTGCTTAGGATCTTGCCTTTATTTTACTATTATGCCACTTTTAATAACCCTTAAAAAAAAAAGACACAAAAAAATAGGAACTTAAGACGGGCCTCCTTCTCTAATACCTGTTCCCATACCAAATGCATCTAAAAAAGCTTTCACTCCACCTCTGTTCTTACATTATTTCCTAGTATTGCTTCCTGCTGGGTTCCCTGAACTTTCACCTGCAGCCAATGCCCCTATTCTACTTTGAATGCATTCACTGCTGGTATTTGTGCCCCCCCCCATAATACATACATCACATATACACAAACAGTGTTTCTTATCCATTTTCTATCATCTATCAACTCAGCTACTAGTATGTCAACCTTTTTCCAATTTTAGGAACTTTCCTTACGACTGTTGCTATTGAAGAGCATGTGCAAAGATTTTTGTTACCATTTCTTTTTGTTGTAATTATGCTCTCATAATGTAGTGGGCTTTACAATTATAAAATAAGCTGGAACTATGCTTATTAAGTACAGTAAACTTGTATTTGTAATTACTGTAGGTTGAGATGCTGTGCAGTTACTTCCGGATTCCATGTCATGACAAAAAGGTTACCAAATTTTTGCTGACAGCTAGCCATTTGCATACTGACATGAGGAAGGCAGCAGAGTCTTACCCACTCTCACAAAGCTCACTCTGAAACAACAATGCGTATTTCTACAACATTTTTCTGTAATGCGGCTTTCAATGCCACTACTCTATTCGTGTGAAAGCAACTTGGTTTTCTTCAGACACTTGTGAGGCATTACGACCTGAGCAGTTTCTAAGCAGAGGTCTTCTTCTATGACTCTAGTCATCTGAGGCATGTTCCCATGAGAATGGCCGAGGTCTTCTTCTGTGGCTCTAGTCATCTGAGGTATGTTCCCATGAAAATGGCCACACAGGAGAATTTTAGCGAGGAGCTTCTCTATGATTACCAAACATGGACATTTTTTAAAATCTTGACCCCACCAATCACAATCTGCTGAAAGGAGTAAAAAAACAAGTGCTGGTATTCACATTGGGGATGAAAATGACCATTTGACTTATTGATATCCAAACTAACAGAACTGTTTATTCCTAGGAAACTTGTGTTGCTGACAGCTAGCCACTCATCTTTGGCATTTGCTCTTCTGCATCCTGGAACTTTAATGTTGCACAGGATAAAACTGCATGCTCACAAACATAAAAGAACTGTCCCTACTCTTCCATACCCTAAAGATGTTTGTTTGCTCTGAAGAGGAATGAAACACTGAAGGAAAACTCCAAACAGTTGTCTTCATAACCTTGGCACACTGTCAGACAAAGCAGGGAGTGCCACGGATTGCAATACCAGACCCTGCAGCCATAGAAGCCTCTTTAATTGGCATTAATGACCACTGAGAGCATAAGGATGCTAAGCAGAAAAGTAGATACCTGGGCCATGACCTTATTTTCTTTCCCATTTCTCCACAGTATACTGCGACACATCACTGATGCCCCTTTGGAAATAAAAGCAAATGGACAGATATTTCAGCACCTGTAAGGACAACATAGACAATACAAAAGATACCTCATGGGATGGGGGAGGGGATATAATTCTGTGCAGTGGTTAAATTCTTTGGAATGCCAGAAAATTTGTCCTATTTTTTTAAGCATAGTGGCATGGTACTATGGTCATTCCATGTAACCATCTTGCAAGATATCAGTAAGGGCAGGCTCACACAGCAGCTTTACAGGGAAAAGCCTAGACTCATTATGTTGTCTTCTCCGAGAGGTTTTGTTGGCCAGTTGCCTTGCTGTTGCATAATCAACAAGTCCCCAAATATGGTGTCATCAGAAGGCGGGAAAATCTTTTCCATTCTCATCATGACCACATCAGGATGGTCCAACTCCAAGTTTAAGTGCTTGGATTTGCGCAGACATCTTCTGTAAATTTCTTGGGAAGGCTCTGTGCCAAAAGTTCATCTCATTTCTTTAAGAGGTGGAGTTCAAGGTGTCTAAAGGTGTTAGTCTAGGTAGACAGGTCTGGTGGCTAGTGAAGGGATTCTGTCAATGGACATGCTGGTGTGTTGTCAAACATTTCAATACCATACAAATGGAGAAAGCTGAGTGAGTCAGTGCTGTAGACAATAGCAGATTAGAATAGGGGTGAAACGGGTAGCTTCCCAAGGCCTACTGTTCCAAAGAGGCTCACTGTTTCCTACCCCAAATATGGCACAATTGAAAATTATTTGAAAGATTCAAAAAAGGCATTCAACTGTCACTACAGTATTCGCTTGTATTCTGACACCAAACTCCATTCAAAGATATAGAGCACTGCATTTCTGAACAGAGACCATCACTGAAGCATAATGGATATGTGTGAAGGAGTATGAACAATGTTTTTCTTTTCTCCTCGAGCCTGTCCATTTGTATGAATTACATGGCTGTTATGAAATGTCAGCAGCAGCACAGCCCTTCCCTGTGGAGTTCAGTGGGTACAGTAATCCTGTAAATGTAGCTCTCAACTCTCTGATTTGACAGCACCTCATCATACCTCCAAATTGAACGGTCCCCAATTACACAGAAGGTTTCCGATTTTGCCTCACATTTTTTTTGCTCTGTTCCTCATAAAATATTTGATTTTCTGAAAAATCACTGAAGATAACAGTAATTCAATAATGCCAGACATTCATAACATATTGATGCAAAATTTGTTCTTTTACCTTTTGAGTAAATTAGAGTGATAATAAAAAGTCTCTAATTTTAGGCCTCTGTGTTACCATTATTTGTGGCTTTGTCCAGACTTCTTGAATAAAGAAGTTGAAAAATTATGCACCTTAAAAATAATAAAACAGAAGTGTGTATTTTTTTATCACAATCAGATGAGATGTACATAGTAAACAGATAAAGGCTGGGTACTGGGGTGGTGATCTATTGCTGTTTTGCTCTGTAGGACTAGTGTGCACTTGAGGGAAGCAAGGTGGAATTGGGTTAAAATGCATGTGTGAAACAAACCTGAAACACATGATTGCTTCTATAATTAATACTGTACTTATTTTCATCACAATTAGACATTTGATGCAAGTACAGTCAACAATGCAGCTATAATTACTGGGTATAAGGGCTGTGTGTAGATGAGAATAGCAGAACCGTTTGACAATATCAACTTGAACAGAATCTGTGTGGTGGACACCATCAATATTGGGACTATAACTGCTGGGGTTGTCTGTAGATAAGAACAGCTTTTATCATAACAGCATATTTAGGCAAAGTCAGTCTGGCTTATTAGAACAACTGTGCATTTGTGTAAAGCAGGCTGGGATACTTTACCATGACCATGGGCTCAGACATTGGTGAATCATAATATCAGCAGTTTGAAAGGTCTAAAAGCAGGAAGGGGAATCCAAAAGAAGTTGTGCATTTATGCATGATCCAAAAAAGTATCTGTGAGGGGGGCCGTACCTTGAAAACCACTCAGGGACAGAGGCACACAATCTGGCATTCATTAGCTATAGACCCAGCTGCCTCAAAACCATCACGTGAAGTGGCTGATCTGTCACTGCTAGTATTTGCAATCAGTTGCAGGAGTTAAGATGAATCATGAGCATCAGACAAAAATTTCAAGGACACTGTGTGGCCTTTTAATCTTTTTTTTTTTCAAAACTGCCAGGTGACACTGTTAATCTACTGTAAAATGAGCAACCATTAATGTCATGATTCAATTCTAGACGAATAAAGCCCTTAATGTGCCAGTCAGCGGGTAGAACATCCCTGCCATAGGCACACTTACCTTCAGTCTAACTGTTGTCACCAGTAATAAAGAAGGATGAGGTTTACTAAAAGCATGAAAAACATGTTAGAAATACAAAAAGAAAACAGATGAAAGAGGGAGGGGACGGGGGGGACAGAGAGATTTTGTCATGGAAAAAAAATACGTATAAATACATGAGCGGTGACCCATGCACAAACACGCTCACAAAGCCTGGGTCTGCTTTCATCAAGAATCATACCTCTCAACTGTCCAGAATTTTGCCTCATATTTTGGTCCGTCTCTCATAAAATTTGTGGTTTTCTGGCAAATCACTGGGATGATGCGAGAACTGAAATCACCAAATAATGGCATACATTTGAGTTTCATTCTTCAAATCATTCAGAAAATGTATGTTAACACAATTCCTGTTACTCTAGCAACTTTCTAAGTTTATATGAGCAATATTTAAAAATATGTCCTTATTTTTGGGATTTTGTGCCCCCATTTTGTCAGGCTTTGCCCAGACGTCTTGGCACTAAAGGGTTGACAGGTATGTCAAGAACTTATTTGGGCATAAATAACTGAAGAGGCAGGAAAGAGCTGTACACAGTCAGATGTGGTGCAGTTGTCAGCTTGGCAAAGTTTTACTCACTGAACAGTCCTAACACTGGGAGCACCAGTTCCAATTATTACCAAAGATGGGCTTTTTATCTTTCTGCTTTTATTTACTTTTAAATTGTTAACTGGGGTAGAAGAACACTGATCATCCCACTGGATCTTTTCCAGCCTCATTTTAGGCACGAGCACTTTGTTTTTGTTTCCACCCATAGTTATCCTTTAAATTACACGAAGTAACATCTGGATAGACGACTACAGTAATGTAACACTAGATGATTCTAGTAAACCAATGTATAGTTTGATACAAAAATTTACAGAACACGCTTGCTCAAGCCATAAGAAAAAGAATTCATATCAGGGTTCCCTAATGTTCATATACTTCATACACACCAAAAAAAAAAAAAAAAAAAATTACTCCTGAAAAATAATTTGTCTTCAAAAGCGATAGGTCAAAGGAAAGAGGTTGTCATCTATGACCCTCAGGCTTAATATTATGGTTGGTAATCCCCTGAAGAAAACTACTCGAACACTAAACTCTGTGCTGCTACATTTTAACTAGTCGGTGTCTACTGTTGCTTGTGCCTGCTCATTATATGCACTTGTTGACAAAGCAAACCTTTTTCCTTCAGTTATTTTCAGCAGCTGCTGAGTGACTCGCCTGGAAACAGTTTATGCATACTAAAGAAATGTGCATCCTCCTAGAGCAAGAACACGTAGTGGAAGAGATACAACAACCCCAGGAGTAGCTGCAAGCACTCTGTTATTGTAGAAGTTAAACACAAAAGAAATCAGTAGTTGCTTCATTCAGGTTACTGTCTGCATGTCTTCTGAGCATGCAAAGTATCCCAATAAAAGCTAGTAAAAGTTAATGGTAACCTTCAAAAATATGGCATGTCATCTGAAGAGGGAAAGAAATAATATTACTGATTTTTAAATTGGGGATGGTTAGCGCTCTAAACAAACACAAATTACTGTCACAATTAGGCCCTGGTGAGTTTTCAATTTTCAAGGAGGCTTGCTTTCATGACACCATCTGTCCAATGTGTGCGTCTTGTAAACTCTTAACTGCATTATGTTGACCTAATTTTGGAATAGTTTGACAGAGAAGTAATCGTGTTGGCTTTTAGTTTTCCCAGTATCCTCCCAGTGTGAGATGCAAATAAATAAATAAATAAATAAAATACAAACTATCCTGGGCAGATTTTAGTGGAGGTCTTCAGAGGGTAAGTGAAGCACTTTTTCGTACTGTACTCAATTAGTTCTAGACCATACTTTTCAACCTCTTAGAGCACGAAATCTGGACAAAGCCTATAATAATTGGGGAGAGGGGGACAAATGCCCAAAAATAGGACACTTTTTAAATCTTGCTCTTATAAAGTCAGAAAATTTCAACAAAAGGTTTTGTGTTAGCATGCATCTTCTGTGTGTGCCATTATTTGGGGAGTTTATTCCTCAGGGATTTGCCAGAAAACCACAAAAAAGTTATGTACTCACCATAACGTTCCATGTTGGTAGTCCATCTCACCCTTCATTTTTACATATGGGTACTCAGATGATTTTTAAGCTCGAAGACTTCTGGTTGGCTCGTGGCTAAGCAAGTATGCCATGGTGCACTAGTGCAATCCCCAGATAAAGTATTACCTCCAGATCTTCCATGATGGGGGCAGCAGGGCTGGTTGGTAAAAATGAAGGGTGAGATGGGCTACCAACATGGAACGTTATGGTGAGTACATAACTTCTTTATGTTAGATAGTCCAATCTCACCTTCATTTTTACATATGGGACAGCGTCCCTAGCACCTTATTCTTGGGTGGCTCATTGGAAAATACTCCTGAGCACCGTGGAGCCAAAGGATGCTGTACCCCTAGAAGCCAAATCCAACTTATGAGTAATGAAGGTGTGAAGGGTAGCCCACGTAGCTGCTTCACAGATATGATCAACTGGTACCCTGGCTTGAAAGGCTGCAGGGGTAGACAGAGACCTGGTAGAGTGAGCCTTGATCCTGTGGGGTAAAGGTCTGCCCTCCGAACTGTAGATGAAAGCTATGCAACTAGAAATCCAGTTAGACAATGTCACCTTAGAAACTGGTAAGCCCAATCTGGAGTCAGAAAAAGAAATGAACACCTGGTCTGACTTCTAAAATTCTTTGGTCCGTTGCAAATAAAAAACGTAGCTGTCTGTGAACATCCAGCTGGTGGAAACGATATTCGGCTGCATTGCAATGATCAGGAAAGAAAACTGGAAGCTCAATGGACTGATTCAAATGTGGCAGAAGAACAAACTGTGGGAAAAAACGAAGGATTGGTATGTAAAGAAACCCCGTCTTTATGAAAGACTAAATAAGGTGGCTTAATAGACAGGGCTTGTAGCTCAGACACACGTCTGGCTGATGTAATAGCTACTAAAAACAAGCACAGTCTTCCAAGACAAATATTTTAAGGAAGATGAATGAGACGGTTCAAATGGAGGGGATGTTAGTTTGGACAACACAAAATTTAAGTCCCAGGAAGCCACAGGTTCTTGTAATGGTGGTCTCAGTAAAGTGGTTCCTCTCAAGAAAGTCTTGCATAGCTTATGAGACATCAGGTTGACATTTGGAGACCCTGAATAAAAATGAGAGATTGCCGCCAATTGTACTTTGATGGTGGCCATGGAAGATCCCTGCTGAAAAAGCTCCAAAAGGAATTCCAGAATCACAGGAACGGGAGCGGTGTAAGGATCCACTTTCATTTTCTGTGCCCAAATAGAGAACCTTTTCCATTTACTGTCATACAGCCTTCTGGTTGAGGGTTTATGCGAGGTTAAAATAATATGGAACAGACACTGAGGACGAAACATCATGAAGCCTGACTAGAGATGGAACTGTAGCAGCCAAGCAGTCAACTTGAGGGTGTGGAGAGAGGGGTGTAGCGAACCAGACATATGGATCAATAGATCTGGAACTGGGTCTAGAATCCAAGGATCGTCCAGGAGAAGAGGCTCGAGAAAGGGGAACCAGACCTGACCAGGCCAGTAAGGAGCAATGAGGATCAACTTGCTTCCCAGTCTATTGGCTTTCTGCATGACTTTGGGGATAAGAGGGAATGGAGGAAAAGCATACAGAAGTCCCGTGGGCCAATCGTGGACCAGAGCATCTCTGGGTGTTAGGGAAAAATAACTGCTGCACTTGGCATTGACTGGACTGGCAAAAAGGTTGCAGAAAGGTTGTCTCCATTTTCGGAAAATCTGTTCCACTATTTCCCGTTTCAGAGACCACTCGTGAGGCATTACGACTGCCCAGCTTAGCTTGTCGGCTATCATGTTGGTTGTCCCTGAAATGTGTATTGCCACCAAAAAGCGCTGGGAAGAAATCTCCCATTCCCAAACTCGCATAGTCTCTCAACAGAGTGGGTAAGATTTGGTACCACCCTGTTTGTTGATCTACAACAAAACAGACATGTTGTCCGATTGTATCGCAATTGTCCTTGGAGGAAGAAGGTCCTGAAGTGCTTGCAACACCAGAAGCACTGCTCTCATCTCCAGAACGTTGATATGTAGATGAGCCTCATTTTCTTGCCATGTGCCGTGGACAGTCCTGCCGAGATAATGCCCCCCCCCCACCTGACCTGGGAGGCATCCGTGGTCACAGTGACAACGGGTTGGGCAGGCACAAAGGGAGCTCCCGTAAACAAGTTGTTGGAGGCTATCCACCAACGAAGGTCCTTTTTGCATGATTCTGTCAGCAGGACAGGGTGACTCAGTGGTAGATATTGGAATGACCACTGGGAGAACAGGAGCCATTGAAGGATTTTCATGTGCAACCGGACTAAAGGTATTAAAAGAATGGTTGAGGCCATCATTCCAAGAAGTTGAAGAATCCATTTTGCTTTGACTTTCCGAAGCGGAAGAAGACTTTGAACTTGCGAGATGAGGTTTTGTGCTCTTTTGGTGGGAAGACAAACTGTCATATCCACTGCGTCTACTTGAGCCTATAAAAATCAGAGATTGCGAGGGCAGTAATGCAGATTTTTCCCAGTTTCTAGAGTTCCCTAGTTGAGCACAAAGCTGAAGGGTGGCTTCCCTGTTTTGGAGGAGTAGATGCCTGGTGGTGGTAGTCAGGAGCCAGTCGTCCAAATACAGAAACATCTGGAATTTCTGACATCTCAGGTGAGCTGTCACTACTGCCATGCATTTGGTGAACACCCTAGGGGCTGTGGTGAGACCAAAGGGCAGAGTATGAAACTGATAATGGCTGGCTCCCAGCCTGAAGCGCAGATATCTCCTTAACGCCTTGTCCATTTTTATATGGTAGTAGGTGCCTTGGAGATCCAGAGAGCACATCTAATAGTCTTTCCCTAACAACGGGAGTATCGACTGCAGTGTGACCATCCGAAACTTGTCCTTTTTCATGGATTAGTTTAATCTGCTGAGGTCCAAAATTGGCCTCCAGTCTCAGGTTCGTTTTGGGACTAAAAAGAACCTGAAGTAAGTTCCGGATCCCGTCTGGTCTGCTGGGACGGGCTGGATGACTCTTTTTGAGAGCAACTTGTTGATCTCCACAGTTGCCTGATCCCTGTGATTGGGGGGGGGGGGGTCACCTGGGATCTTTTTGGGAACAAACGGTGGAAGGGAAAAGGGTATGATATAGCCTCTGGTAACAACTCTTTGTACCCACTTGTCTTTGGTTATATTTAGCCAAGCTTCTAAATACAAAGAGATGCGACCCCTGACTGGCCCCAGAGAAACGCATTAGGAGCGCTGATGAGGTCGCCATCGAAAGGAATCATGGCCTTGCTGGTATTGCAGAGCACCCCCTGCCTGTAGGGCGACGTCTACCATTTCCCCCTCCTCTGCCTCTGAAGGAGGATTCACTCTGTGTCCGGAAAGGCCCTCTGGGACTTTTTGAACCACATTTTACCTCCCCTTTGACCTTTGGGGTATGGTCGAGATCGGACGGTAAAGTGGACTACAGCAGAGAGTCTAACCTTCCTGCTCACACCGAGAGAGTGTTTCTTTCACCTTGGAACCAAACAAGGAGGAACCATCAAATGGGGCATTGGTGAAGGTGGACTTAAAATGCTCAACAAAATTACACAAGCACATCCAGGAGAGGCGCCTAAGGGCAACTCCTGAACCCTCTGCTCGCTCCATCAGCCGCATGGTGGAGTTAACTACCGAATTTAGGATGGACAACTGAGCAGAGATCCTATCAGGGACTCCCTCAGGACAAGAGTCTCCTAACTCCTTGAGGAGATCCCTCTGCAACCTCGTGAAATGGGTAAGATAGTTCAGAGATCAAAGTGTGAAAGCCGTTGAACTAAATACACGCTTCCCAAATCTGTCCATCTGTCGAGACACCTTGTTTGGCGGATGATCAGATGAAGTCTCCGCCAACTCCTTCTTAGTGGCAGTCGCCACCACCATGGCATCTACGGGAACACCCTTAGACAAGAATTCTTTTCCAGGAGGGGCAGACAGGAACTTATTTGGTCTTCTAGGAACTGGCTCCACAGCATCGGGAGTATCCCACACCTTCCGACTAACCAGATCCATTAGCTCATCGAAAGGTGGAGACACCCAAGAGGCAGAGGGTTGAGACCCGAAAGCCTTTGGGTACACAGACTCCACATCAGAAGGACTGACAGTGGGCCACTCACACCTCTGTTTAAGGATCTCCAGGATGTCCACAAAGGAGACATCATCAGAGGACGACTTGGGGGACCCCTCTGACTCCTCGAGGTCAGTGTCCAATGTCAGAGACTCATCCTGGAGTCAATATGATTCCTCTTGCATACCCTCTTCCGAGGAGCCTCCTCGAAAGGACCTTTTGGGGAAGCCCCGAAAGAGTGGGGGCCATCAGCCGGTGGCTCCTGAGGCTGCGGGTCTCTGCTGTCCCCGGAGAGAGTAGGTACTGAGACCAAAGTGGGAGCCCTGGGGGGAGAAGAATGCTTGTACCACTGGCAGGGGCTGTAAATTGTGACAACACACATCACCTCAAAAGCTGACCTCTCCGGCTCCGAAGACCCTCCCCGCTCTGAAGAGTCAAAGGATGGTGCCGGAGCCCGAGCCATCGGCTCAGAGATGGATCCAAGGTCCGAGCTCACGCTGGCAGAAACACTGAGGGGAAGGCACAGAACCGACGAAGATAGATTCAAATCCTCCCCATCGGCGCCGACAGAAGAGCTTCAGTCCCTGGACATCACAGACAGAGCCAAGCATGTCGGAGCCGAACTCGGCTCCAATGCAACAGCAAGGGGAGCCGGAACAGAGGGTTCCTCTGTTGGTAACAAGCACTCCGGCTCTAAAAAGCCAACATGGCTCAGAGGAGGAATCACGGATGAGGGCAAAACTGGTTCGAGTGGCTTCGGAGCCGATTGGGTAGGAGCCAACAAAAATTTAGGCAAAGCAAACTACTTCAGGAGTCTCAGTACTACCCTCTCCACATCATCTTCTGAAAGACTCCTGGAAGATAAAGTTGGGGATCTCGACCTAGCAGGCACTGGAGATTTGATCAGCAAGGAGACTGGTAGAGATTCTACAGACCGGCTCCGAGCAGAATAGTTAACTATTTCCAAAGGTTCGGCAGTCGGCACCGAAGCACCAGTGACGACTCTGAATCCATGGTGCTTTCCTTCGGCTCTGAAGACTGAGGAGTCGAGGGGCAGATTTTGTTAATTTGGAAGGCGGCTCCGAAACACCAGCCGGTGCCAGAGAAGGCCTTTTTGAACCTTTTGATTTGGAGTCGGATCTTGACTTTGAAGACTTAGATGAAGAAGCTGACGAACCAGATAAGGCTTCCTCGAAGGTTGGCTTCAGAAGACTCCTGAGTATCAGCTTGTTGTTTCTCTCCTGCAACACTCTAGGAGAGAAAGCATGACAGAACAAACATGATTCCTGCAAATGGATGGCTCCCAAGCAGTAGACACGGCTACTGTGGCCATCCGTCAAAGACATTTTCTGGAAGCATTTCATGCATTTTTTTAACCCAGAGGGTTTATGCTCCTTGTATCCTTAGACACTGCAGATAACGGAGGACTAGGTCCTCTAACTAAAATGGGCCTAGGCCTGAAGAATTACACGAGGACTAGGTCCTCTAAGTTAAACGGGCCTAGCCCGGTGTAAGAGAAACTCGGTCTTTCAACTAAAAAAACAGACCAACAGACAGATTCGGTCACACAGGAAAATTTCCAAATAAAATTACAATGAAGGAGTAACACGAGGACTAGGTCCTCCAAATGAAATGGGCCTAGCCCTGTGAAAGAACTGGGTCTTCCAAGTCAAACAGACCAAGTATATAAAACACTACACACACACACACACACACACACACACACACACACACACACACACACACACACACACACACACACACACACACACACTCAATAAAAGCAGGAAAAAATTTGCAGCTGCAATCGTAGAAAAGACTTCAGCGGATCCCCGCCAAAGACCACCAGTTAACAATCAACCGATTAACAGCAAATTAATCAATAGGAGCCCTTGTTGATTAAGAATGGCGAAACCACCAAAACTAATGATCTAGGCAAAAAAGCGCAACTGCACCTAACTACTGGTACACAGGATACTACTACTAAGGTCAAACAAGACCACAGGACAGTTAAGGTAAAGCCCTATAAATATACTTTCCAGTAAATAACAGTAAATATGCAAAAAACAGTAATGAAAAAAATTGCAAAAGACTTAACCAGAGCCAAGAGAAGCACATCCGAACTAGTCGATGTGACAAACGATATCTGGGGATTGCACTGGTGCACCATGGGATATCTGCTTAGTCACGAGCCAGCCAGAAGTCTTTGAGCTTAAAAATCGTCCGAGTCTGAACCCATATGTAAAAATGAAGGCGAGATTAGACTACCTAACATTTTTACATTATGAGTAACAGACCAAAATAGGAGGCAAAAATCTGGACAGTTGTGAGATATGCTGCAGTCCCAAACAAAGTGGCTGTGTGTGTGTGTGGTGGGAAGTACATGTCTGAATGATGATATCACATCTGTGAAGATTACTGCCATACATTATTTTATGTAAAATGGGCTATAGGTAGAAAAAATGACTACAGCTTTTTTTCTGGCTACAGAGAAATTATTTGGGGCGGGGGGGTTAGAGGAGCCTGCAAAAATAAATAAATAAAACCTTTAAGCTTATTAACAGTAGTCAGTAAATTATTTTTTTTTTAGGATTGGCATCTCTAATTCATATTATTTACTGTAATGCAAAACTCGTTCTGCAAGTCGATTCTCAAAAACCAGAAAATTCATACAAAGCCTATAATTACACAGTTCAGACTCAGCAAGTTACACACAAGTTTGTACAAGATCAACATCATAATTCAAAACAGTAGATTAAGCTACACAGCACATGCAAGAGCGTAGCTATTTAACACATACTTGTTTTATGCAAAAAAGAATACATGCAGAAAAATGCAAATATAGTTGAATTGTTACAGTCAGCCAGAAAAAAAAAGTTTGCCTACACAGTAATTTTATTATGTCAGTTCATTTTTTTTCCTTTGAGAACTGGCAACCCCAATTCACAACATTATTGTAATTCAAAACTTTTTTCTGCAAGCCAATTCTCAGAAACCCCATATAAAGCTTTCAATTATGAAACTGAGTTGTACACAGGCATGTGCCACTTTACAGTTACATTCCCCTTACCAGACGTTCAGCAGCTGATCTATGGTTTGCAAACAGCATAACAGAGGTATTGAAGAGTAAGGCAAACAAATGAATACAAAAGCAGCCTCAAATAGGCTCAGCCGAGGGAAAAGAGCTGTCCACTAGTAATGTTACACTGCCATGCTCCAAGAATACCACCAGTGGGAACACCAGTGGTTCAAAGCCAGATAACAAAAGAAGCAATCTATAATGACTTCAGAGCTTATATTCTACACTTGAAAGCTGAATTTGAGTTATTAAAACATATTGTTTTAAGTTTTGCTTTAAGGAAGCCCTACTTTTAATCCAGCTTTGAATAGTACAACAAAAGTGTTTGAACTGTGCCGTGAAAAAGATATTAGAACCTTGCTAACTAAAAGAAGGAAAAGTGCATTTTTAACCCTCACCCTAGTGAAAAGAAGGCGTTACGTGAACCAAGTAATTACACTAATTTTAAGGTTCATGAAAGCTGATAAAGGGGGTGCATTAGTTGTAATGGATACAATTACTTATCAAAATGCCATTAAAGAAACGTTAAATGATGTTAATGAACACCAGGAAGTTAATTTAGATTTTATTCAAAGCTACCAAAAGCCTTATTCTACTTTATATACATTATTAATAAATAGTCAAATAAATTCTGAATTGTATTTTTTTTTAAATTGATATCCCAAAATTGGAGTATTACTCAGAATTCCCAAAATTCAAACATCACACCAAGCCACCCTTTAGACCAACTGTATCAGCCCCAAGAAATGTTTGCGAGGGCATTGCTTTGCTTCTGGACATGATGTTAAATTCAGCTGTACAAAAGTTATCTTTGTACCCAAGAGATTCTTGGGATGTATTAGCAAAGTTGAGAGAGTTTCATGAAAGACAAGACTATTGTAAAGAAAATGTTATAATGTTAACTACTGGTGTATGGTCTCTTGTATACCTCAAGATCAAGGGGTACAGACTATTTTTACATCAAAATAGCGCATTTAATAAAAGATTAGATTTTTTTTTATTTTGTACACTTATGGAAGTCATGCTGAAGAAAAGTTTTTTTTTCCCCCTTTTTGATACAAAATACTATAGAGGCAAGTCAGAGGTGGCCATGGGGTCATCTGTAGCCCCAGTGTTCGCTAACTTAGTATTAGGGTGGTATGAGCATACTTAAATAGTACTTATTTTGAAAAAAATATATATTGTTTTACAAAAGGTTTGTGGATGATCTTATTTTGATTCAGTTTACGACATATTAACAATATAAAGAATTTATTAAAGAACTAAACGAGATTTCAGACCATTTACAATTTACCACTGGTGACACTAGAGGTTCACTTCCCTTCTTGGATGTCCAGCTTACAGTGGAATTTGCCAGATAAAAAGTTAGACAGTAAAATTTATAAGAAAGACACTTTCTTAAATGTTAGATGTGTCATTTGACAGTTATGCCATAATACAAGTAGTCAAGAAAAAATGGATTGTTTTAGAAGGAAATACAGATTTATTTAATACAATAGGAAAAGAACTGAAATTTACATATAAAAAATACAACTGAAAAGTTTATCACAGAGAGATAAAACTTAGGTAAAGCTACCACACACTAGTAAAAGTAAAGAGATGTTTGCTTGTGGTATATAGATTTACTTATGTTAGTCCTTACATAGCATTTGAACACACTGATTATTAATCTTGGTAGAGATTACACCTGTAAGAGCACAGGTGTTTTACATTGGAAAATGCTCCAGCTATCAGGCCTTTTAAAAAGTAATGACAACTCGTAGTTTAGAAATGCGCGTCAAGGAGCATCTTTATTCCATTAAGACACAGGACATTGATAATGCTCTATATAAACATAACTTGGCCTGTGACAAATGCAAAAATTTTTTTTTTCAGTTACAGAACAAGCACCATGAGATATGAGAGACTGAATGGCAAGTTGGACTTAGTGCAGTTAAGGTTTACAGGTCTTAATGGGACCATTAATACAAAATGTTTCTTAAAAGCAAAAGAGCTAAAAGTTAATAAGGTTAGCTAAAATAATTAATTGATTTTAAGATTGTCACAGTATGTTTTGAATTAAATATGTACCATCTTATGTTTTAGCCCTTAAAAGGGGGTATGCATTTCATTGTGATCTTCCATTGTTTTAAGTGTTTTTCAGTCTTTCTTGTATTAGCTGCTTTAAACTTGAACTGAATGTTATGTTAATTAATATTTAATAATACTTTATTGAAATGGGGATTTTACTGGTTCTTATTTTTTAAAGGTTGTGGTTTGCAGTGTGAAAATGTTCCTTGAGACAAAAGCATGGTATTAAAGTATTTTAACGCTCAAGGAGAGTTTGTTTTCCTTTTTTTCTTTTCTCTAACCATCCGCACAGTTTAAGTGTTTTTGGTTGGTTTAGCAATCAAAACATGTGGAGTGACAGATTTTAAATTTAAGGCAATGCTGGCATTTTCAACCTTGGTCATTCCTATACATGCTACAGACTTCTTTGTCTTTTCCCAGTTAGGAGTTGCCACAGCAGATCACCCATCCGCTCATGACTGGCAGTGGAGTTTTACTGTGTTGAGTTGCCAGCCCGGTGCCCAACCTTCCAAAGAAGGCACACACACGCCTGCACGCCTAGGGCCAATTTAGAGAGAGAGAGTGTCCAATCCACCTATATCATGTCTTTAGGATGTGGGAGGAAGCCGGAGCACACGGAGGAAACCCACGCAACCACAGGGAGGACATGCAGACTCCGCACAGAAGGCAACCCAGCCGAGGATCGAACTGGAGAACCTCTTGCTGTGAGGGGGCAATGCTAACTGCTGCACCACCGCGGCCACCCCTATACATGCTACAGACTGCATTACTGAAATTGGGAAAGTTTTTGCAACAAAGAACTACAAATATCAAATTTATGAAAACAGTACTTTGTTCAACAATAAGTTATCTTTCTGATCCAACTGGGAAGTGGAGATTACATTTTGGCAGCAGTGCAATTGCTAACACAAACAATACTGAGCCAATAATCGATTAACTGTCACAACAAAGTAGTTACTGTTCAGGAAATTCAGCCCAACCCATTGTTAAAACCTTTGCCACGTGCACATATGAATGAATGTGCAAACTTATCAGAATACCATCACACACAAAGTTCTTAAAATCTCAGGAAATTCTTTCAGTTATTATCAAGGTATCACTTTCTCTGAACACTGGATAGAAACAGATATAATTATTTTACAGCACCAGTCTCATGGCTTTCACAGAAAGATACCAAATTCACAACGTATGGCCTTGAAGAATTTTATATATGTATATATACATACGTACATATCGATTTACCTGTGTGTATAGGATAGATATATATATATATATATATATATATATATACACACACACACACACACAGACGCGCGCGCATGTGTGCATGTATATATCCATATATGTACATGCATATACGTATAATAATTAAAAGCAAGTCCCTGAGTACAGCTTATGCTTTGTGCTTTAGAAAGCTAACTTCTATTTGTGAACTTCTGTACGTTATCTTTGTGAAAAGTTTAAATCATTGAAACGGTAGATATATCTATATATGTGTGCGTGCGCACACACACGCATATAAAATGTACGTACATATACATATGCACACATATCTATATTCATTGCAGTGACAAAGAAGTTAGCTTTGTAAATAAAGCACAACTGGGACTTTTATCAGTAGGAAAATTTTAAGTGTGCTATGAAAAGTCTCTGCTCCTGAGCCATATGTCTGTTTTACATCATGTACTTAATGTGGTCCTCCTCAATGTTGTTGCAAAGGATCTAGAAATGGAAAAAAAACATCCAGTGACATCTGTAAAACCATGCAGACTGACAGAAAAAAAATTCACATGCACAGACAAGTGTATAATGCTTTATGTGACAGCAATAAAACTAAGACTGAATGTGTGGAAAACATGACTCACTGGAAGCAACTACATCCTCATTAGAAATTAAACTCCTGTGACACTGGCTTGCATTGCTTAACCATTCAGCTGTATTTCAAAATTCACTGGCGTCACACTGTGAAGTTGTGTGTGTTTATACTTTAAGGAAATGCTTAAATAAATGATGATGACGTTACTCATGTGTAACAAAAAACAGACCTTCACCCCTCTCTCATTCTAAAGTTAAATGCAGGAAACCCACTCTAATATATGAAGAACAAAACACTCAAAGTGACAAAATGCCAGTTCCTAAAACTGTGAGGTGACTTACTATGGAGTCACTGTGTTGCCTGCAGTACACCTAATGTTCTATCATACATCTTCTGAAAGGTGGGTGTAGGAATCACTGCTTTCCTTCATGCCTATTACTCACAAAATGATCCTTATTCCGTTATCCAAATAAAAAAAAAAAAAAAACAGGATTGCGTTCCACACTCCAAGGAGTTCTAAAGTTATATATTCATTACTAGCCCAGTTAAACAATTAACAGACACTCCATGTCATGGTTCTGGATCAGGACCACTGCTGCTTTATTAGTATGACGTTAGTCTGAAAGGAGAGGTTAACAAAGGTAACAAAGGCACAACTTAAAAGGCTAGAGGAGTTACTAGCATGAATGTGGAAAATGTGAGTACCTTATCTTCATGATCAGAGATAAAAATACACAACTTTTGGAATACTTTAGACCTACAACAGCACAAAGTGCAGCTGTCACTGTAGCAGTTATATGCAAGTAAAGGCTTTAAGATGTAATTCTCCAGCCAGTACTAAACAGAAGCAAGAAGGCCTCCATAAGAAAATTAGTTGGGTAACAAAACTGGGAACAGAAAACTAACAATTAATCCAAACACCACCCTGCTGCAAAAAAGGAAGAAGTTACAAAAGTAAAACTACCAATGACTCATACGTGACTAATCCTGCCAACAGTACAACTGTCCATCTGTAACGCATTCCAAAAGCTAAAATACTAAATAATAATAACAATTATTACTGAAGACTTTGGTTTCTGTTCTGGGGAAGCTACACCTGTAAGAACAGGTCAGGTACAACAACAGTGAAATGGGAGGGGGGATTGACATCTGAACAGTAGGGGCAGTAGAACATAATGTTCCCATAACAGATATATGAGCAGGGACCATCAAAAGGTCCTGCAGGAAAAGGGAGTAACCATTCTGTCTTGAACTTTAGCAGGACAAAGAAGCAGAGAGCTCGTCAGTGACAGAATACACTGTGCTGCTTAGGATGGAAAATGGACCACTAGTTATCCAGCATGTGTAGGGGAAAATCACTCCAGATCACCTAAGGTGACACACAAGTTATTTTGGTATAAAAGGTGGAAAGCAGGAAAGTGGGATGGATGCTAATTTTGAATTAGCACTGTGCAAAATAGTATCTGTAGGTCAACAAGAGATGATTAAATAGGAAAATGAGGAAAGGGGATCTTCATATGAAATAAACATTGATGCAGAAACAAGGGAGTAAGTAAGAACAAGTCTAAAAAGAGGCAGATGAAACTCTGCTATTTAAATACCGCATTTCCAAGACTAAAGAAGCAACAGTGGATCACTGTAAAACAAATAACTTACTGCTGTTGAATATTGCCTCATTTTATAAAATAATCAAAAGTACTGCACTGAATTTACTGCAACTGGTAAAAGTTTTTTTTTTTTTTATTTTTGCAGAGCTAAATGTGCAATAGCAAATGCTAAGAGAGGAACCCTTACCAAATGAAAAGCCTTCAGGCATGCTTGCCCTACCAATATAATATGTATGAGACTGCTATGTTCAGTAACTTTGAAAGATCATGGATCTTGAAATTAGCAATTCTGCTTTGGGAGTGGAAGGTACATGCAATTACAAATTTTATGCAGATCCGCCTTCTAGTGTGCCCTGTGACACTACTTGTAAATTTCTAATAAAAGTTTATTTCTGACCCAGACTTTGTTTCTAGTGCATTTGTTGAAGTACTAAGGCCATTACTCTCTTTCTGCTTCTTTAAAATACATATTTAGGCGTACACATTAAAGTAATGTGCTGCATTACTAGCAGGTCAACAGTAAACTATTCATCTTTATCTTTATGAAATTCTGGACAACTAAAATGTATGCAAGACTGTGAGGTTTGTTAGTACTGACAATACAGTACAATGCATCAGAAATTCTTGCTCTGCAGAAATAGTGCACTGACGTACAGTTTTACTTTATCAGAAAGGCCTTCAGCATTCAAGGTGGGGATGCAAGATGTAGCGATGGGTTCAGTTTCCTGGTGGAATACATCACTCTTTGGTATAGGCATGACAGAGGTACACATTGCTGAAGTCAAGAACAATCAAAATCAAATACAGTCAAAACAACTCAGACTAACACATAAGCATACATGTACATATAAATATCTGTGTGTGTGTCTATCTATAAATTCATTTTTTTATTTTTATTTTTTTATTTTTTATTTATTTTACATTTTGTTGACCAGGAATGTCCAACTAAGTTCCACAGAGCCTGTTTTCAGTGGAGGCCCGGGGAGAAATGCTCCAGATGCATGTTTTTTTTTTGGAATGTGGGAGGAAACCTGAGTACCCGGAGGAAACCCACGCGAACACAGGGAGAACATGCAAACTCCACACAGAAGGCACCCCAGCCGAGAATTGAACCGGAGAACCTCTTGCTGTGAGGAGACAACGTTAACCGCTGCACCACTGTGCCGCCCTTTTTTTGCCAAAAAAAAAAAAACAGCTGTGAGTGAGTGGAAGCCAAAAGACAGATGGTGTTGGAGGGAGTATAATTCTCATTAAGACCAAGCAATGGGGACAAGGCGACAAGGGGACAGTGGGATTTCTAGTGATGGAGATTACTGCAATTCAAATGGCCAAGGAGGTAGCAATTCATAAATCACACCTGCAGTCTGACAGCATGAAGCCATGCAGGCTGAGAGGAGGGAGGAGAGCTCAACACAATGGTGGAGGACTGGGTTATCTGCATAGTGGTACACAGAGTGTTTGGATGCTCCAAATGATAACACCACTATGAAACACTGAAAAACCCAGGCCTTAGAGCAGAACCATGGGGATCCTAAACTGATGGGTGAGGGACTGGTCAACATCCTACCGATTTTAATTTTCTGCCATCCAGCAAACTACAACAACTCTATCTGTCCAAAGCCTAAGTCGTCTAAATTCTGCCTCAGTGTCTACAGTACTGAAAGCTTTTGCGATGTAAATAAATGCTGCCCCATTGTAACAGATAACAGCTAATCTCCAGATAACTGCACTGGTGCTGCAACCTGAATGATAATCATATAGAAAAAATGTCTTAAATAACTAAAAAACAACTTTATAAACTTGGAACACTAAAGCTTTATTATCATTTAGTAAGAGCTTTCATCTCTAACTGAGACTTCATCAGAATGAATGAAGCATGAATTCACAGCACTTTTACACATCAAAGTAACATAATTGATTAATTGAATAATTAATGTTTTATTTTCTTTCTCCTTAAAAAATACTTTAAAATTCTCCTTATCATTTAGTCCTGGAGGGCAGCATGCGTCTAACCTGACTTGCCGGACATACTCTCTCCAGTCCAATTCTTCATCAGCATTAAATATACTACCATAATTAATGACCTGATCTAAAATACCTACTTTAAAATCAACTTTACAATTACTACTGTTGAAATGCTTACTAAAAGAAATGTTACCTTTTTATTTGGATTGCATATAAATGCCCATATATTCTCCAATGAAGCTCCCTAGGCATTCTTTCAATACAGAAGCCATTACACGAAACACATAATTAAATACTCAACATATTTAGACTTGCAAAAATATATTCCTTATAACTTAATAGTAAACTTGCTAACTGTAACTTTACTAGACCATGTATATAAATCGAACAAAATCTGAATGATGATAATGTTAACATAAAATGAACAAGTCCTATCTCCTCAAGAAGTACAGTGAGGGTGAGGACTACAAGTTACCAATAATAGAATGGGTGGTAGCCACTACATCTGGAGTAGACTACAGATGCGTACAACCAAATGCTGGCATCTCTGCCAGAGACCCACTAAGGAAAGAATACATATCCCAAGGAGCAGGAAATACTTCAGCACCAACTTAAGATATAACCCATCCATTCCAGCACAACCAAACAGGAAGCTAACCAAAAAAAACATCTAATATGAAAGATGAAGGCTCTTACATATGAACTTGTCACAAACTACTCCCTAAAAGCATTTTGGCTTGAAGTTGAACTTGTCGTGAACTGAACCCTAAAGGTTTGTGGGAATCTATCACTTGGCAGAACCTGTGAACTGTCCCTCAAAGGTTTTTGAGTCTCAAACCTGAACGTCATGAACTGCTCCCTAAAGGCTTTTTGGATTTGAATCTGAACTTGTCATGAACTGAACCCTAAAGGCTAATGTGAATCTATTACTCAGCGACTCTGCTCCCTAACTTTTGAGTCTCAAATCTGAACTTCTCACAAATTGATCTCTAAAGGAATCAGTCACTGAGCTGAACTCCTAGAACAACACCCTTATGATTACTCCTCTTTGTGAGATGGATGCTTTCATGTGAAAACGATATGGGGTTGCTGAGGTTGGAATTAACTGAGTTCCTACTACACGTTTATTTTTTGCCCAATTTCCTTTTTACAGGTCTTCTTTGAGCTGGCTGACTACTTCAAAATTTGTTACAAACTTCAATTTTTAATTTGAACAGGTCAGTAGAGGTTTGCCTGTTTATTTATTCCTGTAACTGTTATATATGTAACACTTCAGACAAACTATAAATTCTGTGCCTTACTGGCCTTCTTCACACTGTTCTACATTGTTTAAGTAACAGCAGATCAAAAGTACTACAAACATTCCTTGATGACAAAGACTTCTGACAATTTAGAAAAGTCTTAAAAGATGAGAGAGATGGTACTTTCGTCCTTTCTTGGCCTGGATTAATAGTCAAATTAAGAAAGGCGCCACATTCTGCCAAGACAGTTTATAAGCTCAGTCCAGGACATCAAAGGTTCTGGTTAGTGGGTAAATTCACAAGTCAATGGGCAGACCTGCCTATTACACTCCATTCAAGTCAGATGAGGACACATTCCTTGTGTGTAAATTATCAGCATAACTGTGTGCTAATATTGAACAGGAGAGTGTGGTCAGCAACAGAAAGGAAAACAGGAAGTGAGAAATCTTGGTTTATGCAATGCTCGTGCAGTTAGACACTTTAGTCTGTTATTACAAACAATACAAAAATGCAGCATTAGTATGTGATGAACTATGTAGTTTTGAAATAAGAATAAGGGAGCGGCTTACAACTGCAGCTACAAATAAGCTGATATGGGGAAGGCTATATGCAGAACAAATGAAGTTGTGAGGCAAAGCAGTTTCAGCTGGAAGCAAGAAGAAGTGAGAGCTGGATAAATGTGACAGCCGATGCATCAAGGTGGCTACATTTATATATATATATATATATATATATATATATATATATATATATATATATATATATATATATATATCTCATGAGCAGGTAGCTGTCACTCAGGTGGAACAAAGTTTTTGACATGTTGCAAATCCTATAATTTTGGTTTGCACAAATTAGCTTTAGGTTGCTTGGTGTCAAACAAGGTGATGGCTGTTTTGTTGTTTGTACAAGGTAAGCTAAATGGAACTCAAACCAGTGTTAGCAAGAACGTGTAAACAGTACACCACTCACGTTAAAATACTCACTAGTATGTGTGTGGACAACTAGTCTTACTTAGGCTAGGATTTAGAAAGTTCACAGAAAGAGAAAAAATCAAAAGCTTTAAAAGACCTGAAAACACAACTCTAGTGACAAACACAAGCAATTTATGTAAATCTCTGACAAGTACATGCAAGCATGGTAGCGGTACTACAACCAGGCCTGATATTACTTCTCTACTGAGTCCTTCTCTTGCCCTGCTGCTTCTCCTGTAATGCAATAATGTACTGGAAAAGTGTGGAAACTCAAAGTCCCACATGCATGCACAGTACATCAGTCAGAGGAACACTGAAGTGCCATTATACAAAAAAAAGTTATTTGTTTAAAAAAGAAATTGCTTATCTTGCTTAATATCATGTACAAAAGCAAAAATACACTCATGTTTGTGGATTGGCTTGGTTTAATCACACCAACGGTGGGTAAACCTGCACAGTCATGGATTACTGCTTAATTATCAACTCAAAAATCCAGAAAAGGAAAGCTAAACTGCAAGAACAAAATATACACAAAAATAAGAATTCTAAACAAGAAAGAATAAACCACTGAAGCTGTACAAATCCAAAGACAGATAACTCTGGAATTGTTTATATACAGTAGGCCCTAGAATTTTTGTAAAGTTGGAAGCAGCAGGAAACAATTCTGCTCTGTTCAGTGAAAAATTACCCCAATAACATAAAATGATAAAAAAACAAAGATAGTACAAGTTTACAAGTCTAATATTTGTACTTCCTGCACCCCCTTCTTGCTGCCAGCCACCTACCTTCTGTTTTCTTTACAATACATACTGCATTTAGATGCATCTGGTCCCAGCAAAGAATCTAAGATTTATCCTAAAATTTTGCGATTGTGATACAAAGTATTTTTTCTATTTAAATGTAATTTGGATAAATGGTGGGCAACCGCATATTCACCCCAGATTTAGCACACTTATCCCTCGTGGATAGGGGAAACAAAGGTACCAAATCATCACGGTCCTGCTCATCTCTGGTTTATTTGTATGCAAAATATAAGGGCTAAAAACTACTATGGTAATGTAATTTGTTTATGCAGTTGGTAGTTTTGTGTTTGGCGAAATGCTGCCTCCTTAAAATGAACTTTAACACTGTTCATAAGAGACAGACATACAAACACAGTGTACATAACAGACAGACATACACAGCTGACAGACATACAAATACAGTGTACACCTGGCTAAACCCATGGTGCTGCTGCAGTTACCAGTATCAGATGTTATTTTGTAATGCAATACTTAGTAAGAGTTTTTTTTCTGATTGAAAAGCCTTTTGTTTGCAGTTTTTAACCATATGTATCTCAAAATCATTTACTTTTATTTCAAGAAGCCCCAAAAGGTATGGAAATTAGGCTTGCAAGCGACCTACTTACATCAAACATGGTTACCTCTAGCCAAATGTTTCCTTGACACGATATGTAACTTACATTCGTATGTAGTGCCTTACTTCTGTAGTAACACTGCATGTATACTGTATCTGCAAATAAGTAAGCAGTACATATCAGAACTATACTCAATGTCCATTTGCACATGTGAACCAGAAATAGAATGTAAAACCAAAATGTTGTTTCCAAGGCAAAAAAGGTGAAAGTATGTTATTAACAAAAACAGAATCTGCATTTCATGCATCATAACCAGTGGTGGATTTAGGCCTGGGTGCAGGGGCGCATGTCACCCCCTTTTTAAAGCTGTTGCACATCGGTGGCATAAAAAAATTAAAAAGTTTAAATTTCTAATGAAGCCAGGAAGAGGGCTGACAGCAGTTGTAAATAATTGCTGAAACAGGTGGTAAGCTTTTAACATATTTACTTACATTACTTACATTTAATCTACGTTTGTTGCTTGGGGGGGCAAAAGGATATGCGAAAACATTGACCGTGACCTATTTTGTTTTAGTAATGGGAGAGGGCCACAGGTGCTGGAACCATAGTGTGAGGGGGGGGGTGAAGACCCCCCATTTAAATACAGTCATGAACTCTGCTCCCAGGTCACTGCACAAATTTTTTTCCAATAAACAAAACAATGTCAAAGAAAAGTGAAAACGGAACAGAAAAACAAAGTATGTGTGTGTACATGTGTGTCCGGTTGTCTGCGAGTGTCTGAGTGCATACATGCCAGTGTTTGCAAGTGTGTGTCTGCGAGTGTACAAATGTGTGCTAGTATGTGTATATGTGAGTGTGAGCGAGTGCCTGTATGCAAGTATGTGTGAGTAGACATGCATGAATGTGTAGAGGGTTCAGTACCATACAGTGCTATTTGGGGAGTCAGTGAAGCAAGAGGTTGCTCCAGGTAATTTTACTTTTGTAAACTTTAAAGCATGCAGGTTTCTCACCTGCACAGAGTTTTGCAGAATGTACAGATTTTTGCCTCATATTTTTTGGTCTGTTCTCCTCACACAATCTGTGGTTTTCTGGCAAATCATTGAGGACTGAAATCCCTACATAATGCCATGCATTTGAGTTTCAGAATTCATTCCCTTTGGAAAATGCATGGCAACAATAAATCCTGTTACTCTAGGTATCATACAGGCAGCAAGTAGAGTAGTTTAAGTCTGGCTCATGGTCTTGTGCAAGCTCTTGACCTTTCTTATCAGGTGGTTTCTGGTAAAGACAAAAGTGCTTCCTCTTTTCCTGAGCAGATCCAAGAAATTAAATTCAGAGAGAAATGTAATGGAACATATATAGTTTTACGCCCTCAGAATTCTGATTCAGAGAGAGCATGTTACCTGAATCTCCCCATCAATGATTCTCTTTCTCTGAGACTATTTCCAGAAAGTACAAGTGTATTCAGTGGGAGAACACTGAGGTTTCCAAGTCTCCCAGAAGCTGTTACAGAAGGAATTTCTAGAATCTTTACCCATTTTCCCAGTTCTGTCAGCTCTGGAGAAAGTGCATCACTGCCTACAATCTTCCTCATACTTAGCCTGCTGCCCCTAAAAAGGCAAATAGAATGTATGAAATTTCTCAGTCTTAAGTATTTATACACTCTTCCCAAATATGACCCAGTAGTTATAGTTAATCCAGCTGCTGCCAAACATTTGAACTCTAACCCTTCCCAATTTAAGCTTGGAGAAAAGCATTTTGCTTCTGCAACTTTAAATTTTTATAATTTTGAGTTGTCAGGCTCATATGTTAAAATTTACTGTGCCCAAGCGCAAAAATATGAGGAATGTTTTATCTGAAGTTCCTCTCTGTGACGTAGGTCACTAGTCATTTAAAGTGTGCTTATGACTACAGATACTACATCCAGTGAGGTTGCCACTGGTACTGTGTTGAGGAGGTTTGCCTGGTTTATTCACAGAACCTCCTAAAGGATGTAAAAATGAGCTTTTAAATTCACATTTGAATAAGATTTTGGTTCCACTGCTGCAAAGGCCATCAAAAATGTGATGAGAGGGTTAGGCGGATGTACAGGGACTCTCTCAGATTTTTTTATCTCCCTTCTCTACATTTTCCAAAGGTCAATTTCCTCAGTTGTCCAACTGCAGCAAGAAACAAAACAGACTCAGCAATATGCTGTAAATCCAAAAAACAAATGCTTGGTGCTGATACCCCAACCAGAGAACAACGATTAAGAAGCCACAAAAACAAAAGAACTCTGGAATGGTGCTGTTATGTATCCAAAAATTTAATAAAACTCTGCCATAAAAAACATACAAACTTCTGAGAGGTAAGCGCTTTCGGGTGTTAACCCTTCATCAGACAAAGGTAAAATGGTGCAGAACACAATTATAAGAACACAGCCAATGAACAATTAGGTGTTAACCCTTCATCAGACAAAGGTAAAATGGTGCAGAACACAATTTAAATAAGAACACAGCCAATGAACAATTAGTGAAATCAAATCAGTAAAAAACCCGCCTATTTTTTAAGGTGGGTTTAATAGGAACAACATCATTGAGCCCTGGATTCCTATGTGCCATAAACTCTAGGATCTTCCTTGACTCTATCTGTTCTGTGTAGTGTTTTATATCACCTCCACTCTTGTTAAGCCTTACATTAACTATGGCCCTAAAAGTTAAACAATGTGTAGGATGTTCACTAATATGTCTGAACAAAGCATTATGTGTATCCTTGTTTCTTACACTAGAAAGATGTTGCAATATTCTAACTTTGAACATATTATTCGTCTTGCCCACGTAAAAACATGGGCAGGACTTACAATTAGCCAGATACACTATATCCTTAGTCCTGCAAGTGGCTTTAGCTTTCAACATATAGGTCCTATTAGTAACAGGATGTATAAAAGAGACATCTTGAGAAATCTAAGGGCAGGCCTTGCATCTACCACAAGGCTTGCTGCCTACAGATAAAGCAGGGGTATGAGATAAACTAACATGTTCCCCACATAGAATGTCTTTTAGACTCTTATTTTTCCTATATCCAAATACTGGAGTCGGCCCTACTATGGTGTTGATTCTATCATCACTAGTAAGGATGTTCCAGTTGTCCCTTATAACTCCAGTGATATCTTTTATATCACTACTATAAGTGAACATAACCTTAAATCTAGCGTCCTGTTTCATTTCTCTTGAAGGTATAGCTAAGTCCCAAGCAGGCCTAGATAACCAGGGCTTATATTTATGACCCCTTTTATCTCTATGCTTCTCTATAACATCTTTGACCATGGTTTATATTTATGACCCCTTTTGTCTCTATGCTTCTCTATAACATCTTTGACCATGGTTTCATTATACCCCCTCTCTACAAAAAGACCCTTCAAACTCTCCAATTCATCGCTGAAACAAATATCATCCGTGCAGTTCCTAGATAACCTGGCTAGCTGTCCTTGTACTATGTTGGGAAAAGTGCATTGTGGATGCATACTATCAAAAGTTAAAAATGTATTTTTCCAACACTCCTTTCTATACAGACTGGTAGAAAAACCTTGTAAAGTCTGTGCTATTGTGACATCTAAGAAGTCTATCTCAGTATAAGATGTTGCTTCCGTAAACTTAAAGAAATCTGTTGTGGAGTGTAGAAAATCAATAAATAATTTAAGGGAGATGGTATCACCCTTCCACAAAATAAAAACATCATCCACAAAGCGTTTATAAAAGCCAATGTATGGCTTCCATTCTCTATTGTTAAAAATGTACAAATTCTCCCAATAGGCTAGTACCAGGTTAGCATAGGTGTTCGCACAGGGTGTGCCCATGGCTACACCCTGTGCTTGCCTATGTCTGTGCTAGACCCAACAATACATTATTTTCCAAAACTAACCTAAGTATAGTTGTAACCTGTTTGATATAATGATCTAGGACTCCATTTTCTCTCAACAATGTATCAATAGCCACTATGCCATAATCATTGTGTATAACCGTGAAAAGGCTCTGTACGTCCAATGTAACCATGAGATAATGTGAATCATGAGGGGCCCTAACTAACCCTCAAGTGCCTTCAAAAATCTCCTGTGTCTGTTAATATATTTTCCATTTTATTAACATATGGCCTAAGTGTGGTTTCTAACCATATAGAGGCATTTTCTGTAACCCATTTTCTACCTGATACTATGGGTCGTATCGGGGGGTCTGTCAAAGATTTATGTATCTTAGGCAGGCCTTTGAAGAGTGGTATAACAACCCCTTCCATTCTAAGAAAATTGTATAACTCTTCACTTATGACCATGTCATCCAAGAGTTCTTCCAAGGTCTTGTGGACTTTCTCTATCATATGTTTCACCATTAAAGGGTTCATTAATCTATAGGTGTGTGTGTCAGATAGTAACTGGCTTAGTTTGTTGTGATATACCAATGTATCCATCACAACTATGGCCCCTCCTTTATCAGCCGTCTTAATGGTAATCTCTCTATTATCACATAAATTTTGGAGGGCTTGTCTCTTTAATGCAGTTAAATTATAATATTTCTGAGTACTACCATTATGAAAGTATGCCATAAGGTCCCTTTCACAGGCATTAATAAACAGTTGTAAAGATGGTGTCAATGGAGGAACAAACGTGCTAGGCTGTCTAAGTGTGGAACTACTATTAACAACACTGCCAAACATATTTCTAAGAGCCACTCCCCTGCAAAAAAGCATGAGATCCATGACTACATCTTGATAATTGCAAGTCCTGCTCGGGACAAATGACAAACCCTTATTCAACACATATAACTCCTCAGCATTCAAAACATATGAGGACAAATTATATACAATGTTATCATTGTCGCAGTTACCACAAGTAGTCACTCTAATGTTCTCCGCTTCTTGCGCGGGTCGCTGCCTTCGCCAAGGAGCGTTTCCATGCCCCCTGTCTTCTTTTTCATGGGTACTGGTAGAGTTTCCAAAAAATGTCGTTCTGCCGAAGGAATCTTGGGCCGTGCGCCCAAGCGTTCATCATTCACTGTTGTCGTGTTTGCAGAATCCACTGCGAATGGTGTCTCAGACGTAGTGGCATTATCCACCTGACGGGAAGCCATAGACGCATTCATGTCTCTAACATCAAGGGACTGAACAATTGCTACTGCATTCTCGGAAGATCCTAGAGTTTATGGCACATAGGAATCCAGGGCTCAATGATGTTGTTCCCATTAAACCCACCTTAAAAAATAGGCGGGTCTTTTACTGATTTGATTTCACTAATTGTTCATTGGCTGTATTCTTATTTAAATTGTGTTCTGCACCATTTTACCTTTGTCTGATGAAGGGTTAACACCCGAAAGCGCTTACCTCTCAGAAGTTTGTATGTTTTTTTATGGCAGAGGTTTATTAAATTTTTGGATACATAACAGCACCGTTCCAGAGTTCTTTTGTTTTTGTGGCTTCTTAATCGTTGTTCTCTGGTTGGGTATCAGCACCAAGCATTTGTTTTTTGGATTTACTACAGTTTTGTGCTTTATTGGTGCTGAGCTGTTATGTCTGTGGAGCAACGTTCTGTTAGTGGAATTATGGACAATGATGGTTTACAACAGCGTTCCCATGGTAGAAATTTTCCTAATCTTCTACCTGTGGACAACCCTCTGTTACAGATGGGTTTTGTGACTTTGAAAGACACTGGTTTGAGTAACTCTATACCAGCAACAGTTGATAAAAATTTTGAGGAACTTCTCAGGGGCTACAACTATAAAATGGGGAGGCTACAACGCCTCTTATGGCAAACTTTTCATTTTGAAGCATGTCTTTCATATGGTATTGTACTCTGTATGCCTACGCAGGGAGATCGCTATCCTACATTGTTGGCAAGATGGCAACTTATTAACATAAAAACTAGCTTTCAATATATGGAACTCCTCATTGAATTTTTTGCACCTGAGATAGCCACCTTGAAACAAGAAACAGGTGCGTTATAACATAAACTGTGTAATGACTTTATAGGTAATGGTTACTCACAGAAATTAGAAGAGGTTTACCGCTCTCTACGTGATAGCGATAATAAACTAAAAACAACCAAGATGAACAAACTTACTAGAGACTATACTGATTTCTCCAATGGAGAGATTTTTGTTTGGGCTAGAACCAGGGGGGATTTGCCCAACAGAAATGTCACCACCAGCAAACAGCCATACAGAGCCTTTGCTACAGCTTCTAGTATTCCTGATAACTCTAATGGTAATACGGAACATCCAGAGGCATCGAACTCCACTTGCTTGCATGTAACTACGTCTGACTCACGTGGTCACGTGATTTCTGCAGCTGACGCAATACACGTTTCCGAGAATGCAGTAGCAATTGTTCAGTCCCTTGATGTTACAGACATGAATGCGTCTATGGCTTCCCGTCAGGTGGATAATGCCACTACGTCGGAGACACCATTCGCAGTGGATTCTGCAAACACAACAGTGAATGATGAACGCTTGGGCGCATGGCCCAAGATTCCTTCGGCAGAACAACATTTTTTGGAAACTCTACCAGTACCCGTGAAAAAGAAGACAGGGGCGTGGAAACGCTCATTAAGCGAAGGCAGAGACCCGCGCAAGAAGTGGAGAACATTAGAGTGACTACTTGTGGTAACTGCAACAATGATAACATTGTATATAATTTGTCCTCATATGTTTTGAATGCTGAGGAGTTATGTGTGTTGAATAAGGGTTTGTCATTTGTCCCGAGCAGGACTTGCAATTATCAAGATGTAGTCATGGATCTCATGCTTTTTTGCAGGGGAGTGGCTCTTAGAAATATGTTTGGCAGTGTTGTTAACAGTAGTTCCACACAGACAGCCTAGCACGTTTGTTCCTCCATTGACACCATCTTTACAACTGTTTATTAATGCCTGTGAAAGGGACCTTATGGCATACTTTCATAATGGTAGTACTCAGAAATATTATAATTTAACTGCATTACAGAGACAAGCCCTCCAAAATTTATGTGATAATAGAGATATTACCATTAAGATGGCTGATAAAGGAGGGGCCATAGTTGTGATGGATACATTGGTATATTACAACAAACTAAGCCAGTTACTATCTGACACACACACCTATAGATTAATGAACCCTTTAATGGTGAAACATATGATAGAGAAAGTCCACAAGACCTTGGAAGAACTCTTGAATGACATGGTCATAAGTGAAGAGTTATACAATTTTCTTAGAATGGAAGGGGTTGTTATACCACTCTTCAAAGGCCTGCCTAAGATACATAAATCTTTGACAGAACCCCCGATACGACCCATAGTATCAGGTAGAAAATGGGTCACAGAAAATGCCTCTATATGGTTAGAAACCACACTTAGGCCACATGTTAATAAAATGAAAAAAATATATTAACAGACACAGGAGATTTTTTGAAGGCACTTGGAGGGTTAGTTAGGGCCCCTCATGATTCACATTATCTCATGGTTACATTGGACGTACAGAGCCTTTTCACGGTTATACACAATGATTATGGCATAATGGCTATTGATACATTGTTGAGAGAAAATGGAGCCCTAGATCATTATATCAAACAGGTTACAACTATACTTAGGTTAGTTTTGGAAAATAATGTATTTTTGGGTCTAGAACAGACATATAGGCAAGCACAAGGTGTAGCCATGGGCACACCCTGTGCGAACACCTATGCTAACCTGGTACTAGCCTATTGGGAGAATTTGTACATTTTTAACAATAGAGAATGGAAGCCATACATTGGCTTTTATAAACGCTTTGTGGATGATGTTTTTATTTTGTGGAAGGGTGATACCATCTCCCTTAAATTATTTATTGATTTTCTACACTCCACAACAGATTTCTTTAAGTTTACGGAAGCAACATCTTATACTGAGATAGACTTCTTAGATGTCACAATAGCACAGACTTTACAAGGTTTTTCTAAAGTCTGTATAGAAAGGGGTGTTGGAAAAATACATTTTTAACTTTTGATAGTATGCATCCACGATACACTTTTCCCAACATAGTACAAGGACAGCTAGCCAGGTTATCTAGGAACTGCACGGATGATATTTGTTTCAACAATGAATTGGAGAGTTTGAAGGGTCTTTTTGTAGAGAGGGGGTATAATGAAACCATGGTCAAAGATGTTATAGAGAAGCATATAGATAAAAGGGGTCATAAATATAAGCCCTGGTTATCTAGGCCTGCTAGGGACTTAGCTATACCTTCAAGAGAAATAAAACAGGATGTTAGATTTAAGGTTATGTTCACTTATAGTAGTGATATAAAAGATATCACTGGAATTATAAGGGACAACTGGAATATCCTTACTAGTGATGATAGAATCAACACCATAGTAGGGCCGACTCCAGTATTTGGATATAGGAAGAATAAGAGTCTAAAAGACATTCTATGTGGGGAACATGTTAGTTTATCTCATACCCCTGCTTTATCTGTAGGCAGCAAGCCTTGTGGTAGATGCAAGGCCTGCCCTTATATTTCTCAAGATGTCTCTTTTATACATCCTGTTATTAATAGGACCTATATGTTGAAAGCTAAAGCCACTTGCAGGACTAAGGATATAGTGTATCTGGCTAATTGTAAGTCCTGCCCATGTTTTTACGTGGGCAAGACGAATAATATGTTCAAAGTTAGAATATTGCAACATCTTTCTAGTATAAGAAACAAGGATACACATAATGCTTTGTTCAGACATATTAGTGAACATCCTACACATTGTTTTACTTTTAGGGCCATAGTTAATGTAAGGCTTAACAACAGGGGAGGGTATATAAAACACTACACAGAACAGATAGAGTCAAGGAAGATCCTAGAATTTATGGCACATAGGAATCCAGGGCTCAATGATGTTGTTCCTATTAAACCCACCTTAAAAAATAGGCGGGTTTTTTACTGATTTGATTTCACTAATTGTTCATTGGCTGTGTTCTTATTTAAATTGTGTTCTGCACCATTTTACCTTTGTCTGATGAAGGGTTAACACCCGAAAGCGCTTACCTCTCAGAAGTTTGTATGTTTTTTATGGCAGAGTTTTATTAAATTTTTGGATACATAACAGCACCGTCCCAGAGTTCTTTTGTCAGCAATATGCTGGTAAGTAGACATTAAAAACACTGCTGGGAAGGTTTCCTAAAAAAAAAACAGGAACTCCTCAGAACAAAAAGACAGTCAAAAAAATAAGAATGAATATGTAAGAGGCCTTATCCCACCCTCCTACCTTGGCAGTCTCTTATTCCTTCCAGAAACTCTGATTCACCACTTCTTTCTCTTTGGCAAAAGGTTGTTTCAGACAAGTGGGTTCTGAGACTGACGCAGTGGGAAGAGATCCCTCCTTTGCAGGGAATTATTCCACATCCCCAGACCAAACCCCTCTGTTCCCCCGTCCTACAGCACATGCTTTATGGGGGGGGGTAATAGAAATAGTTCATTTTTCCCAGTGGGAAAAGGTTTTCCTTAAAGAATGTTTCTGATGCCAAAAAAAAAAAAGCCTAAAGATCAGTCATGGACCTTTTTCTTAAACCAGTTTGTGATAGTGTCCAAGTTCAAGATCCTTTCACAACACAATCGCTTACCCCTTTTCAAAGTGTCAGGAATCTCTCTCTCTCTTTGATGAGAGATCTCATATGCAGGCTGGGATTCCAAAAGAACCTCAGTACAAAGAGCTTTTATTCCACAGAAAAAATATATATATACATTTAGATCTATTCCAGGCCCCCCCCCCGAACCCTCTGGTGTTACACATACAGCCACTATGGACTGGGCATTAGCAAAGTCTTCTGCGACTGTTGGGGTCTCCTTAATGGTAAAGAGAGGGAGTGGCATAGCATCTGTGATTCTCATGATACCTCTAACAACACTCCACATGACAAAGAAGCAAAAGTATCGGAATTCTCTTTGGTCCCAGCACCAACACATGTTATATTTTCAGATTCCACTTCTGGGATGTGTGAGAAGAGAAACCACTTGGTGGAGACAATGACCCTAAATCCAGGTCTCTCCCTCTCCCCTCCTGCTCCAAAACCATCACCACAGTTAGTGTGCACTTTGCTAGGGGGATAAAAGTGCAAGGTACCTGGGACAGCAAACACAGACACAAGCACATAAACATGACAACAAAGACAGACACAAGCACATAAATGTAAAGGTGAAGTTTGCCCTTATGAAGGCACACAACACTTAAATCACCTTAGGTCCCCGGGACCACTTCAAGCTGTTAGAGACAATACCACAGTGATGTGGTACATAAAAGAGCAGGTCCTGCCTCCTTTGCAGTCTAGACATGTTACCATGGGAACCAGCTTTACAACAGCGCCTCACTCTACATCCCACATTCTGTCAGAGCAAAATTGTGTGACAGACAAGTTGGGCACGACAAAGGCAGACCTTCATGAGCGGAAACTAGATTGGGAGTCTTCCAAGATCTGATCCACCGGTGGTGAATTCCTCAACTAGGCCTTTCAATCAGTTGGCAAAATTCTGCTCAAAGACTTCATGCAAGAAGACCTGAAGACAGATGCCCTTTCCCTTCCTTGGACAGGAATATTCATGTATGCTTTTCTACCTTTTCTGATATTTACTGCGATTCTGAAGATTCAGAAGGAATCCCCAAAATCATTGTGGTGACTCCCTTCTGGGCCAAGCAGCAGCTTTTATCCCTTCTTTTGGAACTGGCCAGGGGCAATTACCACAAGTTTCTTCACAGACTGGATCTAGTCACACAAGAAGAGAGATAAAAGTAGTAACTGGGAACATATTTTTTTTGAATGGCAACGAGTTGGAAAACTTTAAAAATTCCCTGCAGACTACTCCATCAGAAATACTGGGTGAACAAATTGGTGTAGCTAAGGAAATGATTTTTCTGATCTAAGATAACGAATCAGAATTGTCTAGGTATAGTAAGGACTTGAGTTTAATTCTGGTGGCTGGCAGAACATTTACTAGGAAGTGGAAATGAAAGTCTAACCAAGGTGTACTAGAAGTAGTGAATATAGTGGTACACAGATAAAACAAATGGAAGTGGAAGCTTTAGAAAAGGGCAGGAACAAATGGCATTGAAAACAGTACATGTGGAATAATGTTCTGAAGAAGGAATGAGGCTTAATGGAAGGCAGGAACTGAATGTGCTTTGCAATGTTTGACTGAATAACTGCATAGATAAGTGATGTATAAGGTTTGCAACTGAAAAATGACAATATAGTTGTATTCATTTACATAAAATATATTATTGCCTATGTCATAAGTGATAATTAAGATGTTTCTTGTAAAAAAAAAAAAAAAGAAGAAGAAGAAGCAGAAGTACAATTTATACATCCCAGCTCCAAACAACTTTGACTGCCTGGATCTTAGTACCGTTCGTGCACTTGTTTACCGAGGATGTACAAGAAGAGGTACTAATGGGTGCAAGAAAGCCCTCTACTAGAAAATCATAGATTAGCAAATGGAAAACGTTTTCTCGTTGTTGCCAAAAACATTGCCTGAACCCATTCAAAGTAGTGTTTCACTTGTTTTACAATATTTGTGCGAGTTGCTTTTCTATTTGCCTTACTCTCCTATCAAGGTTCACTTGTTAGCCATTTCAGCATGTCTGCCCATGGATACCCTTTTTCAAGGCATTCCCATGTAAACATTTTAAATGGGTTTTGCACAAGAAACACCCAAGGGAAAAAAAAAAAAAAAAAACAGTGGCTTCTCCTTGGGACATATACCCGTGTTACTGCCACAGCCCTAACATGAGGGAGAAAGGATGCATCATACCTAGGATGTCCACAGACAGTTTAGGTATGATCTTTGGCATTTGTTTTGGTTTTTTCTTCCAATCCTAGTAATGCCTTCTCAGGGCTCAGTCTCCCTGTCTCAGCTGGTATTAATGCTGAAGGCTTGGCACCCACACCTGTCTTTTTGGCCAGTTCACCTCAAGCTCATTTACTTTACTCATTCATGTTTTTAGCACACAGGCAGTCTTTCTGAATGGTAAACTTAAAAGGCCACGCATTCAGGTGAAAGTACATGTGCCATTCACACTTGGAATGTGATGATGAGAGACGGTGGTTTAATTTATAATTTTACTATGAAATTTATGTGGAATTATTCTTAACGAAACAAGAGTTGGCTGTTTATGCAGCTATTCAACACATTTCATGTGTGTACATCTTTTATCACAGTTAAAAATAGAAGTAAAAAATGCCCTTTTCAGGTCACTGCATGCCCTTCTGGACCCCCCCCCCCCAGCAAATTCCGGCACCTCTGGTGAGGGCAGCTGGTAAAAAAACATCTACGGATCTCACAGTACAATGTTGATAAAGAATGTGATAGGGGCGGGGCAGAATATGGAAGTCTGGAATGGCAAATCTTTACTGGTTGCTTCTGTAAGAATAGTATGCTGCGACTTTCCCTAGATTTACAGATCAGTTCCCTTGCTTTGTTTAGGTTTCTAATTTGTACTGCCCATGGACCTGCTTTGATGGTTTGATTTATTTTGGTTACACTTGCCATTTTTATTTTATTTTGTTAAGCTTCCTTATCTGTGGGTTCCACTAACACCTTCAGACCTATTTTGCCGGCTTGTCATTTGCTTGCATCTTAGTGCTGCAGCAGAAGCCTGGATCATTTTTTTTTTTTAACGTCATGTGGAGATCCGAAGCAACGAAGAGTAAGACAAGTAAATTGATTCAACTGAGCATGTCTCACAGAGAGGTGAACAACATGCAATTCTTCCAAAACAGACTAGCATAAAAATTCCTTTTGAATATCACGTCAAGGAGGACAGCATTTATAAAGCTTCACAGCAAATGCGTAGATCTGGCACATTTGACTCAATTATAGGTTCATAAGTTATTGGGGCCATCAAAAATTTCAGCCCCATCACCCAATACTGGTGGGAGAGTAAGAATGTCTCCTTTAAGGAGACTTTTCCCTTATGGCATAGGTGAAAGTTTGAAGTCTTCCATTCAGTAGTTCAGACTGAGTTTAAAGACTGCTATGGAATTTCTCTGCTTGATATATAAAAGTGGTCTATTCCAGAAATAGAGATTAACTATGTACTAGTCATGCTGTTTGGTGTGATTGATATTCTAGTATAGTTTAAGTCTCCAAAACATGCGCTTGCTTTAAAATGTTTATATTTAGGTAAAGGAGGTCAGAAAATGCTGGGTTTTTCATGAGCAATTATGATCCCCGAGGAGTCTAAGTATATAGTCTTAACTTTTAGTCTGTCGTGCTGAATCATGCATTATACTCAATGATCACCTTAATAAGGAAGGCATAAAGTTGTACTACAACATAATTAGACCAGAATGGTACAATACAAAAGATATTTTGTTTAAGGCTAAATGATTCTTCTAACTACCACAGAGGCAACAGGATCAATGAAAAGTCTGTTATCAATACAGGCAGCCAAGTTCCTGATGACTGACCCAGATTTCAGTGGATTGTTACATGTGGGTTTTTCTCAGTCACCAATAGGGTCTGTGAAATATCTTGAAGCATCCCGTGTATTTATTTAAAGCATACGTTGCAAAACATCTTTATTACCTGTGAAATTGTAATTAAAATAGAACATGCTGTTATTCACACAGTGGACAGATTAGTGGTTATTTACCGGAATACCTTGAAAAAAGAAGACACTGAAGGTTTTTAGGTTTAACAGAGATAAATCCAAAATGAACAGCATAAAAGCTTAGGAAATATACAGTTAGAAGGTATTTGTATGGAAATATCTGTTTTACTAACATCTGTAATATTAATACAATTACTAAATAGAATATTTGTTTTTTTTGGATTTTTTCATAACATCTACTTTCTTAAATCGGTGTGTTACTTTTACCTAACTGAACTTCACTGTTTCCGCATACAAATTTGACTAATATGACCGTTAGTGGGTCTCTTTCCTAGGTTATAACAATGCATATACCAAGCTATGCCACTGGATGGGACTGTAACTTGGCATGGGCAACCAAGCATCTCTTTCAGGCATATTTCAAAAAAACTTGCACTATTTGCAAATATGCTGTGTTCTGCACACAAAATACATGTTTTTACAAACACATCCACAGCAAAATCATGTGCAACTGAATGTATGTTGCTGTCTTTTCACATGTGATGTCAGATCATCATTAAGGTGATCTTTCCACACCCCCCAAACCCAGTGTCCCCCTCCCACCCAGTAGTCAGCTAACCAGACTGTGCACCCTCCCCTTTGCAGATTCCCGGATCTGCCATTGATAGCTCTCAACTGTTCTTGGTTTTGCAACTGTTCCCAATTTTCCTTAATATTTCGCATATCTATACAAACACACACTAGTGTGTATATATAATAACCTGATTTTCTGGTAAATTATAGAGGATTACTGGTCAGTCATGCCAGACATTACAGCTTCATCGTTTTTAGTGTTCTGAAAACATACATGCAGAACTTGCTGTTCTATTACGTTTTTAAAGTGAATTAATGCAATGTTTTAAAAAAAAAAAATCAATTTTGAGTGTTTATCCCTCGTTAGTCATTTATTCTTGAGGAAGGAAACGGAGATGTGTATTGACAAATGTTATGATCATACATAAGTGAAAGGGCGTAGCCAAGCATACTCTCTCTACAGAGTACATTCTGAGCACCAATAGAAACACTGGGCCATATTATGACTATAACAATCTAAATGAATGCCTCTGCCAACATGTTTTTGTTTACACAGATAATGGTTATCTTCAAAACAATACTTCTAACAGTTTTTGTCGGAGTAGCCAAAAATGTTACATTAAGCAAACAGCTTAAGCGCTGTACTCATTTTTTAAAATGCCATGTGGGTTGGTTGGGGGGGCACCAAGTGTTTGAGAGTACAACACGGAATTCACTGACTACACCCCTGAACAAGTGATCTGCAAGCACTGTCTCAGACTATACTGGAATACAACGCAGCAGGAGCCCTTAAAAGCCGAAAGGGAATTCGCCCCATCTATCTTATTCAAACAGTATCGTAAATAAACAAGCACAATTTGTGTGTGACATATTACACAAACAGATTTAGACAACATTCAGTTTATGTGCGCGTGTCTGTGTGTGAGGGGGTGCTGCTCTCTCGAAATGCGTTAATGCATAAATAGTTTAAGAATAGCAGTAATCAGTACTCACCCCAGAACCATCATCTACAGGTGGACTCCCCAACATGTTTCCACTTTGCCCATAGGGTTCCGCGTCGCTACCTGTGAAATCATCCTCCGATTCTTCAAATGATGATGCAGAGGAGAGACCTGCTGAAGACGAGCTTGACAGTTTGCGCAGCACTAAGGATGGAGACGGGGACCCCCCACATCCACTGTCAGAGCACGGCGACTCTTCGTCCCCCCCTCGAGATTTGGTCCACAACTCATTTGACTGCTCTCCAGTCTCACTGCCACGACATGGACTTGGTTCCCGTGTCACGATGAGGCGGGGAATGGGTACCGAAAATTGCTGGCCCTCAGAAACATCACGACTAGCGCCTCGCAGTTCCTTGCCCTCTTTCTGTTGTACCTGTACGCATAAAGTGCTGGTATCCTGTCTAAGTCCATCCTTCGATAGACCAACTGTTGCTAAACTTAAATCCATGTTCGTACACAGCGTTTCGTTCCCGTCAGGCTCCCGCTGTCCTGTGGCAGACCCAGCAAGGCTGTCCAAAGTCATCGCCGCCAAAGCAGAGACATGATCTTCCTCGGAGTTGCTAGATAGTTTCTGGGGGTCTTCAGCTGTCCGATCTGATGGTAGGTTTAACCCCAATGACCCACTGGACTTCTCAGTGGGGGCAGTCGGAGGACACGTCGTACAATTTTCTGGGACGTCCACGCCACTGGTCTGACCCAAAGACTCATCTTGTAGGTGCGGTTTCTTCTCCAGATGGTCTTCAGACAAAAGCACAACAGGAGCCGCAGCCAGCAATGTCGTACGCTTAAAAGCTTGCTGCAGGCACCCTGAAGGCTTCTTGTGGGAGACCTCAGCGCTGCCGGGCCGTTTCGGTAATTTTAGAAGACGAAAACGGCGTTCATTTTTGTGATCATCGTGGGCAGCTCTTCGGATTCGCATTCGCCTAGATCTCACTTCAATAGGTAAGAACGATCTCTCGCCACTCACCTCTTTTCTACAATCTTCTTCGCTGAATGAAGTAGCTTGGCCCATCCTGGGCTCCGTGGAGCCACGCCCCCACTGTTACGTTACTCTGATATGTCGTCTTGACAACTACAATTTTTTCAGTCAGGCCTTCTCTCTCTTTTTGTTGTCTTTTTCCTACAGAATGTGTTCAGGTTCATCCTTTGTTAATACCATTGCAGGCTCACACCTACATTGCATGTTTCAGCATCAGATAGTAGTTTATTTTTGTAGTACTTCCAAAAACTTCGAAGAACTTCTGAAAAACAGAAAACGAAAATAAATACTTAGTATTATTTAATCTTATTACAAAAACACAGTACTTGTTTAAATACTTTGCTGGCCTGCCTACCTCCCAAACAGTATTAAGGAAAATGAAGTTTAGCCAGAGTACAAATTCTTAATTAACTTTAAATACATAGTACAAACTACTAATATTAAATAACTGTATGCAAATTATTATTTTTTTCAAATAACTTTTTATTGAATTTTACAAAAAGGACAATGAAACAATATGGCATGATGATACAATCAAGATAAACAGAATTAAGTACTAAATGAAACAGGTACATCATGAATATATACATTTATACTGTAGTCCTCTTATATAACATAACCTGTAACAGAAAAAAGGGGGAGGGGGAAACGGAATTAAGTACTAAATGAAACAGGTACATCATGAATATATACATTTATACTGTAGTCCTCTTATATAACATAACCTGTAACAGAAAAAAGGGGGAGGGGGAGACAAAAAGAAGAGCTATGTACAAGATTATCAAACATATGTACACAAGAAAAGATTACCCAAAGGTTATATAGGAGGTGCTACTGTGATTTCCATAGAAAGGAACCAAGTAATTCTGTAATAAAGACAAACGTACAAGGAGATAGATCAGACTAGCCAGGTTGAGAAACTGAAGCATCTTGGATACTAGATCATACACTTTCTAATCTCCCTGAAAGACATAAAAAATTATTTTCCATATTTCCTTGTAATATACTCGCTTATTTGGGTTATTAATGAAAATTTTTTGTGAAGATATGTACTTTATCGCTAAATTCTTAAGGTCTCACCAGGAAAGTTTAGTGCGATCTAACCAGTTTCTAGTTATAAAGAATTTGGTCAATAAACATAAAATGATGAGTGCATGAAGCTTATCTAGGTAAACTAAGATCAGTGACATGCTGGACTGCTATTTCCCATGAAAGGGTCGATTTTTGGTAACCCATCTTTTGTAGTCTAACTTTGAGGGAGCACCAAAGTTTATGTGTGTGTGACTACAGGAGCAAAGAATGTGTAGCAAGTCCGCTTGAGGAAAGGAGCAGCAAGGACACAACGGGGATGTATTGGAATTAAAGGTACTTATCTGTTATCGCAACCACAGAATTTGCGGCAGTCTTGACAGGAAGTTAGCTTAGTGATAATGGAACATTGCCGAGAATGCCGCAAATTCTGCCAGATTTAAAAGTTAATCGCATTAAGTACAAACTGAATAGGAAGGTAACAAATAAAAAAAAAAAATTAAAAAAAAAAACATAACTTGTATTGCTATACATATATTAAGTGTGGTACCCCACCTATGAAACCCTGAGAATTCCACCAGTACAAACAAGATCAGTGAAATCGGTACCATAAAATGTTAAAAAGTAAAGCATAACATATACTGCAAAACAAAGCACTTCAGTACATGAAGTGCATATATTCTGAGGTATTTCAGTTATTATTCTCGAGATTCAACATGCACATGAAAGTAATATATTTAATTGTCTTTTTCAAGTGTAGTTCATTTCCGTGTTTCTGTTTCCATAATAATATAACAATATGCATCTTTGGGATTTACCAAAAAAACGAAAAAGGAGCTATCAAGCTATTACAGCACTATAACATTTTACCCAATAGTCAGGTATGCATTAATTTATATCCAATGAAACTGTATTATGGCAAGCAAATATTTTGGAAATGTAATATCCGTGAGTGCAATCAACATGTAGGAGTTAGAAGTGGGAATTGGTTCGAAAGTAGTAGGATTTCATTTACTACTGCCATAAGATTTATCTGTTGCTGGTCCATCGAACTTACTTCAATTAGTTTTTGTGAAGAGCAATTGGATATGTCTGACAAAACTGTAATAGACTGGAACAGTTATTTAAGAGAAGTTTGTGTACTTGAAATGGAGAGTGAGTCTAAAAAGAAAACTGGTGGTCCAGGACACATTGTGGAAGTGGATGAAAATTTGTTTACCAAAATAAAAAGCAATGCTGGACGTGTTTGACCACAACAATGGATTTTGGGGGGAATATGTCATGAAACTAAAGAAGCATTCCTAGTTACTGTTCCTGATAGAAGTGCATCAACTCTACTGATGAAAATAATGGAAAACATTGAAGAGGGCACTACAATTTACACTGACTGTTGACAAGCGTACCAAAGTGGTGATTTAGAAGAAGGTGGATTTAAACATTTAACAGTAAATTACAAATACAATTTTGTGGACCTGAAACAGGAGTCCACACTCAAGTTGTAGAAAGAATATGGGGATTGGTTAAATGGAGGAACAAGAAAAAAAGAGGTACTACCTGTCACCATCTGGATTCTTACCTTGCTGAATTCATCTGGCATGAAGTGCAAACAGCAAGGAATAAGAACTGCTTTCAATCAATTCTAACAACAATAGCTGTTAAATTTCCACCACAAAAAATTCAAACAGCCAAGCAATAACTTACTTACTATTATAATACTGTAATTTATATATATGATAGTTTCATTAAAACTATTTACATAAATTAAAAGTGTTGTAACCTTCTTTTTTATACATAATATTCCAATTAGAAAAGGTGTGCCTTAACTGATGCAAAGCAGATTACTAGTGAGAGTGTGTAATACAGTGTGGTCGCATTACAGTAATTTAACTACCTTTATTTTTTTAAAGCTTGCACTGTATTTGGCTTTGCTTGTGTTTTCTTCATGTGACTTGTAACATATGATAGCTGCTGCCTATTTTTGTTTTAAAACTGCAGAGAACAACTCATTTTTGCCATGTATGTCTCAAGTTGTTATATATCTCACATTCTGGCAGGAGAACAACTTTTAGATGAGCCATTTCTGTTGTTCGGAATGTAGTTGTGATAATACATATGAATGCATTGACAGCATTCTCGGCAGCACAATGTTTCAGTTAAGAATGGAATGTTGCAGAGAATACTGTCAGTGCAGAAAAGCTGTGGTTGCGATAATACGTAAGTACCAAATTAAATTTATTTAAGATGCATGGGGTAAAATAAGTATTATTATTTATCATTTGTTGCGTGTAAATCAACTTTTTAAAAGGAGAAAACTTAAGAGTTAATTCTATTGCTCTGAGTGTTTAGTCTTTATTAAGACTACTATCCTGCCGATTCCAGTAGTTGGAAAAAAGTATTGCATTCTGATGCTTGGAGACCATTAATAGTTTATAAGTATTAGATACCATGTTTTTACTTCTAGACAGACTTTATATGATTTCCAAAGTAGCAGAGATGTTATTTTCAATATTTGGTTCATCTGACACTACTGCTGTTAGGAATTCTCTATTTGACGAAGGATGATAGTGTACTTCTGACCGAGTTTTAGCTATTCCTTAAGTTCACTAAGTGATTTCTCCTTGTGTCTATATATATCCCAAATGGTACAATTTCTTATTACGGGGTACTGAAGTAAATTAATCATTTTATTTAACTTAATATTAGGGTTCATATGTATTGGTTGTAATAAGTGAAGAGTATTCTCTAACTCCATGAACTTTATTAGATTCTGGAAGTCTTTAACCCTTTGCTTCATGGTGGTATGAATAGGAATATAATTCAGGCTTTTAAGTGATAAGAAAGGCAAGGCTATAGGGTTAATATTGATATTAATCATATGTCTATGCCAGAGTTTGATCCATTGAGGGAACCATACTTTATCTACCTGAGAAAAAGTGGAGATTCGTATAACCCTACTTGCACCTATTATCAAGTTATAAAGACAAAAGTCAGGCAGGCTTAGACCACCTTTTAGTTTAGGAAGGCATAATTTCTGATAACTTATTCTAGTCGCCTTAGGGAACCATATGAACTTAGCCAACTCTTTGTTGGTCCTTTGAAAAAAAGTATTTGAGATGGCTAGATTTAAAGTATTAAATTGATAAAGTAACTTAGGTAGGACATTCATCCGTATAATTGCAGCTTTGGACAGGGGGGATAAATTTTGTTGTTGCCACCTATGCAAGTCCTGTAAAATACCCATCCATACCTTCAAGAGGTTATTCTGGTACACAGACTGAGAAATATGGTCAGAATGTATGCCCAGATATTTAAGGGAATAACTAATTTTGAAAGGGATTCTGCGAACAAATATTCTTTATGACCTGATGGGTTTATGGGGAAAATCAGAGATTTCTTTGGGTTTATTAGATAGTTCGAAACACCAGAAAAGCTGTTTATTATATCAGCTAATCTCCTAATGTCTGAAATGGAGCATTCAAAATAGATGTTTAGATCATCTGCTTAAGCCGATAGGCTTGTCCTGATATTTAAACTTTTAGGGATAGAGTGAAATGTGATTTGGGATATTGAGAGAAGTATGGGCTCAAGGTAAAAAGATATGGCAACAGGGGGCATCCTTATCTCGTTCCATTCCGTATTTGGATGGGTTTAGATAGGGTCTTATTTATATAAAGATAGGTATAAGTTTTGCTGTACAGGTTTTCAATAGTGTTGATAAGGCTTTTAGGGATATTGAAATGAGACATGGTTGTAAATAAGAATTTCCAATTCACTCTATCAAAAGCTTTACAGGCGTCAAGTACTAGCCCATATATAGGGCTATAGATTCTCCTGTTAAGATGCACCATAGCATCTAGTGTTAGGGCATTGTCCCATGTTTGTCTATTCGTCATGAAACCTGTTTGTTCCGGAGAGATTATGTGAGGCATGATTTTTTTCAATCTTTCAATTAAAATTGAAAAGAAAATTTTAATATCTACATTTAATAGGGATATAGGTCTATAATTATGTGGATTAGACCTATCTAAGGGGTTCTTAGATATGAAAATTGTTTTGCAATTATTAAGATGATAATCAGATATACCATAAGTTTTGATGCGATTGTATACTTTCGATAATATATGTGACATGGAAACTATAAAAGTCTTCTAGAATTCTGAGGTGAATCAATCCAGGCCGGGTGCTTTCCTTTTCTTCAGTCTTCCTATGGCATCAGCCACTTCTTGCAAAGCAAGGGGGGCATCTAGATATTCCACATTCTGTTTACTTAATTTAGGGAATGTTATTTTATCAAGAAATTCTGGTATGTCATCAGCAGAGGGTTGTTGGTCATTCATGCTATATAATTCAGAGTAGATCAGGTGAAATATCTCAAATATTTGGGTATCCGTTTTAAATACCTTATCCTGATAGTGAAGAAGTGAAATTCTACCCTTTTCCTGTTTGTTTGAATAATATTTGCTAAGGCTTTGGAAGGTAATTGCGCCCACTCCGAGTATTTAGCTATACATTTCAACTCATATATAGAGTAATTTTGCTGATGCAATTCATATAATTGTCTCTGAGTATTTTTAATCAGGCTTTCAGTATTAGGATCAGGTTTATCTTGGTACTTCTTTTCTAGGTCTAATAAGTCCGCTATTAATTTTCTTTCTTTTTCTAGTGCAACTTTTTTTAAAATAGGAAGCTTTCTGAATAAGGATTCCCCTAATCTGCATTTTACAAGCTGCCCATTGAATGTCATAACGAATATCTGTATCCTCCATGCTACTGTTTAGCTGTGCTAAAATGTTAGACACTTCCCGAACAATCTCTGAATTATGTAATAGATTGTTATTCAAGGACCAGTTAGAGTTTTTAACCCTTTTAGCCAACTTATTGGGTGAAAGGAGTTTTAAAGTAATTTTAGAATGATTCGAGAAATGTCTCTGCTCCGCCTGGTATTTAATATCTCCTTCCGCCAGTGATTCTGAAATAAGGAAGAAATCTGTTCTAGACCAGGTATTGTGACATTTAGAAAAGTAAGTGTAAATACCTTCCCTCTCCTGCCCTTCACCAAAAGAGATAGGGTCAATCAGGCATAAGTCAGTCATTAGTTCACCTAAGGCAGTTGACGTTTGCAAATGTTGGGATAAAGAGTTACTAGTACGATCAATCCCCAGATCAGTGACCAAGTTCCAGTCACCCCCAATATAAATTCATGGTCAGGAAAGTTTTGCAAGATGTTATGGATTTCTGAGCTAAAATCCTGTTGCCTCTGACAGGGACTATAAACGAGTTAAAGGGTTTGTTTCTTATTGATAGGATTAGTAGTTATAAAATAACACCATCTACCCTTCTCATCTGAGAATTGGTTTAGGATTGTTGTCTGAAGCGATTTTTTAATAATAATAGCTACCCCTTTTGACTTTGAGTTGTCCCCAGCTGCAATTATTTCTTTAATCCATTTTTTTTATTTGAGATTCTCTTCCAGTCCTCACTCAGCATGTGTGTCTCCTGCAAAAAACATATGTGTACCTCAGATTTAAAAATTAGATGCATCAGTAAATTTCTCTTATCTTTATCCTGCAACCCCCTCACATTACAGGAGTCTATGATCCACATTCCCAACTAGAGCTTAATAGGGCAGTTTTTTTTTGTTAAGGAAATGTGATATTTTTGGATTACAAGGTTCTAAAGGAAAGAGCATATTAAAAATAAAAACAGGAGATAAAAATACATAAGGAAGCATATTTACAGTAGCCCTATAACACTCTTCCAACAACAACCCTCTGCCTACCCACTTAACCCAAATAGAAGGAAGAATGTGATGGAATACAGTTACACAAGCCGAAATATTGATATGAGTATCATATTCAGCGATTGTATAACCTGAGAGTAAAGTAATCACCAATATTTTAAACCTTTTAAGCAATCTAAAACATATATACAATAGCACTATGATTCCTAGAGTCATCATCCTTACCCTTCTACCAATATAGCTATCCTCTCCTATAAGAAAGAATTCAAATAGGTATGGTGCTAAAATAACCATCACTTATACTGAGTACAGATAATTCAACTATATTCCAGTTAGTGACACTACAATAACTGCTGAAAAGATAAAAAAAACATTATAACCGGAGACATATTTACAATTATATGTCAGAGAGGAAACAAATATATAATATAACGAATGATTTACTGTATTAGAATATAGGATATAAGCAATACATTGAGCAAGCTTGATCTAAAAGTTTTCTAGCCCCAGAAAACATTCGAAAATAGTTTAAATAATGCTTATTTAACCCTTCAGAATTAGCCTAACAAACTCTTAACGGAAACAGAGGCATCAGATTAGGATAAATATCCTCTTTGTTTTACTACACAACACATTTGCTTAAGCATAAGACCCAAAAGCTTCCATATAAATGAATATGCGCGCATATAAGCATGTGTGCCTGTATGCCAGACTGTGCACTTTTACCTTGAAAATAAGATATGATTATATCTTAAAAAAAAGCTGCAATACTGCTGAATGCTAGTGCTACCAAACATAGGGCTAAAACTCAAAAAAGCTACAACCTGAGTAATAATTACCTAGATACCAATGTGTCCCACAGCAACATTACTAGATCCCCTTGTGGTAAAATAAAAACGGAAGCAGCACCTGTAATACATTATATATATATATATATATATATATATATATATATATATATATATATATATATATATATAAAAGTTGGTCATTAAGAAACCAAGAAAAAAGATCTTTACATGCAGGGGTACTGATTCTTCCTTATGTACCATTTGTGCAGTATGTTAAATAGTTATGTATTTTCTTATGTTTTAGTAACAACAAAACATGAAATTTTCTACCTGCATACAAACAGAAATTAGGCTTGACATATTTATGTGAGAATGTCCTTATAGATATCTCTCGACAGTCATTTGTTTAAATAGCTGATTGTAGTTGTAGTTCCTTAGCAGAAGTCGTGGGTTCCCTACCAAAGTACCTTCCAGTTGTTAAAAGATGTTAAAAGGGAACTCACTTTGCTCAATCTGAAGCACCAGTTCAAAGTCTGCATCTGTGTAGGCTTCAATCCTTAAATCCAGAGTGACCACGATCACACTGTAGCCATTTGAAAATCAAGTTTCTTTGTTTGGATCATGCAAACGATTGTTTAAATAGTTGTTACAGTCCATTAGAAGACATATGGGCGGCAGTTGTATCATAAAAACTATCCTACCATAAAATGAAAGCCAGCAAATATGTTCCTAGAGGGGGTACTTCCTGTCTGGCATGCACTTCTGGGACCATTAGATGCGGTTCGCTTTTTTATAAATTAAAATTTTAAATCTTCAACATTCTACGAAAAAGGGCTATTTTGGCATCAGAAATCGCTTATGAGGTTAGCGACAACCTCTGGTGAGAAAAACAGAGCATTACCTTTTCACGAAAGAGTTAAGCTTCAGGGGCCTTTCCAAAACATTTCAAAAAGACGTTTTTGGCATCTTTAGTTGAATCAGCAGTATATTTATTATCATTATATGTAAAGCTATGGGTATTTGGATACCACATTTGGAATTTAACATTTCTTTTAATGAGATCAGCGCAGAAAGGGGAGAGTTTTTGGAGCCTTTCTTTAATGGCCATTGGGAGATCCTGTGACACAGTTATTTTATGACCATTCCAGGAGATTAGTTTCTGTTTTCTAGCCGCCGAAAGGATTCTCTGGACATCCTGAAAATTTAGTAGTTTGACGTAGATTTGTCTCGGAGCATTAGACAGTTGTCTAGTACGTAAAGCACAATGTGCTGCCTCAATTATAATGCTGTTATCATGTGCACTAGATTTTAGAATAAAATTAAACAATTGAAGCAAGGTCTCAGTCAGTTGGTTGGTGGCATATGATTCAGGTAGACCTCTTACTATAACATTATTCCTTCTGCTCTTGGCTTCTAAATCAAGGAGTTTTTGTTGGATTTCAGTTAGAGTGGTATTTTTGGTGCTTAAATCTTCTTTTAACAGCGCAATCTGCATCTCATCGTTTGCATGATTCAAACAAAGAAACTTGATTTTCAAATGGCTACAGTGTGATCGTGGTCACTCTGGATTTAAGGAAGGACTACTGGTTGGCTAACAAAGAAACTAAGAAAGAAGTTTCAATAGCAAAGAATAGGGCATCAGAGGCACTCTATCAGCTTCTGGAAAGTGACTCAGTAAGGGGCACAAAGAAACTATACCAGGTTGCAAGGCAAAGACAGAAAGATAAGGAAGATACTTAGACACCCTTCATAAGGGATTCCAGCAACAACCTGCTTACCAGCCCACAGGACATCAAAGGCAGATGGAAGGAGTATTTCCAGCAGCTTCTGAATGAAGAAAACCCCACAGAAGCAGTACTGCCCCAGAAACAGCCTACAATGAGAGTAGAATAGCAGCCCAGCTTAGAAGAAGTAAGAGCAGCACTAAGGAAAATGAAGTCAGGGAAAGCAGCAGGCTCAGATGAGGTCACAGCAGATATGATAAAGATGCTGGGTGAGCTAGGGGAGAAATGGCTCCTGAGGGTACTAATTGCAGTGTGGAGAGAAAGGTGTATCCCAGATGACTGGAGAATAAGCATACTCATGCCAGTGTACAAGAACAAAGGGGGCATCCACAACTGTGGACAGTACAGAGGCATTGAACTCCTACCACATTGCATGAAAGTTCTGGAGAGGGTGATTGATAAATGGATACACAGAATAGTAGAATGTAAGATGGGAGATGAACAGTTCGGATTCAGATCAGGATGCAGCACAATTGACCCAATGTTTGCATTGAGACAGATACTTGAGAAGAAACTAGAGAAGAGGAGGGAGTCAGACTGGGCTTTCCTAGACTTGGAGAAAGCATATGACAAGGTCCCAAGAAAGCTGATCTGGGCAGTACTGCGGTGGTTTGAAGTCCCAGAAACATTGGTAGAATTAGTACAGGCTGTGTACAAGGACCCAGTGACTCAAGTACGAACAGTGTTTGGCCTCACTGTGGGGTTCCCAGTGGGAGTGGGAGTACACCAGGGTTCAGCTCTGAGCCCACTGCTGTTCATACTGGTAATGGACTACATCAGAAAACAGGTTGGAGGGGTCAGAGCAACAAAGCTGCTGCATGCAGACGATGTGGCAGTACAGGCAGACTCTGATCTAGAACTTCAGGAAAGGATAGGAGAATGGAATGCAAATCTGAAGGCACATGGGATGAAACTAAGCACAGATAAGACAGTGGTAATGGCAGCAGATTGGGGAAATCAGAAGAAGCTGAGAATAGAGATAGATGGGAAGATAGTGGAACAGGTAAACAGCTTCAAGTATCTGGGAGGGGTGGTTGAGGAGAAGGGTAGTCTGAATGAAGAGGTCAAAGCTAGAATCAGAGGGGCTGCAGCCAACTGGCATAGAGTATCAGGTATCGTCTATGACAGAAGAATGCCAAAGAAGCTGAAAAGTAAGGTGAACAAGACAGTGGTGCAACCAGTACTACTGTATGGTACAGAAACCTGGGCAGTAAAGGCAGAACAGTTGAAGAAGCTAGAGGTGATGGAAATGAAGTGCCTGAGAAAGGCGGTAGGATGCACACTGCGGGACAGGCGAAGAAATGAGGACATAAGAGCAGAAGCCAAAGTAGCTCCAATTGCAGAAAAGATCAAAGAACAGATTACGATGGTTTGGGCACATGTGTAGAAAAGCAGAAGACAATCTGCTGAGGGAGATTTGGGACAGACAGGAAGAAGGTAAGAGGAAGCAAGGGTGTCCAGCAAAGAGGTGGATGGATTGTGTGAAAGAAGATCTGCGACAGTCAGGCATGAGTGTTGAAGAAGGCAGGAGAGTGCCACTGAACCGAGAGAGTTGGAGACAGTTAATACGATACCCCGACCCCATGTAAATGGGAAAAAGGGGGATGATGATGAATCTGCATCTCATTATTTTTGGTAATTTGTTCAATCTGTTCCATATGTTCCATAACCTGATTCATTTTATTGCCAAAGCCTGAAAGCTGTTCAGAGAAACCTTGAACAGCCATCTGCAATGGTAACAAGGCTTCCTTCAGATCCTCCATGTGGATGTTGGCCTCCAGCTTTTGTTTAGCACTGGATTTTAAAGTGTCTAATTGTTTAATTTTCTGTCTTTTAGAAATGGTTTCCTTTTGAGGGGAAACTATTGCAGACAGTTTAGTTTTGCTGGTTTGTGTCTCCATGGTATCAGATTTCTTCGACATAGTTTGGCAGCTACCTCCAACTTGTGTTATGCCTATTCAGGCCTCGAAAATATGCTTAAAAGTAGCTCTGCGGAACTCTTGAGATTTAATAGTAAAGTATATGCTCACAGAAATATAGCCAGGAGACCTCAAAATCGATGAAAATGTATTGCAGAGATGAGAGAAGGTAGGATCTGGCTTTAGGTTGTGAAAGGATGGTTAAAAGCCCATAGTTGTTTTAGTTAGATAGGGGGCTCATGGAAAAGGTGTTCACAGGATGACCACCATCTTTATATCATGCACTGTATGCAAATTAACTAAATGGAATCCCACCCCTCCAATTTCTTCTTAGGGACTAGAAGATGTTGACAAAGGTCAAAATGTGAACACCTTATTTTTGCACTGTACAAAAAACGTACCCTGGGTCCTTTAATTAAAATATATGCTATAGCGTAAGCAGTAAGCTTCACATACACATGCACATAAACACACACAGCAGTGGCTTTACTGTTGGTACAATTTCTGTATTTATGCATTTATTGAATCAAAATAAAACATTTAATGAGTATGTAGTCAATAAACTGGAAATAATTCCGGAGTACAGTCACACACAAAGATGCAGACCCCCACCCCCCCAACACACACAGGTTCATAGATGGTTACTAGTACAAGCCTAGCCACATTTATCCCAAATTGCCCCAGTTGTCCTTGGTTAGATGAGCAGCATTCACAATGATGATAGTCTGTGCTTAATACCAACTGCCCTTGTCCATGAGGGATATGCGCACCACCGCTGGAGTGAATTTGAAGTCACCAATCCATTTATCTAATTTGCATTTGAAGGGGGTGAGGGAAGAGCTCTGTTTCATGTGAACTGGGAGTTTATTCCAGAGGGGTGGCAGTCTCTAGGAGATATACCTGTCTCTCCAGCATGTTCTGTTCATGTCACTGTCTAGATTAAGATCCCTAGAACAAGTGCCATTTGATTTGCAGATGTGCAGCACTTCCATTAGGGTATGGTCAGAGACTGCCCTGTAGGCCAGGCACAGGTCCTCTCTTAGCAGCCTATGGGATACAGAGTACAGTGTCAGGGCTTTCAATTTTTCCATGTAGGTCTTGGTTTGTAAGCCTTGTATTTTCTTGGTGAGAAACCTCTGGGGTCTCTCCAGTTGTTGCAGGTGTCTAGTGAGGTACATGCAAAAAGGGGCATTGTACTCAGTTATTGGTCTGATGATGGCAGAGTACAATGGAGTTATGACATACTTATATATGGATGTGATGTCTTTACTTATGAGATGTGCTACACAGAAGGCTTTCCTCACCACTGTGGAAACTTGGTGGTCGAAGTTCATATTGCTGTCAACCTGAGTACCCAGATCGTGTACCACTGGGTTAGAACATATGGGGGTGCTGTCAACAGTGTAATTAGCAGGGAATTCAGCTTTTCCTAAGGGAATAATAATGCATTTTTTTGTGTTTAGCTTTAATCAGTGGCTTTGGCACCAATCATTTGTCTGCGTTAACCCTTTCTACTGTATGTTAACATTGTTGAGGGACACAGTGATTGCACCCAGTTTGCAATCATCAGCGAACTTGGTCAGCCATAAGCCATCTGCATTTGCCTGGGCTTCCGAGAAATAAATTCCACACAGTAAAGGGCCCAGCACAGAACCCTGTGGTATGCCACTGGTGACTGGTCTACTGCTAGAGGTGAAATCACCAACTTTGACAGTATGTGTTCTGTCAGTAAGCCAATTGGCTACCCATCTAATGACATAAGGGCTAATTCACAGTTGGGAGAGTTTCTCTACAATGCCCACTGTGGGGGGTTGTGTCACATGTCTTGGCTAGGTCAAGGTAGGCATTATGCACTGTCTTTCCCTCACTGAGGGCTTTGGTGACTTTCCCAAAGAAGTCTACCAAGTTTAACAAGCATGTTCTACCCTTAATAATTCCAAACTGGGTTGGGGTCTAGAATTTGGAGATCACCTATGCCTTGTTGACAAGGTCCATAATCATTCTTTCCACAAGGCTAGTTAGGCTTATGGGTCTATAGTTCCCAGGGTCGGTTGATGCCCCCCACTTTGTGCAGGGGGATTACTGTTGATGTCCTCCATTCTGATGGAACATAGCCAGTTCTCAGGCTGTGGTCAAAGCGGGTCCACCAAGTGGATCTGCTAGGTCATGTTTTAGATTAACAGGCAACATGGGATTTATCTGGTCCCATTGAAGCCGAGTTTTTGGCCTTGGTGCGCACAGATATGACCTTTTCTCTAGAGATAATAGGCTGAGGAATGGTAGCATGTATGCTTTGGGGTATGGCTGGTGGGGACTGGGAGGTGAAGTTTACTCCAAATCTGTCAGCTAGCAGGTTGGCAATTTCCTCCAGTATAGTATCAATGGTACCATCCACTACCAGTTCAGCATATAACTGGGCATTCCCTTTCAGATTTCGGATGTAGTTAAAGAATGCCTTGTGATTAACCTTAGCTAGGGAAGCTATTTTAGCTTCAAAATTAGTTTTGGAGGACTTGACAAGATTTATGATTTATTTGTTTAAGTTGTGGAGGGATTTTTTCTTCTGCTGAGTCAGCTCCATCTTGTTCTTAGACATTAGTTTCTTCCTCTTGTTATATAACCTGTTTATACTTGAAGTCCACCAGGGTAGCTTGTTTTTTTGGGAGGACCTGGTTTTGATCCGGTCCAGTACAGCTGAGTCTATACAGCTGCTTAAGTGGTTATACAGGCCATTTGCATACACCTCTGCATGGGAGTCAGTGTTGTCTGTGGTTGGGGGGAGGTTGAAACTTTTTATACCATTGCTTAGTAGGAGATAGTTTGTTTTTGGGTACATTTTTAGCTTTTAAGCTCCTGAAAGGGTGTCAGGCATTATAACTATGTCAAATGAGACTGATTTACGATCCAATCTTACCAGAGAAGGTATCACACAGGGAAGAGTGCAGTGATCCCCCATGTTGGTGAGTGCTATGTCCAGGACATTTGAGATTCTTGTAGAGGTGCCGACTATCTGTTCCATAGCATTTGTATTGACAAAGTCCAAGAAACTCTGGGTGAGCATGTTTGTGGTTGTGTAAGTTTCCCAGTTGACTGAAGGATAGTTAAAGTCACCCATGACCAAGGTGTTTGACTGAATGGCAAGTGACTCCAGTAAGTCCAGGTATGTGGTATGCTTTCCTTGGTTCTTGGTGGGGGACCTATAGCTAGCAATGATGTGGTAGGCTGTTTTGCCTATAGTTAATTGAACATGGTGCAGTTTAAGAGAGTCATACTGTGTGACCAGTCTCAAGATGAAGATAGACACACCTCCACCTTTGTTTTTTTCACATCCAGTTTGTGGTCTGAACATGTGGGAGGCATTGCAGCCTTGCACATCTGTAGTGCTTTCCATGGCTTTGAACTTTGTATCAGTGATTGCACAGACATCAGCATCTTTCAAGGTGAGGAGTGCTTCCAGGGAGTGCAGTTTCCTGTTTAGACTTCTAGCATTAAGCACCAGAACCTTGAGTTTATCTTGAGAGGATTTTGTTACGTCAGAAGGTTTGTTTTGATGTTGCCTAAAAAAGGCACAATAGGGGTGGCAAAAGCCTTTGCAGTAACCAAAAGCCTTGAGGAGACAGGTGCAGACCACCTCTAACAAAGCAGCGTGGCCTGTCGACCTTGTCTTCCCAGGCTGACAGATACTGAATCCCCTTGGACTGACACCAGAAGCTAAGCCAATTGTTAAAGTCAATCACTTTTTGTTTATATTGTGGAATCATCCTTGGTGAAGATAGTATGCTTCTTAGGGCTAGGCTCATACCTGCTTGGGACACATAATCTGAGAGTTCAGTCATGTCTCTCCTCATATAGTCCAGAGAGACATGTCTCAAGTCATTCACCCCAACATGGGCCATGATGGAGTCATAACAGCACTTGTTGTTGAGTGACTTGAGTGCTTGTATGACTTCATGGATCCTGGCACCTCACAGGCAGCTAACCATGACCCTCTCCTTGTCCACCCTGGTGATGGGGGACATCTTTGTGTCTCAGTATGGAGTCATCTATGACCAATACATTCAGTTTTGAGCTGTTGTGCCTTAAGGCCTTACTTGTTGAGACTTCGGTGTGTGTGTCATTATGTGTAGTGGTATCTATTTGTGTTGTAGTGTGTACAAGTGGTTTAAGTTTGGGAGGTCTCCGCTCTTTTGATAGGCATCTAGTGAATATCTCCACATGTGTGGGTTTGTGTTATGTCCTTATTTTGTTTAAGATGTGAAATGTGTGTGCTGGCAACCTGATTGATGTCCAGTTTGTCATTGCATGAGAGTACTGCCTCCAGTTCCGTAGTGTAATTACATCTCTAACATAAAGTATTTGTTTGTTTTAGGAGTAAGTGGTTGTCAGTATCCATGAGACAATTGCTACATTGCCTCAGGATGCCCATGTCAATCAACCTGGCTGGAGAGATGATGGGAAACTGCCCATCCGTTATAGCAGTTTTTTATTTTATGTGCTATTAGGGAAGGGAGTGGTTCAGTGTGACCAGACTTTGCACTAACACTACCAGAGGGAGTTGTTCTTGTGAAGGCTATGGATGATGTGTGGCAACACTGCTCAGTATGGAACTGAATTGCCCCTAATGTAGCAAGGGAGTGTGGGAGGGTTCCACTGACAGTTGTCTAGGGAAAAACTAGGTTTGAAGGCTTTTGCATCTATACAGGGCATCACTAACCCCCACTGTGCAAAACGCAGCAACACGCAAATATGAGGCTTATATGCAAGCCAAAATAAATACTTTTAAACTTGGTTACCAATAGGAAAACACACAATGAGCCTTCCTTCCAGAAATCCCCAACTCATATGAGGCTAGTTGTACACATTTCTGCCACAAGAGTGCTGGGAAACCCTCTTAATGCAAGATGGCTGTTTTAGTGCTCAAGTGGAACAATTACCAAAATCATCTGGATTTGAATCCTGGCTCACCTGTGTTCTGAGCAGGAGCTCACTTACATATAAGTGTGTCTAACAATTACTGCTATTTTAATGATTGTGAATTCTTCCAATGTTTTATTCTGATTCAATGAATGAAGAAGTACACACATTGTACCAACAGTAAGGTCACTGGTGTCACATATGTACAGGGCCAAGAACTGCTTTAATAATTTTCCAGTTCATATAACAAACTTCTGTCTTAATACAGACTTGCCTTCAAAGCTGATGGCCTTCTTTTCCAGATAATTTTTAGTAACCCCCACAACTTTGCATAAATAAAGACTTCCTAGCTAAAATTTGGCCCTCTTCTTACTCAAAACCAGGATAAACTATATCTCTAAATGTGAGCAAGTTTACCATAGGGTGGTGCCTTGTTGTTTCCAGATTTGGAAGTGGAAGCACCCCATTGCTTAGTTCTGAAAGTGCTTTGGGACTGAAACCTGGTGCTTTAGAAATGTCTGGGTTTGGCTGGAGTGGCTCTGGAAGGAGCTGGAAAGGACCAAAAGGACCTGGTTCAAGGCTCCCGAGAGCACCCCAGCACTACCAGGTTATACCTCATACCATGCTTTTCAGCCCCAAAACTTGGACCGAACCACAAAAGGAGGGGGAGTATCAATATTCTTCAAAGATACCCACACCTCCAGGTTGGTGGCACAGCACGAAGCATCAGAGACTATCCATGTGCAACTAACAGTGGGTAAAACTGCCTTCCAGTTTATAGCCTGCTACAGACCACCCTCCCAAACCCAGGAACCCCACTCAGCCTTCCTGAGAACTCTGGAAAATATGAAGGTCTCTCCAAACACCATTATATTGGGCGACTTCAACTACCCAAACATAGACTGGGAGCATTACCCTAGCTCCAGCACCCTAGCCCAAAGGTTCCTAGAATTTATAAACTCAAATGCTATGGAACAACTTGTTACCACTCCCACAAGAGGGGAAAACATACTGGACCTGATCATCACCAACATGGGGACTCTATGCTCCAGACCAGAAGTGTATCCCTCACTGGTAAGATCAGACCATAAACTAATCTCACTGAATATTCACATCCTGACCCCACCCCCTGCCCAGTAAACCACAGTGAAAAACTTCTCTAAAGCAAATTTCACACTCCTCAAAACTGAGGTGGAATCCTTCTAAGCCCCCGGGCCTGTGGAAAATACGACCCAGACTGCAGAATCCTTTCTAAACGCATTCTATGAACACCTTCAGGAATGCATGGATCATGCAATCCCAAATAAAACCAAGACCCAATCCTCCAAAGGCAGACGTCCTGTCTGGTGGACCCCAGCCATAAACAAACTATACAATAGAAGGAGGAAGCTACTACATAATAGAGCAAAATCCCAAAAAGGGAAGGCATCTCTGATCAGTATTAGCAAAAAACTACGGGCACTCATAAAATCGTCTAAGGCCAGTTTCGAGAGAAAAATTGCACAGGACACTAAGGATAATCACAAGGCTTTCTTTAGTTATGTTAGGAACCTGGGTGGGAATTCCCAGATATGCTCAGAATTATTCCAAAATGACAAAAAATACACTGAACCCACAGACATTGCCAACATCCTAGCTGACAGGTTCAGTGCAAACTCCCCCCCCCCCTACGCACCAAAAGGGCAAATATCTATCCCAGCAGAGTGCTGCCCCCCTGACATCTCAGATGCTCATGTAAGAGCCGCCGTCTCCAAAGCAAAAAACACAGCATCAATGGGACCAGACGGTGTCCCGGGCTGCGTCCTACATGAACTCCAAGAAGAGCTAAACCCAAACATAAAACTACTATTCAATCTCAGCCTTACTATAGGATATGTACCCAAAGAGTGGCATACAGCAACAGTGGTCCCTTTCCACAAAGGTGGTTCCTCAACGGATCCTGGAAACTATCGCCCCATAAGCCTAACTAGCTTGGTCTGCAAAGCTATGGAAAGGATCATCATGGACCTCATAAATAAAGATATTAGGGACCTACAGACACTGGATCCTACCCAGTTCGGCTTTGTTAAGGTCAGATCCTGCCACTTAAACCTGGTCAATTTCTTTGAAACAGTCACCAAGGCCATTGACGAGGGGAAGGTGGTCCACACAGCCTACCTGGACCTCACAAAAGTCTTCGATACAATACCCCATTCGGGCATTATAGATAAGCTCACCAGCTTAAATATAAACCCTTATGTCACTAGATGGGTTGCAAACTGGCTCAAGGACAGAACCCACATGGTTAGAATTGCTGGAGCCATGTCAGACTCCAAACCAGTTACAAGTGGCATCCCACAAGGCTCAGTCCTGGGACCTCTCTTGTTCAGTATATATCTCTCGGAGGTACAGGCCAACACGGAAGGACTGTGGCTGACCAAGTTTGCAGATGACTGCAAACTGGGCGCCATAATCGACTCTCCAGCCGAAACAAGCATCCTCCAAAAGGGCCTCATAGAAACCAGCCATGGCCTCAAGCTAAACGTCAAAAAGTGTATAGTCATCCCCTGTGGCAAAAACAAAGTGCCCACAAATTACCACATAGGTGGTAATCCATTAAGTACAGAAGAAGTAATTAAGGACCTGGGGACCCAAGCTGATAGCAATCTCTCATTTGACAATCACGTGGCCAAAGTGGTTAGAAGAACATTTTATATAGCCCACCTAATCATGAAGGGATTTAAATCTAGATCAGGGGAGGTCATCGTGCCTCTTTACTCATCCCTCTTCAGGCCCATAATTGAGTACAATGCCCCTTTTGGGATGTACCTTACCAGACACCTGCAGCAACTGGAAAGACCCCAAAAGTACCTCACCAAGAGGATCAAAGGGCTCAAACAGATGCCATATGCTGCCCGGTTAAAGAAACTCCAGCTCTACTCAGTGGCATACTGTCTGCTCAGAGGCGATCTGTGCCTGACGTATAAAGCCATGTCCAATCCGGAATTAATGGACATGCTGCACCTCAGAAAATCCAAATCCCATCGAGCTATGTGCTCGAGAGACTTGAACCTCAGCACTGAAATAAATAGGACATGCTGGAGGGACAGATTCATAACCCAGAGGCTCCCTTCACTCTGGAATAAAATCCCAGTCCATGTTAGGCAGAGTCCCTCATTGACTCTCTTCAAGAGGAATCTTGATGAGTGGATGGGAGATCGTAGGTTTACCCCGGGTATCACTTCTGTGTCACTGTTAGATAGAGGCACAGTATACTAACCTCAAAAAAGGGCATAGCAAAATTAATTTAAAATGGGTGGCGAAAGCCAAACACACTCTGGCTAGGCTTATAAATGCCCTAGGGCAGATAGCCTAGTATGAACCTATGAACCTAAGTACCTTTTCTTTCCTTATACCTCCTTACTCAACCTTCATCACTTCCTTACTGCTATCTAATTCTCTTCTCTGACTTTCTCTCTAAATATGCCATAAGCCTGTTTTTCCCTCACTTCATATTGTAATTCCTATCTGTATTAGACTAACTTACCTTTAATTTCTTACAAACTGTCTAAAATTTCTCTAAATGTTATTCTTAACCAATGTTTTTATATTATGACAGGAAACGCCCAAGCACTTGTAGCATTTGACCGTTTAACTACAGGCCAGTAAACAAAACTATAAAAAAAAAAAAAAAAAACAAAACAAAGGCTCACGTAGTGTTTTATATAAATAATGCGTGTCCAGGTAGAAAATCCAAACTCAGTTTCCAAATGTACAAATTAGAGTTTAATAGACATAAATTGAAAGTAAAAAAATGGTTAAGTGCTTTCATCCCTAAAATTCAGAAGGACTTCATCAGAGCCATAATCTATACATTTGAAACAGTTTAAGTAGCGTTTTGAACAAATTATGTGACATAAAACATCCAATGGTGGTCAAACAAATTAATTCAACAAATTTAAATACTGTCTACACAGTGTACCATTTAATGTGTTTAACTCATTAAATAGGTTGTTAATTTGACTGTTGTTCCATTTAACAAGAAATTCTAACAGTTCAAGACCTTGCCAGTTAAACATAGCTGTAAGTTCAGCATATTCATTGCTGTCTTGTGAAAGACAGTTGGAGATCTTACACATGAGAAAACCGTTAGGAACCCTTTTAGTTTTTAAACATTCTAGCAAGTAGAGATTATCTATTTGGAGACTATACACCTTGTTTAATTTCTTTTCAAAGGAAGATAACATCTGGCAGCTCAGACTGAATGCATCTAATAACCAGGGCTTAAATGAACAGGTTTTTATTGTCCCTATGCTTGAATCTGGAGCTGCCAGATTATGATACATTTTTAAATATATTTACACAATTTTTAAACAAACCGTGTTACATATCTATTTATTTCACACATTCTTTTAACAAAGCAAACCCTTCTTGGCACCCCCCCCCAAAAAAAAAAGAAATATATATATATATATATATTTTTTTTATATACTGTGTAGATATAATTTAAACATGTTGAATTAACTTGTATGACCACCATTGGAGATTTTATGTCAAGTGATTTGTTCAAAAAGCTATTTAAACTGGTTCAACAGTACAGATAATGGTTCTGATGAAGTCCTACTGATTTTTAGGGATGAAAGCATGTAACCATTTTTTTTACTTTTAGTTTATATCTATTAAACTCTAATTTGTTTGTTCAGAAACTGAGTTTGGATTTTTTACTTGGACACCTGTCACTTTTATAAGATACTAAGTGAGCCTCTGCTTTTTTTTGATTATGTCTAATTTGTTATAATTATTTAAACTGCAGAGGTTTTTATTTTATTTTTGAAGACTGTAAAATTGTTATTCTTGAAATGTTTTGTAATAATTTGGAGTTTTTTTCTCCCACAGCCTCCTATGAAAAAGGACTTCTACCCAGTTGGAGTTTCCCACTAATCAAATGTCAGTAAATAAATACACCTACTACTTCAATTCCCCCTATCCACACATAGACACACAATGTTCTTAACTATCCTTGATTTTGCTGAATATCTCTGATTTTTTTCTCAAAATTTTGCCTGCTGCTCAGACATTCAGTGCATATTGAAACAGGACTGCAGACCCTAAGTAATGACAGACATTCATTGTTTCAGACTTCATACTTTTAGAAAATGAATGCTAATTCAAAACCTGTTATTCCAACAAATTTCTATGTAAATAAGAACAATACTTAAACTCTGTCTATGTTCACAGATATTTTTACCTTTGTCTTTGTTTCTTGGGCTAAGAGCCTGGCAAACCCCCCCCCCCCGGCACCCACATACATACACAGTCTCTCTCTTTAACCCACGAATATTGACATTGGGCTACCAACACTAAATAATGACAGCTACATTAAATTTTAGACTTTGTATCCTTCAGAAAATGCATGTTAATTTAAAACTTGTTATTCCAGCAAACTTCTAAGTATATACTAATGATATTTAAATCCTGTCTCTGATTTAAGAGCTTCCTAGGTATTTTTTGTCTTTATCCTTAATTCTTGAGCTAAGAGGCTGACAGCCACATACTCATTGATTTGACATGACAGAGTTTAGTAAGGGAAGAGAAAGATTACAGCAAGTTGTTTCAGTTTCCTATCCATGCGTCAAGGTGACCCACTAGGCTTATCTGAAATCATGGACTTGTATCTACATTCTGACTGGTTACTTCTCCTCCAGAAGTGATTTTCTGATTGGCCCCCTTTCTCCATCTGCCAATTGACTATAATTGTGATTTGGGAACAAGTCAGAAAATGGAAAGTGAAGCCAGCAATGTGTTGGCATAATGGTTAAAGTCTTAAACTGAGAGCTACAATGTTTGATTCTGACCTCTGATTTTTGGCTAGGCTTGTAATAGTCTGCAGACCGATAGCCTAGTATTTAACTATGAACCTATAAAGTGGAGCAATGGAACACAATGGAGAACAGTGCTTCACTTCTGTATTAAATGCAGATCTTTCTACATAATGCAGTAAGCTTGAACATTAGAAAGATTATAAACTCTTAAAGGGGGATAAGTTAAGGTAGGCTGCCAGGATCCCTTACACTGTTTTTTTTTCCTATTAACGCCTTCTGCTTCCTTTCTGCACACTGTATTTTCCATAGCACTGTTTGTAAGATGGAAGGGACTGGTGCCCTCCTCAATTTATCCATTGAATTCCTCTACAAGAGAAAAAAAGGACCATAGGGCAGCATCAGCCCCCCCCCCCCCACACACACACACGGTCAACAGTATTGCAGAAAATACAGTTTCAAGAAACAAACTATCAAAGGGTTAAGAAAAATGTATTTTTTTCAGTTCTTTACTTGTTAAAATATTTATGAAGGCAATGCATATTAATTTTGTTACACATTTTTCTATTATGTTTGATATGGAAGAAGTGCATGTAGTAACAAGAGTGGGTGTAGCTGGGAGCCACATTGTTGCACTAATAATCAGATCTCGATAAAAGCTTTAGTGGGGGGGGGGGGGGCTGATAAAATTATTTTTGCCACAGAATTTCCATAAAAATAATTGCATTTGGTGTGCTTCTTTCTTTATTAGCTTTATTGCTTTATTTGTGAAACTTTGAATTTTACAAAAGAGTGCTATTATTGCAAATTAAGACTAAAATACATTTAAGAAAATGTACATTTAAGAAAATGTATGTCTATCTATTATATTAGTAGCCACTAACATAGAGAATTAGGATCAGTGATCTGATCCTAGCCAGGTTATTACGGGTTTGAGACATGGATGCCTAGGAAATTCACCTCAAGAACAAAGCTCAAATGGTGAATTCATGTCCAGAACACATAGAAAAGGGTTATGATCTAAGACCTGATCATAATTCTTTGTAGTGTATGGAGCTTTATTTGCTCCATGTACTACACTTACAGAAAAAAAGTCTAGGACTGTGAAGTATTTTACTGCCATTAAAAGCTGGTAAAGAATTTAGTGAGTTCTGCCATACAGTCAATAGCATACCCCTCACTTTCTTTGCTAAAGAATTATGAACAATTCCAGAATAAGGAGGGATGAAGACTCAAAATCAGGGGCAATTTTTTTTGCTGTAATTCACCTAAAAAAATTATAGCACAGAAGGAGTGCATCAACGTGCATTTTCTGAACAAAAAGAATCTAATGTCAGACATTACTGACTACCTATAATCCTCACTGACTTACCAGAAAATCAACAAGTTTATGTGGGACAGGGTGAAAATATCAGGCAAAATCAGAATCATTCTACAAGACTGGGAGCAGTTGAGAGGTACTGCAAGCATAAAGAAGGTGCATCTCTGGCAGAAGGTAAAACAGGTTTTAAAAGTTGTTAAGACACTTTATTCTGCCATATGTTCTATTTGTAAGTTTGATAAAGTCCTAACAGCTTTAAAAAGCTGTTGTAGCTTTTGCCGCTGTTGTTTGCTGGCTGACAGTCTCAATTGTCAGTCTCTAGCATGAGACCTAAAGTTAGCAGCTATTAGGTATTCTTAATAGACTTTTGTTAAGCATCTCTTAAGTGCTGTTAAGACTGAACCTTATGCTAGGGAATTGCTTAACATGTTTACCTTCTTCCCAGTTTCAGAGCATAATTGTGCCACTCCATGAACTACATACACATTACATGCCTTCCTTAAACTGTATGTAAATATACATACTTTATGTAAGTAAGTATGTAAATACTGTTCATATGTAGCAAAAAAAAAAAGTTTTACCTTTTTTCTTTGCAGACTCTACATCTTGGACATTGTACTTTTATGATTGTATTTTATGTAATCCTTACTGTATTGCCTACTACTGCATCTCACATATTCCTAACTGTTTGTGACATTGTATTATCATCCATTACTGTATATAACCTTGATTGTACTGTTTTTGGAGCTTTTCTCCCCGGGCCTCCACTGAAAATGGGTACTTCTTGGCCCAGTGGACTTCCCCGGTAATCAAACTGAAATAAATAAATAAATAAATAAATAAATAAATAAATATTTCAACACCTTTGATGAGTAACTTGTATTCATATGAACATGTATGGTGTACAGATCTTTAAGTCTGAGTGAGCTAGCACTTGGAGGTTGTATGTTGTGGTACACAAATTTCTTTTAGAGCCTGTAGTCTGAATGAAAACCTCATGGAGGTTAGTCATCATCTTTGGTGTCTCAGTGTTATTCATGATAATCCTACCAAATCCACTGATATCATATGGTCTTAGAAAAGACAAAACATATACACATATAAAATTATTTACTTTCAAGTCAGTATTTGGAAGTACACAACTATAATTCTCAGTAAAAAATTACATCTCCAGACACCAAAAAGTCATTTATGTCAAGTAAGTCAAGGTATTTAACTATTACTTTTCACAAATATGAGAAAGGAAAAATAGCATCAGCTACAGAGAAAGTCTGAATTATTATGAGCCATAACATCATTTTGCCATTTAATGATTACAGGGTTACGATGTCCTAGAGATAACACAGGTACTTATGTTAAATTAGTTCCTACATAGACTGTAGCAGCTTATATTGCAAAGCTGAAATGTAAAGGCATAGATTGTGAATTTATTGAGTTACATGATTCCTAATAAGAGAGTAGTATGTGGTATAAGAAGTTATAAAACAGCAGACTACTCAAGGAAGCAAGACTTCAAAAAAATGTGGATGCGTGCAACCTAAGTGAAATTATTGATACACAGTTTAAAATAATTAATTTAGTAAAACTATACATTGTAAGACTGTGTTTCAATTAAGAAGGGAAAAAGAGAAACAAAGACATCATGTGTTTTAAAAGTAATGGAAATGTAAGAGACACAGCCATGTGAGGATGTACTTCAATCAGTAATGGAGGCAAGAGCAAAGTTTACACAGTGGAAATCCAAGGTTGATTTTGTAGATGTGGCTAGAAGCATGAAATAAAACATTGCCTTGCTTTTAATAAATCTTGCAGAATCTATGTTAGAAAATATATCTTTCTAAAATGTATAAAAATAAAACAAAATCCACAAAAGAATGTATATGCTGTTGAATATAATATGAAAATGAGGTGTTTGCTGGTACTACTCAGGTGAAACAGTTGAGATAGGGGATTCTTCCAAAGCCAATGAAGCACTGAGATGATTACAAGTCAGACTGTGGGCAAGAAATGTTGAGAATGTATTAATTAAGCCATTCATTCACTCATTTAAGGTTTGTAGACTGGTTTCAAAAGTCCATTCTCAATTATGACCTTGTTATATAAGTTCAATAAAATATAAGTGTAACAAAATAATTAAAATATGGATTATAACAACAAGAAATTACAATACGTAGTAGCAAGGTTAATAATATTACATTCAAATATCAGAGAACTGGATTCCTTAAGTAATGTAGACTATAATTAATTATTTTGGCAATTACAAACTGTTTTCTTTAAGGTGGTTTCTTAAATATATATTTGAATTGCTTCATACTTTATAGAGACCTGAAGATCATTGGAATTCAGTTCCATAATATTGGTTCTTGGTACGAAAATGCTTTTTAAAGCATTATAAGGAATAGTACGTAATATGCGGGTGAAGCAGCTGGCAATAGATGACCTTATGTGTCTAGTAAAGAACTTACTTTCAAGGAAGGAATCAGTACAGGGACAACTGTTGCGTCAAATAGCTGTCCACAACATTACGTTAGAAGATACTGTGGTTCTAATTGTTATATGTAAATACACAGATTTTGTTTAGTGGCAACTCATGTAAAACCTTGCTGAAATAAGTGGAAGAAAATATTACAGAATGGGAAGAAGTACACACTTTTCTATAGTGTTTCTAGCTTCAGGTGTTAACAGATGAGTGTTATGTATTAAATGGCTAGGGATGTTTCTTGCTGTAGTGCTGGGCCTCTATATTCATAAATACTGTGTACAGTTCCTTAAATGGGTTGTGCCCAGCTTACACAGTATACAACTGTTGCACTGTTATGGTTGACAAATCTGAATCACCCTAACTTTATGCCACACAGACTTATAGGTACAGCTGTTGATTAGTTTGTGGCCATAAATCACAGACCTACAGTCCCTGAACACGTATGTGTACAGAAATAGTATAAATGCACAAACTGATAAATAATCCTAAATGTATATTGCAATATACTGTATACTTGTTGCTATCCCATTATTTGGTATAGGTATCAGCACTGGAGACATGCATATATTAATATATATTCAACACTTTGTGTTGTATAAAATTCTGGTGACAGGCAAGCAGGGATGAACTAAGTACTACTTGCATTCTGGTGCTAGAGCTTTAGTGAAATAATAAGAGAACAGTGGTACACCAGTTATGCCCTGTTCTATACTCATAGCTTGAATCTTAAAGGTAAAGTCTACATTGCTATAGCTGTGTAGCCTCCTATATTTGCATATTGTGATAATTAGGGAATCTGGCATTATTGACGATCTGCTCACCAAGAGCACCACGATAACACTGACTGTGGGGACACAACAGAGTATGGTTGTCACTCTCCATTGTCATGTTGTGTAACTCATCTATATAGCCTACTGTAGAGATCTTAATTATTTCAGTATTTAAGCACTATTTCTTATTGTTTTCAATATACTATTGTTCAGTCATGGTGTGCTGAGCAAAACATCCCAGCAGCAGAGGCATCAGGACCACTGGAATTTTTTTCCATTTTGTGAAGTCCACACTTGTAGCTCCAAAACTTTCATCTACACCTTTTCATATTGGTACGGTACAGTACTTAATTAATATGCCTACTCTGAACCTGAGATCTTTCAGGAAAGCAGTAGCATAAGCTGGTATTCACTGATGTTTAGGAATTATGTAGGGCTATGGTATGTGGTTTACACCAAGTATATGCCATGTGTAGTCATGTCCATCACTTATGAATCCTTGCTGTCATAATTCAGATGTAAGGATAAAGAAGGTTGCTTATCAAGATGAAACCTTTGGTATGTGAATTGGTGAACAGATTGTAAAACATCTCTTCATGGCTGGAGGCAAGCTTATCTTTATGTATTTGAGATAAACATTTTACTAGGCCACATAGCATCTATATTTTGTTTTCTTGACAGTTAATATTAAACCTGTTGAATTAACTGAGTACAAAACCCCATGGAACTATATGGTTAATTTGCTGAGAATGCTCCTTATTCTAGCTTTGAATGAATGATCCCTTCAGATAACTATGTATCCATTCAAGACAAGCAAGTGAATGTTTCTAACCTGTAGCTGTACTGAATCAGAAGCATTTGTTAAAACCAGTCTACAAAAACTGTTACATTTAGTTTTCTAAGATCTACTTTACTGAGTATCTGGCTTATGAGATAGAGTGTAGTAGTTAATGTATTGTAGCTTTTTAAGCCATGCTATTGTATATTAAAAGTATAGGACTAAGTTAATTAGCCTTAATAAGCAAAATGCTTGTATAAAATATTCTTTCACCCTAAAGAATTTTTGCAAATGAGGTTAAATGGACCCCCCTAAAAGTAGCTCAGATATAAACACATCAGTCCCTTGGTATGCTATGTTTAGCTCATTTCTGACTACTAAAAAATAGTTGTCATTTAATAGTCTTCCTGCATAGTCACTATGCTCCATTAGTGGAGTTCCCCCTCCTTTATCAGGTTTCATAATCCTAATTGCTTTATGGCTTAAGCAATGACACCTCCTCATGCATCAAGTTAAAATAATGACATTATGCTTACTGGCAATAATGAATATATGAGATTTTTGGATGATATTTTGATAATTAGGCATGAAAATAAATGTTGACATTTTTTTTATGGAGTAGATTAATTCGACTACTGATTTTTTTGAAGTTTACATTCCATTATTCCCTAAACATGCAACCTGTGGTGAGAGACCTGGACACTCAGGTTGACAACAACCTCACATTCAACCATCATGTAGCGGCAGAGGTCAGAAAAGCCTTTTACTTGGTTCATCTCATGAGTAAAGGGATTGCATCCAGAAAAAAGGAGGTTATTACCTCTCTATATTTCTCCCTCACTAAACCAATAATTGAGTATAATGCCCATTTTGGTATGTACCTCTCCAAACATCTGCACCAACTGGAAAGGCCAAAGAAAAACCTCACAAAGATAATCCCATGGCCTCCAACACCTGTCCTATGCAGACAAGTTCAAATCACTGTCACTCTACTTGGTATCATACAGATTCCTCAGAGGTGATCTCGGACCTTGCCATACTAGAAATGCTTCATATCCATAAGTCTAACTCTTCGCACATTACCCGCCCGAAAGGCCTGAATCTAATATGCGACATCAACAAAACCTGCTGGAGAGAAAGGTTTGTCTCCCAGAGGCTGCCCATCTCTGGAATAGACTTCCCATACATGTCAAACAGAGTACCTCGCTGACCCTCCTCAAGCGTAAGCTTGATGAGTGGAAGGGAAACCATAAATTTGCCCCAGGGATTCCACCTGTGTCCTTCATTGACAGGGGCAACAAGTGCTGACTGAGGTTTCTTTTTGGGGATAAACACTTGGCTAGACTTGTAAGGGCCCCAGGGCCATTAGCCTAGTAACTTTCTATGATCCTATTCTTTTCATGAGATTAATTATTTTAATGTTACAGTTGCTAAAAAATAATGAATAATGTTTTGAGAGTGTAATTTATTTTAAGCCCACATTTTCTAATGCATATTTTAGTCTACTATAGTTACCACCCAATTTTCAAAAAGTGGAGATGGTTAAGGGCCAGTTTGTAACAGTATCAGTCATGGCTTCCCCAACAGTAAATTTGAATGAGAGGCTGGTAAGCTTGATGCAATGTTTTTTGATATGGGTTATCCACCCACATTTGAAAATAAGGCCAAGGAACAGGTGTTATCTGAATGTGGTGGAAGATTCAAGCCCATTCTGCCAGGAGGGATTGTGAGTGGTCAGAATAGTGTAGATGTGGGCAGGACTGTGCCACAGTTTGAAGAAATATTAACCAAAGCTTCAATATTATCCTTCTCATACAGTGGGGTTACTGTTAAGAACATCATTGCCAAAATTGGATAACTATTATAGCAAGGCATTCTCCAGCTTAGTAGTAAGTTAGGGACCAATATTAATTTTGTTTACAAAATGCAGAAATCTCAAGAACATGATGGAAAATGTTAAATCAGTACAAGGAGGTGCTGGCATTGATAGAACAAAATGTAGTTGCTGTAAACAACGTGCATGTCTTCTTGAAACAAAGGAAGCGACCCTTGTGAGCCAAGTGAGAATTGCGAGCCCTGGAAAATTTAATTGTAGTTCTAGAGGTGAGGTATATGTTACTATGTGTGATATTCTATATTAGCAAAACTGAGAATGATCTTAGGAAGAGAATTTACCAGCATCTCTATAGTATTAAAACCGGTGACAGCAGCAATGTTGTATTCAAGCATTCCATTATTTGTGATATCTTTACTACATTTAAATTTTTTGTCAGAGAAAATGAATAGCAATCAGTGAGGGGTGGGGACTGGAAACATTGCTAGAAGGGTGTGAGCATTTTTGGCAGATTACATGTAATGCAACAGTTCTCCCTGGACTCAATGACAGCCTGTCTATTAATAGTTAATTAAAACTCAAGGCTACTAAATTATAAGTGCATTAGTAAGGTTTGTTGATGTTTTTGTGTATGTTTTTGCTTTCTGTGTTTATAACATGCACACATTTAATGTTTTTACACTTGTGGCTAAGTTATACCTTAACTGTGCATTTTATTCTTAGGAGCTGATTCCCAAAGATTTGCTTTCAGTGTAAGGGACCACTTACACTGAAAGCAGGTCTTTTGGAATCTGTCGCTAGTGTAAGATTGTTTATAGACAGGCCTTACATCTTAGTAAGTCACTTAACACAGACAGCAAGTCTTTCGGAATCAGGGCAGACTTGCACTGAGAGCAACTCTATTGGAATCTGGTCCTAAGAGCTGCCTTCATTTCTAAGATTTTTATTCATTGTTTTTTCATGTACCTTCATTAATTTTTTTTATTCATTGTTTTAAGTACTCATTTGAAGTCATTGTTTTTCATATGCATGAGCTGCATACAGGAAGTGGACTCTATGAATAAATCATTTCATCTAAGTTTTCTTTATTTACTGACTAGGAAATTCTGGGTGCTAGTTTTTCTGATGAATTTTCAAAATAATTGTGATGAAAGCACTAATAAATTTGAACTATCTTCTGCAGCATTCACAATGTGTATTTTGTATTGTTTGTTTTTTATGTATTGCCAAGATGTATGTATGTATATGTATGTATATATATATATATATATATATATATATATATGTGTGTGTGTGTGTGGTCTGTATATGTGTATATATATATATATATATATATATATATATATATATATATATATATGTATATATATATATATAACACCCACTAAACACAACACCACAAACAACACACACCGACACCACATATACACAGTCCATAACCCACAACACGAAAACCACACAATAACCGATACACAAATACCCACAAACAACCCACCCCCCACACCACACACACACCAACAACTTAAAATAAAAAAAACCCCCCATTCCACAAACCACACACACACACACACACACACACACACACACACACACACACACACACACACACACACACACACACTTGTTTCTTTATTATTTATTTATTGACATTTGATTACTGGTAAAGTCCAACTGGCTAGGAGCCCATTTTCAGCAGAGGCCCAGGGAGAACAACTCCAAAGTATTGCAAAACATTTTAAGAACAATATTTTTACAGTCTTTAAAAATAATACAAACAACTACTGTTTAAATAATTATACCAGATTAGATACAATATGAAAATGTTGGTTAAGAATAGATACAAGTTACATGACAATGATTTAATAGAGAAATTTTAACCAATTTATAGAGAAATTAAAGATAAGTTAATATAATACAAACAGGAATTGCAATAGCAAGTGACAGAAAAGTATGCTTATGGTATACTTAGAGAGAAAGCCAGGGGAGAGAAATTGATTAAAGTAAGCAAGTCAATGTGAAGAAGGGAGACTAAGGAGATGTAAGGTATGAATAGGTATTTGTTCACATACCTACATGTGTACTAAAGAAGCAAACCCTGTTATCTCAAGACTTCATCCAAGCACTGACTCAGCAGTGCTACATGCCAACACCCTACCTCCCATGTGGAAATTGCAAAGTAAATTACACTAGGTCACAAGACATTTCTTTGCAGAATGTGTTCAAAGGGAAATGGTGTGTGTGTGTGTGTGTGTGTGTGTGTGTCTGTGTGTCAGTTGAGGAAGATTTACAGATACTGCAATCTGTTTTATGCCTTGAATATGTAGAATGTCTTAAAGACCTGATCTGAAATTTTTAAAAAAAGTCAGACTTGATGAAAGATGTTCAAAGTCATGTTGAAAATTTAGAGAGTTAAAGAATTTGTGCTCCAAATTTCAAGATAGGGCAAAGGACACTGCAACTCCATGTACAGGTGATAAGGTTCCTAAACTCACCCCTGTATATAGGGCTAGGTATGCTGGTGCTTCTGGGTGTGTTTGTGTATCTGTTTAATGATATTCTGTGGTCATGTACCAGAGGGAGGAATCCAATACGTACAATAATTCCAGCCAAGGTCAGATAATTCTCTCTAAGGGCTGATATTTAGAAAGGTCATGAAATGCATGACTAAACTGCATTGTTTATTCATAAGTTATGTGGTTAAAACTATGCTTTATACCATACTGACACCAACTGCAGATTAATGCATGTCTTGACAATAACCCAACAGCAACTCCCATTGACGCAGAAACTCAGTTTGAGCTAAGTGCAATAATAGGGTAGTCTTTCTAGGATTTAGACTTAGCTGTTTGTATTATTGGTGAGTTACCAGAAAGTATTATGCCGAACAGTGAAATGAAGGGAGAGGTTAAATCATTGCTAAATGGTTTAATCCTACTGCTAGAAATCTATCCCACTGCTAAAAAGGAAATATCCTCATGTGAAGTTAATGGTGATTACCTTTGTGCTGCCTCTTGCAGTGAGATAGATAGAACAACTTAGGGAAGTGTGTACAGTTGATCCTGAAACTGTGTTTGACATGACAGAAGACTAGTGGAACTTGAAAATAACTTGCCTTTCCCAGATTTCCAGAGCCAGGTTGAGCAGGCTGTTCAGGCATGCAGCTGTGAGACAGAAAAAGAAAGAAGCAGTGCATGAGATATTTGGTTAATTTGCAGATTTGTTTGCAAAGGATGCTTTTGATTATGCAATAACTGACCTTTATGTTACTCGGGTACCAAATGATCCCAGTAAAGGCCCAGTGTGTGTATGTCAGCGCATGATAACTGGACTTTTGTGAACATATCTAGGAGATTCAGGATATCCTAATGAAGATGGGAATTATAAGACAAGTAAACTCTGTGTACAACTTCCCTACATGGCCTGTTCTCAAACCTACAGGTAAGTGGAGGCTCACTATAGACTGCAGAAGATAAATCAACAGTTGTCTTTATCTCATTGTTCCATGCCATGCCATAGCTAGGGTTGAGGATGCAAAATACTTCATGACAATGGATATTTCAAATGGATTCTGGGCACTGAGGGATCATCCCCAATACCATTAAACATTGGCTTTCAAATTCAGTAGAAATTGGTACACCTCCTTTTGGGTAACTGAACTCACCTGCAGATTTCAATATCTTCCTGCACAAAATCATGCCTAATGCAGCAAGTACAGGGAACCTGATATACGTGCACAATATGCTAATCAAAAGTGAGGGAGATCTTGCTGAAGTGAGCTATGTGTTAAATCAACTTAAGAATGCAGGGGTCAAAGTGTCCTTCACAAAAGGACAATGGTTCAGAAACAAGGTCAATTACCTACGATGTGAAATTGGATCAGATGGGCTATGCCCTCAAAACAGTAAAACAAAGGCTATTCAACTCTTCAGCCTACAAAAAAGCACAAGGGAGCTATAAAGCTTTCTTGGTATATGCAGTTATTCTACACAATTTATTTTGGACTATGCAGAGATGGCATATCCCCTCACTAAACTGCTAAAATGTAAGGGCCCTGGGTATTGGTGGAAGAGCAGGAAAAAGCCATGCAATCATAAAAGGATAGTTTGAGTCAGGTCCCAATGCCTGGCATATCCACAGATATGTGCAGTAGGAACCACAGATTAAGGTGTTTGTAGCCTTTCCTTCATTCTGTTCAAACTGGGTAATTGGAGATTCTCAACTCCTTTAACATCTAATATTGTTCACAGCTGTCATCTTTCCCTCATAATGGAGCCATAAACTTAATGAACCTTTTTTTTATTAATATCTCTTTTATTGTGTAGTGTCAGGTCAGAAATACTGATACCTCCAAAAGATAAATGGAGTAAATCAGAAGCACCAGCAGCTAATTAATTTACAAAAAATATGAAATTTAAATACTGTTTTGTAGCCGAAGATAAATGGCTCATTTCATTGTGTTTACAATATGAAAAAGAACTCAAACAAAAACTTACTGGAAAACAAGTTACTGTCAATTTTTCCAAAGATTCTAAAAGAAAGCAGTAGTTCTGAGTTTTGCTATTCCAAGTGAATGAACAAAAATAAGCCTAACCTTCCCATTTCAGGCAGCAATAAATTAGACTCCTTGACAATCCAAAAGAAGTTTGAAATGAAATCAATAACTTGGTTGATAGATGCTCCTCTTTTGACCATGTAAACATAGGGAACAATGGCCAGCATTCTACCAAACCCACACCCTGTTACCAGTTTCTTTGATGATGGTTTAAAAATATTTATTTACTAAACCTAAACAGCAGCAACATCATCCTTAGTGCTCATCTTAAGTATTGCACTCTCCTTCTATTTCTGCAGTATAATCAACAAGGAAATAAACCACTGGATAACAAAACTTCAATAGCGTTGCTCTTCTAGGTCTGATGTTATAATGACACCATTTTTAAATGTGACATCTTTACTGCCCTTCCTCTCTAGCATATCATAACACTGGCACTAATTGCTGGCATTTTCATGGATCTTTGGAAAACTGACACAGTCATTTCTCTTTACAAACATTACTCCTCGAAACAGGTTAGCTCCTACCATTCTCACTTCCTCTCCTGTTATTAAATGTCTTTGAGATGGCCACCTACTATTATTAAATGTCTTTGAGATGGTCACCCCCAAACAGCTTAGTGCCTGCCTACTATATAACTAGCTCTATCCTCCTTAACAAAAATAGTACTGTTTTAGGAATGGCAGCAGCACCCAAACAGCCTCCTTAAACCTTATGAATAATGTACTACAAAATACAAATAAGGAACAACTTAGTGGAACCATTTTTATGTATATTAACAAGGACTTTATTTCTGTTTTTCACCAGAGTTACTTTTGGAACTACATCATTATGGTCTCAACCCTTCAGCACTTTCCTGGCTTGAAAAATATGTTAAATCACATTCTCTACTACAGTGCAAGAGAGCCTAGGTGTGCCCATAGTTCAGTACTGGGGTCACTTTTGTTTACCACTTTCTTTAATAGTTTTCAAATATTCTTCCTTTGAATTTTGGTTATTTCATTTGCTGACAACATGGTAATCTGAGTCTCAGAAAAAAAATTTACATTATCAGCAAAGAAGGTTTTACAAACCTAGCAAAAATCAACAGATGGATTAGCTCTAAGGCCATATTGCTTGAAACTACTAAGCAGTTGACCTTCACCAATAACATCTTGCATGAATATAGCCAACAGGACTAAGTGAAAAGATATCCAGTAGCTGCCTGGATGATGGCCTCCTCATGGTCACTCTGACAAACCATAATGGGAAATGAATGCACAATAAGTAATCAGAGTACGGGGCATCTCTGGTCAGCTATCATGGAAGAACAAAGCATATGAAAAAAAGGTCTGGCTAATACTGCTACCTCAGCTAAGCTAGACAGCTTAAGTTTTGGGGTTTCTGAACTGACACCCTGCACCTTTGTCATTCACAACACATACTGATAATTTATAAAATACTAGCAAAGGTTAAAGCATCTTAGGCACATGCTATAAAATGATACATCATCTTAGACCTAAAGTCAAAAGGACATTGGCTAAATGGTAATGCTTCCAACTCTTGAATACAGCAATGGTAATGCTACCAACTCTTGAATACAGCTTTGTTATGGTAACTCCTGGCTTTATATCCAACCATAGCTGCTTGCAAGTAGCACTAAACATAGTTAGCAAATTCATCAATTGGTCACCCATGCTGAAAACTACTGCACAACTCTGCAAAAGGTAGACTTTCCCCTAGTTAGTTTAAGGCCTCAGTTTCCAGAAATTAATCTGTAATGAACAGCAGCATACCCAGTGCCCTCCCTGCAGGCCTTTGCTAACACAAAACCTTATACCAGGCACTTAATAACATGTCTACAATGATTTTATGTAAATTTTCCCTGGAATGTTACACTAATGCTTTCTCCTTCTGAGATCCTAAAATAATGAAGTCTTTACTTCATCATGTTAGATCAGCTGCCTCCTTGCATCAAGTTAAGAACAAATTTTATTTCTTCATATTAGAACAGCTACCTCCCTGCATTAGCCTAAGTACAGGTTTGTTGTACATTGCACTAGTATATTTATATGCAAACGTTAAGAAAGTACAGTTTTGTACCTACCATAAATGTAGATGTTCGAGTGTTCACCCTGCTGCAGTCATCACACTTGGTTATCCTGCCATCAGGCGGTCTCGCAGTCGGCCTGAATTCCAAAGTCTTGGTCCGGCATCGGTTGCTGTCGCTTCTTCCCTGACGTCAGTGCACCAGGGGTATATAAGAGGCATCCAACGCCATTTTCGTCAGTTTTTCTTGCCCCAGATGTCAGGTGCCCCCAATAGGTAGGCAATATATATATATATATATATATATATATATATATATATATATATATATATAAAACAATACCTTCAGGCACAAGCAAATACACCACAGAGGTTGTATAGGATAGAGTGGCATAGATAAGTTCAGCTAGTTCAGAGGGGATGGAGGGAGGGTAACCTGGACTGCAGCAGGGTGAACACTCGAACATCTACATTTATGGTAGATACAAAACTGTACTATGTTCATCATGTTACCCTGCTGCAGTTATCACACTTGGGTTGAATCCCAAAGCCAAGGATGGGTGGTGGAGTTAAAGAGGGTTAGAAGAGGCTAGTAGGTCCTGCAAAACTGCAGTGGCAAAACCAGCTCTAGTCTTAGAATATAGGGGTAAGTGATCGTGTTTGGTGAAGGTGTGCACTGAACTCCAAGTTGCAGCTTCCAGAATATCCTTGGTTGGCACTCCCCTGAGAAAGACTGCCGTTGTAGCTGTTGTAGCTGTAGCCCTGGTGGAGTGGGACCTAATGTTAGCAGGTACCGGTTTCCCATGCTGCGTGTAGCAGAAACGTATGCAATGCCCTATCCATTTAGAAATGGTCTGTTTTGAGATAGCTTTTCCTTGTGATCCTACAGCATAGGCTACAAAGAGCTGTTCAGATTTTCTGAAAGCCTTAGTTTTATCCAAGTAGTAACGTAATTGTCTGTGAATGTCCAAAGAGTGCAGAAGTCTTTCTCCTTTGTTCTGGGGATTTGGGAAAAAGGTGGGCAAATGAATGGTTTGATTTAGGGCCATACTGGGTACCACCTTTGGCATAAAGGTAGGGTTAGTTTGTAGAGAGATTCTGTCTTGATGAAAAATGAGGAAAGGCTCCACTGCCATTAGTGCCTGTAGCTCTGAGACTCTTCTAGCTGAGGTTATTGCTAGTAGCAGGGCAGTTTTCCATGAAAGAAATTTTAAATCAGCTGAAAACGCTGGTTCAAAGGGCGGCAGTGTAAGCTTTTCCAGAACAAAGTTGAGATCCCAAGTAGGTGTTGGTGCTCTCCTGGGCGGTCGTATGTTCTTAGCCCCTCTGAGGTACTGTCTTAGGAGTGGATGTGAGAATAAAGGAGGATCCGTGTTGTAATGAGCTGAAATTGCTGAGGCGTGGATCTTAATAGATGAAAAGGAAAGTCCTTTGTGCAACATCTGTGTTAAATATTGTAGAATCTGAGGAATGTTTGGATCAAGGGGATTTTGGCCTTTAGCCTGGTTCCAGGCGCAAAATCTTTTCCATTTGTCTGAATAGGTGTTTCTGGTGCTGGGCCTCCTGGCCTCCAGAATGACATTCATAACAGCTTTGGATAGAGGAGTTGGCTGGTTGTTTAGGTAATTTGCCATGCAGCCAGGTTTAAAGTCTTGAGCTGGCTGTGTAGAATCTGATTGTCTTGCTGGGTGATTAGGTGAGGAATTTGTGGTAAAATACATGGTGGACTGTGGGCCATGTTCCTTAGAATTGGATACCAATGCTGGTGTGGCTAGTCTGGTGCAATGAGTATCAATTGTGGCCTCGCTAATCTGACTTTCAGCAGTACCTTTGCTAGAAGAGGCAGTGGAGGAAAGGCATACACTGTCAATGTTTTCCAACTGAATGAGAGGGCGTCCACTTTCCAAGCTTGTGGATGGAATGTCCTTGTGCAAAATTTTTGAAGTTGGTAGTTTTGGGGGCTGGCAAACAGATCTATGTGTGGCCGTCCCCATTTTTGAGCTGTCATTGCAAATACTTGTGGATCTAGTTTCCACTCGTGTGGATCCATGATGTTTCTGCTTAGGTCGTCTGACAACGTGTTTTTCTTTCCTGGCAGGAATTGTGCTTGTAATTGAACCTGGTTAGACAGTACTGTGTTCCACAAGGTCATTGCTTGCCTGCATAGACGGTAGGAATGTGTGCCCCCTTGCTTGTTTATGTACCACATTACTGTGGTGTTGTCCATCTTTATTATTAGTTGTCCTGGGTGTAAGAGGTCCTTGAAAGCTGTTAGGGCATTCTGTACTGCTAGCATTTCTTTTTGATTGATATGCAGGTGCCTTTAATCTGTAGTCCATTTGCCCTGAATGCACTGTCGTGCCATGTGTGCTCCCCAGGCATAGTCCGATGCATCTGTTGTCATAGTTTGCCTGGCTGTGGGTAAGGTGAAAGGCTGATCCTTGTTGAGGTGACATGCCTGTGCCCACCATAGAAACTCCTGTTGAAGGCAGGGAATGAGTGGTATCACTGTTTCCAAGCTGTGGCTGTGCTGAGTCCATACTCCTTTCAGGTACCATTGTAATTTCCTCATATGCAGTTTTGCCAATGGTATTAGTAGTATGCAAGATGCCATGAATCCCAAGGCCTGCAGATTTTTTCTTGCAGGGAGTTGGGTCTTTGTTGCCATTATTTTGAAATATTGAGTCAGCTGTTGCTTGTCTGGTGTGAGATAAGCCATCTGAGCTGTTGTATAAAGGCTGGCATCCAGGAATATTATGTTTTGTGAGGGCACTAGTTTTGATTTCTTTTCGTTTACTGTGTACCCTAGGCAACTTAGAAGGTGTTTGACAAATGCCAGATGCTTTAAAAGAATGTCCTTGCTTTTTGCTTGAATAAGACAGTTGTCCAGGTATGGGTATATTTGAATTCCTCGTTGTTTGCAGTATGCAATTACTGGTGCCAGGCATTTTGTGAAGACCCTGGGCACAGTAGATAAGCCAAAGAGCAGTGCAGAGAATTGATAGTGTGTTGAACCTGCAATGAAGCGGTGGTATCTTCTGCAATTTTGTCTGATAGGGACATGCAGGTATGCCTCCTTGAGGTCCAACGTTACTAGCCAAGCATTCCTGCCCAGCATGGGAAGAAGCTGCTGTAGTGTTAACATCTTGAATTTTGGTACTTGCAGATAGGTGTTCAGAACTGAAAGATCCAGAATGGGTCTCCATGCTTTGTCTTTTCTTGGGACTAGAAAGAGTCTTGAGTAAAATCCTTGTCCTTGCTCCTGTGTAGGTACCTGTTGAATGGCTCTCGTGTCCATGAGAGCTGTAATTTGTTTTTGTGCCTCTGCCCATTGATTTGGTGGCAGGTTTGGCATTCCTTTTTTCCTTGGCAAGGTATGAAAGTGGAATCTGTATCCTTGTGAGACAATGTTTAGGACCCATTTGTCCCTTGTGATGATGTGCCAGTTGTCTGCAAAAAATGCTAATTTTCCTCCCAAGGGGGTTGCCAGGAGAGATTTGCTTGGTAGTTTGAGGACTGAGTCATTGTGTTTGTCTTCTGCTAGCTTGGGGGCTGTCTTCTCCTCATTTCTGGGTAGCAGTACCCCATTGTTGAGGTTTGTAAGGGCCTTGTGACTGACCTCTGCCCCTTGGGTGTCTGTATTTGCCCCTCTGTGAACTGTCAGAAGCTGGAAAGGACCAGTTTTTTGTTGGCCAATTTCTGCTGAAATGAGGGGGGTGTACCTGTAAAACATCCTTGACTGTCTGCATAGACTTTGCCTTATCCTCCATTTTCTTTAAGACCTCTTCTGCTTTGACACCAAATAATACATCCTGCTGTAAAGGTGCATCCAATAATTTTGCTTTAACAGGATCAGGCAGGGTTTGTTCTTTTAACCAAGCATGCCTACGTATGACAGACCCAGTAACAGCTGCTCTACAGGAAGCTTCCAATGAATCAAATCCACATTGTAAAGTATGTTTGCCCACCTGTTCAGCTGCATGCAACAGATCCTGCATTTCCTTGAATTCAGACCGTTCTTTATGTGTGCTAATTTTTTGCTTTAATTGAGACATTAGGAATTGCTGATATTTCAGCATGTGAAACTGACAATTTAATGCTCTCATAGCCAGAGTTGCTGAGGTATATATTTTCTTTCCCCATCTATCTAGGGCTCTGGAATCCCTTTCGGAGGGCACATGATTTTTAGCCATAGAAGCTTTAGCCCCCTTAGGACCCTGGGAAATTGTTTCTGGGTCAGCCACAGGGCTTTTATAAAGGAATTTATGTGAGTCAGGCACTCTGTAGTATCTGTCTGGTTTGGCTGGAGCAGGAGGTAGAGAGTCTGGATTTAGACTAGACTCCAAGTAAACATCATCCACAATATCTAAAACTGGAGGGATAGCAAGTGGTCTGTGCTGGGGTAGTAAAAGGAACTCTCGGAGCCTTTTCTTAGAATCAGAGTACTCCTGGCCTTCCCAATGGAAATGTTCCCTCATGGTATGTAAAGTTTCCCCAAAGGAGTAGTCTTCAGGGGGAGATGCTGAGGGGATAGAGTCTTCAGCATCAGAGTCTTCATAAGGGGGAAAAGTGTAATCCTGTTCCTCAGAAGAATCAGAGGAAATTGAAACCTGGTCAGAGGAAGCATAACCCTCCTCTTGTCTTGGTCTTTTATCTGTGGGGGGGGGGATGGGAACCCCTGATTAGGGTAATCAAATCTTCAGCCATCTTAAACATTAGTTTCTTAGGCATGGGGCCTTGAACTGTAGACTGATGTACAGTCTTTTTTGGTTTTACTGGAGTTTTAAGCTTAGCATATGATTTAATGGTGAGTGTAGCCGGTCTGAAGACACCTTCTGCAACCAAAGGTGTTTCCACTGCACCGGGATCTCCTTCTGCTCCGGTGTCGGAAGGGCCTAATGAAGATGGCTGCATCGGCCTAGTACACTCCGCTTGAGAATCCGCAGCTATCTGGGGTTCCAATTCTGCGGTCGTCAGGGGCTGCATAGGCGCCTCACTGAAAACCGGAGAACCGGCGACAGGCCCAGCCGAGGCCTCGGAGTCTGGCTTGTTCCTAGTCTGCCTGTCCTTATCCTTGCATTTTTTATGCATGCTGGTCGTCGGCTGCTCCGATGGCATGATATAATTAAATTTCCTACCAAAGTAATGTCATGCAAAGTCAAAACGGCGTTTGATAGTTCGTTTATTAAACCTAGCACAAAACCGACAACCTGTGATGTCGTGGTCTGGGCCTAGGCAAGGAATACAAAAAGAATGGAAGTCCTTATGAGGTATTTGCTTCCCACAAGAAATGCAATTGTTAACTTTTTCTGACATCGGACTGAGGCAAGAAAAGGTTCCCCAATGGGGTACCTAGCTTTATTGAAGACTTCGGACTGAAATTCGATTAGAAAATCTCAGGTGTCGGCCGACCGGCACTTGCGAACTGCTTCTGCTTCGGGCACCGCGTGGCAAGAAAGACGGAAGAAAATGGCGTAGGATGACTCTTATATACCCCTGGCACACTGACGTCAGGGAAAAAGTGACAGCAACCGACGCCCGACCAAGACTTTGGAATTCAGGCCGACTGCGGGACCGCCTGACGGCAGGATAACCAAGTGTGATGACCGCAGCAGGGTAACACGATGAACATCTGCATACATTTAAGATGAATTTCTTCTGTTGCCCCTTAGTGCATCAAACTGTAGCCACAAGTAATGTCTAGGCCTTGTCTGATTTTTCTCCCCATGGCTGTTTTGCATTGTGCAAGGCTGTAATATGTGTCCAGATTATGTATTATTCTGCAGGTTGTTTTGTTTTTCCTGTCTTACTGTGATTGGCCATAACTGAAAACAGAAATAAGGACCCTTGGGTCCAGTCTACTGGATAAAAAAAAAAAAAAAATATATATATATATATATATATATATATATACATACATATATATATATATATATATATATATATATATATATATATATATATGTGTATTTTATATATATATATATATATATATATATATATATATATATATATGTGTATTTATATATATATATATATATATATATATATATATATATATATATATATGTGTGTGTGTGTGTATATAGATATATATAAAACCAGCACTCTTTGAAAGAAAAGGGCCAATAAAAAGGAGACATTGGTGAAATGAGAAACTTCAGTTAGGAAACAAACTTTCATCAAGCCATTTTTGGGGTGCAACACATTAAAATAACTATTTACAATGCTATTTAAAAATTTGTACTGCAAATACTATGCTTCTAATACATTTGTATATATTGATTGTTATATTTAATTGTAAATTACTGATTTTTCACATTTAATTGTACATTTTTTCTTTTATTATTATATCACTGATGTCTCCTCATGCTTTATTGTGTCCTATGTATTCTATTGTCAATTTATATGTATATGTGCTTTTTAATTATATCTGTATTACTGTTTTACTGATTTATTTGATGTTATTTCACTGTCTGGAGTTTCTCCCTGAGCCTCAGCTGAAAATGGGTATTTATTACCCTGTCAGACTTCCACGATAAACAAATTCCAATAAACAAATATCAAGGCAATGTCATTTTTTTGTTTTCAGTTTTAGATGATTTGGCTCCTATAATCCTAGTCATTTATTTGGTAGCTATGCTGTGTCTTGGTTTTGCCTTCAGTTTCTGCACCTTGGATCCTTCCCCAGATTGGGTTTGAAGGATTGACTTCTAGTCCTCTTAAAAGTCAAGCTCAGCTGCTGCCTCCTCCAGCTCTTTTTGGCACTGCCCATTAATGGTTACTAAGGACCAACTTTGTGTGTCTTGTACGAGAGCACATTGGCTGTCTGCCAGCATATCAGGCATTTTGTCTTCAGTCCAGTATAGCAGCTTCTGATCAGTGCTAAAATGCATATTGAGCTGCAAATGAGTGCAGTTATTCATATCATCCACCCTGGAGGAAAGGATCAATGGACTAATGTCAAGAACTGTGCTAGGGATGGTATATGGGTCAATGGTGAGGCAGTTGTGCTTAGAAAATATCTTAATTTAATCTCCTCTGTGTATAATTTATATGGAGCTAAGTAGTATATAAAGTGGTGAAGTATTCTTTGGACCATTCATTTACAAATGAGCTTATAAATTCCTCATTCTGGGATAATTTTTTACCAGATGTTTTACTGGTTGTCTCTTGTGAGGAGAAGAGTAGATTTCACTTCCATGGCAGTACTGTACCCCCAACATACTCCACTGCTTGATCAAGGATTTTATTAATAGAATGCTAAAAACTAGACAGAGGGGAATAAATAACGACTGCTGTTATCAGGTGAGTTTTGCACGGCTTTTTCACATACAAATACTAGCTACTGTTGTCACAAGTTGTACTTTTTAGATATAGAAGTGAGAAATGGGCTACAGATAAAGAAATATTCTGATGACTACAAGATGTGTAATATAATTGCTTAAATGATCTCTGGCATCATCTATACTTCATAAACAGTTGGAACAGTAGTGGTAACCTCATATTTAATGTCAGTAAACATAGTGTAATGAGACCTGAAAAAAAGGGACTTGCATTATGATAAAATAATAAATGACCATGATCAGATCAGATCAAAATGTCAACATCATTAACAGCCTAGGGACAATGGCAAAGAAAAATATAAAGCTGACCACTGCAAGTCAAAGTCAGAAAAGCATAATTTCTAATTCATCCCTTTGTGCATACATACACAATTTGTTATATTTGTATAGCATTTATGTACCAAATCTCAGTTAAGTAAAGTGAAAAGTTAAGTAAGTTGTGAAAGTAATATGTTAATGGAAGTCATTGTACCACTTTATACTTAACTGATCCAACCCATTGTTAACTTAGTTTGAGCATTTTAAAACTCTTTTCCTATCCGTAGCTCTGTTTCCATGCTATACCTTGCTCTATAAACTTAGAGGTATAGTTATGTCAGACATACAAGTAACAACTTTGAAAGGTACTGGATCATTCTGAGAAACGTCTGCTCTTTTATTGGGCTTTAGTCCTTCTGATGTTAAGAGTATGAACGACATATTTCAGACTTGCTGCTCTAATTTTACATTTCCTTTTATTCAACTTAAAATTATGACATTTTAATGTATTTGGTAACTGTATCAATATCTTGTCAAGTTTTTCTTGTGTCTGAAACCACATGAACAGATAATCAGTTATGTTTACAACACCTCCCAATCATTGCTTGCACTGAAATGCCAAACGGAAGTCAAGAAATCTGTACCTTTTGAATGGAGTATTACAAGTACCAGATTTGAAGTTCTGTTTTATCTTGCTCTATCTGCAAGAAACCATGCCTTCCATAGAGACCTGAAAAGAACTTGGCATCTGGTATATTTGAGACCACTTCTTCATCTGAAAGCAATGAGTAGAGCTCTCTTGTATTGATTTTTTTCAAATCTTGCAGGTCAGTATTGCAAATTCTGTCTTTCTTTGTACCTGCAACAATGAGAGTCACCAATTCTTTTGTTTCTTATTGCTCCTTAATGACAACAAGCTTTCCAAACACTTCAATTTCTGGTATGTTTTATTCCTGAGAGCTATTGGTACTTTCTTTGAAGGCGTATTAGCATTAGTTTCAATTGTAAATTATTTTTCTCCTAGCAAACTAAGATTGCATACAAGTTGTACAGTAATGCATGATATCATTAGAGCAGCTCAATACAGCATTTCAGCAGTCTCTGTGATTGTGTGATTTATTGTGTAGACATGAACTGTTTGATTTTACACTAATTAGTTTTATTATTCCTACTTTCTAACAAGTTAAACAACTCAAAATCCTAGAAGAATGTACGCATTCAAATGGCACAGCTTGAGAAATTATATTGTACTTTTATTTTTTTTATCTACTCATTTTAGCAGTTTTTGATCTGAGAGTGCCACACATTCACCAGAATGTGTTAACAATGTTCACATAGCCCCCACTTCAGCATTGTTGTTCCACAGTGTAACCTCAGACAAATATAATACTCTGCACCTATGTCTATTTTACATTTAGATTTTCTTTATTGGTGCTCATTTTTTCTTTCCAACAGTTTGACTTGCACTATTGTCTTAGTGCTTCTAAGACATGTTCACACACTTCACCCCACATCAAATAATTTCAGTTGCATAACACCAACGAGTAGCTTACTTTCAGGTTTCTGATCAACAAGTATATTATTTTGTACACACTTATTTTTTGCATTTGCATACCCTAAACATGTCCTTTTCAAGTATACATTCTGCAAGATATACTACAAGAAGGACAATCTTTCCTTTATTGCTTGTATCTACACCTAACACGAGGCTTAAATGTTAATAGCACAAGCATCTCTCTAGTATGCATTTCTGTTTTAATATATCCTCACATTGTTCTATTTTTCATATTCATTACCTTTACAATAGAGTCTCTCTCTGGTTTTCATTTTTGAACAATTATTTGATTCACATTTTGTCTTTTGCACACCATTATCATCAGATAACTCTTTAAACTGTGTACCAGTAATGCCAGTTGCGGTATATTCATCCACATTGCTTACTTTATTTTATTTTTATTTATATTTGATTACCAGGCTGTCTTGATTGTGATCCATTTTTAAAAGAATCCAGAGGAGAAAAGTCCAATAAAATTACAGGTAATACAAAAATGATTTTGAGGCTTTTCACAGCATTTGAATAATATTGGTTTAAAATAGTGGAGACTAGTTCCAATATGAATACTAAATTGTGCAACAAAAAAAAAATCCACTTTAAGGACAAATTGCACTAGTTTTTACCTAATTTAATACAGTAATATAAAGATATAAGCACAAATCAAACATTACGTCTTCCAAGAACAAAATGCTTGTATGGTAGCAGGTAGCTGATATTCTATCTCTTGTTGTAATGTTCGTGTCAACTTGATGAGTCACAGCAGATGAGAAACATTTAAGACACACTTAAGTGAGACAATTATGTTGGGTAAGATAGTAACAAGTAGTAAAATTTTTATTGCAGGTTTACAGTAATAAGGGTTACATATGGAAGCATTAATACATGTAAAAGGTAGTAGTGAGATAAAATATGTAATACTGAAGCCTGCATCAAAATATGTATACATATATACACTACAAACAAATTAATTGTCATTTCTTTTGGGAAATTATCCCAGCTAACTGTATACCTGTTAATAAGTGTGAGAAATGTGTCTGGGATACAAATATGCATGTTACTAGTTGCACTTTATAAGTTCAGCAAAGTAACTAAACAGTTTTTTAAAGAAGTTGATATTGTCAGTGTTCTTAATAGTCATGGGAAGTTTGTTCAATTTTACTCAAGGAGTTTTTGTATAGAACATCAATATAGAAAATATCCAATCTAATCTTTTTTATGAGCAGTTTCTGGGAAGATCACAGGTTATTGGATAAAATGTAAAACTGAAGGATTCACTGATTATTTTATGCTTGATTAGGATAGAAGAATTTTAATATATTGTGTAATCTGTAATAATCGCAGCTCCTTTTAAAGGCAGGCTGATACAGTATATTTTTTGCTATTTTGAGAAGGGAAAAGTGATGCAGTTTTAGGGATGCAGCCCAGTATAAATTTTGGTGATTTATGGTAAGCTTGTTCTAATTTTGGTAGCAGACTAGTGGTGATTCTTATGTATATTATGCAGCCATAAAAAAAGCTGAGAAAAAATAAGAGTGGAGACTAGAGCTGCATTTGCTATGGTTTTGAGATAGACTAGTAAAGGCAAGTATACATTCCCTTTATCCCATTATCTGCTTGTTTATTAATGAGTCTAACAGCTCACCAATTTCACAGTCTTTTGCTCTAGTTTTCAGCTCAGTAACATAAGTACCTAAAGTTTATATAAGAACTTGTACTCTTGTAAAGAATGAATGGTGAATAAACAGCAAATTCTTTGGGGATTTAAAGTGATTCATTAAACTTCTTAATGTTGCTATTTTGTATTTCTATCTTCAAGAAAAGTAAGACTGGAGGGAGTTGCATGGTACATCAGAAAAAATGCATATTTTCTGTTTGCTCTGCTATAAATTTTAATAAATCGGTTATAAGTTAACAGCATTAGTAGTTTTGATCACAGAAATCAAAACTTAGACTGAATGGTAGTTTATATGATACACATTTTGGAAGCAGTTCAGATATTAAATAATGCAAGTGATGGCACCTAGAGTGGTTGGCAGCATGAAAGTGCTAAACAAACACATGGTAGAAGGGGAGATGATGGCAGATGCTTTTAAAGAAAGATGGGTAATTGATCCTGCTGATGTAGAGGTTTTGTCAGAGACAAAACTAGTTGAAATTCTAAAGGCTATCAGTAGACTGGAGGAGTTATGGACGGCACTCTAAACAAGCATGTTGATGTAATTTTGGCATTGCAACAGGAATACGGTTGGATGAAGGATCAACGTGTAAGTCTGAAAGTGAAGTTAATAATGTTTGCACATGACCAGACTGAGTATGAAGACAGGGCCAGGAGATAGAATATGCATGGTATTGGTATTCTATAAAGAGAAAAAGCTACCCAGTTTTTTGCCAAACTGTTAATTTAACAGCTTGGCAATTATACAATTTCATTCACCATTTACTTACACCAATCCACCATAATTAGGGCTGGAACCCAAAGTGATGAAACAGTCTCCATCTCACCCATTAATATTACTGCTGTAAACATGACTGTGTCTGTTTAGTAGGGCTGCCAACCATCCAGGAATTTTCTGGACAGTCTAGAATTAATGGACACTGTCACTAACACTGAAGAACACAAGAATATGTTTGATTGCGCACAGTAATATTGTATGACAATCCCCTCGGGGGAGGTTAAATGCACACTTCTATCCAGGTCTATATTAGATCACCGAACGGTGATTAATGGACCCTATGTAAGCAAAAGCTTACAATTTCAAACTGTCAGAAAAGCGATTTTTTTCCTAGGGAAGAAAAAATCGCTGTTCCAATAAAAAAACAAAACAAAAAAAAAAACACTTTATAAACATTACATTAAGTGAGGGGCTTCACCCCCACACCCCCTGATGTGAGAGGCTGTGTCCCCCACACCCCCTACTTAAATATACCAACTCTGAGACCACACTACCCTGCTGAAAACAGCAAAGTAACGAAGCGGCCAAGCAAATTCTTTCCCAGGGACAGAATTTGCTTAAAAGCCGCTTCGATATTTTGCCATTTCAGGCTTTTGATTTTGACCAATACGCATTCGAAAGAAAGCATTTTCAGTCTTCTAATAGGGAACCTTCTATTCTGCACACATTTTACTTTCATGTACACATCCAGAATTCTTGACATGAAAAATTGGTAACCCTACTGTTTAGTGTTCTGTATTTGGAAGCAATTTTCAAAATAATTTTATTTCTAAACTAGTGTGAAATGACCTTTGCCTTTTTGCATAAAAAAGCGTTTGCATGCATACAGATGCATGTAAACACTTTTTTATGCAAAAAACAAAGGTTATTTTGTAACTTTAGACATGATCTTTAGTTCATTTTTATTTGATAATAATATATTTATTTTTATTTGATATTTGTTTACTGGGGTAGTCTGACAGGGCTTACTAGCCCATTTTCAGCAGAGGCTCAGAGAGAAAAGCTCCACATATAAAAGAAATACAGTACAATGTTAGATATACAAACCAACACTGACTAGATACAATCAGTGATAGTTATAAATTGTTTACAATTTTACAAGAATAAAAAAACCCCCAAAACTTATAGTATTACAATGTAACTAATTTAATCTGATTGAGGAGGCAAAAGATCTAGTGCACTTGCCAGTTTGTGTGATATGAGAGTAAGATCACAGAAAGGCTTACTGTGTGAAGGCAAAGATTTTTTTTTTATATTTTATGAAGCAAATGTTGTGGAGTTATATGTGTGCATAGGTAGCAAATGTGGGATGTGAAAAGGCTGTAATTCACAGTTATCAGAAGGTAACAGTACAGTCATAGTTGTCTCTGTGCACTGGTAACAGGAATGTGAGTGTGATGTGGAAATTAAATCATGTGTTGATGGGACTTGAATTCGTTTAGCTATAATGGTACAGATACATTGTTTGGACTGATTGTGAAGTAAGCTTACAGAAGCAGTAACTATGCCAAAAATAAAAATAGTTTAATTCCTATTGCTCCACAGTTACATGTACTGCATTTGATGCAAACCAAACAGAGAAGTAAAATGGTATAAATTTAAATAATTAACTACTAGTTTTGTTATTCCGACTTGTCTTGAGACTGTAGCTTGTAAGCATTCATTTGTAAATGATACTATTGAGTCTATACACTGTCAGTGCTTGGCAAGATAAGTGGGGGAGGACCTGTCTGAATAAAGATGTATTTTGATGAAGGTTTAAAGCATGTGAAAGTTGCATGTGACTTGCAAAGGTACTCTATCACTGGCCTGCACCCTTACATAAATTTTCCTTATTAAAAATATGTAATAAACAGATGGTAAAAAAGAAAAGAGTTAAATAATTTCATGTTTCATTCTCAATAACATGAAGGAGTGTAACACACTGTGTCTTTTTGTAATTCTCAGCTAATCTACTAACAGTGAGGAATAACTGAATTTTTGGTCCAGAGCTTCACGTTTTCTGCTAAATTTATGCTGAATTGCCTTCCAGCAAAAGAGCTCCTGGTGGTTGCAACTGGACCATTTCTTCACTATTAAATGCACCTATGCAGGTCCAAATGCATAAACACTGGAAAGCAAATATATTTCTTTACTTCTGCATCAGTTCTATATATTTTTTCTTTTTTGACACTATTCAGTGTCTGAATTGCAAGCAAATAATACAGAGACACTATGGATGAATCTAACCTTTGTGAGATCTACAGTCAGAGCAAACTATTTAGAAGAACAGGAACCACAAATGATTCAGCTTCCTTTATACAGCTCATTATTTTTTTTAGGTTCATAGGTTAGTACTAGGCTAACTGCCCTTGCGAGCCATTGTAAGCCTAGCCAATTATCCCTTGTGAGACTCAAACCCTGCACCTTGTGTTTGTAAGGCAAACACCTTAACCATTAGGCCACCCTCCCAACACTAAAACTTTCAACCCTTTCCATAGCAAAGGGTGGTTTCAATCCATCGACCTCTGGGTTATGGGCCCAGCACGCATCCACTGCGCCACTCTGCTGGAATAATTTTAAGATGTATTGTATGTGATATATACATATTCTATAGATACTGTCTGCTGTCACCATTTGAGAAAACATCACAACTGAAACATAAGCTGGGAGGGGCAAAGATGGTGGTGTCCCATGTGCAAGCTGCTAGGGGATGTGATTGGCATGGCATAAGAACTGCTGATTGGCCACAAGTGCAGTATTAGCAGTGACTTAAGTAGCTGCAGCTGACATCATAGCAGCTTATCTGAATTAGGTTAGTTGTTTTTACAAAAGTGTGTGTGTATATGTGTGTGTTTACGTGTGTATGTGTATGTGTGTGTGTGTGTGTGTGTGTGTGTGTGTGTGTGTGTGTGTGTGTGTGTGTGTGTGTGTGTGTGTGTGTGTGCGCGCACGCACATTTGGGCAGTTAGTAGCTGTAGCAAAGAGCTATGCACAGTTGTTTGCTACAGTCAGTGATATTAGGGCTTTTTTAGTTTGGTTGTCACATAATGGAAAGAGGACTGCCCAGGGTACCAAATGACCGAGCTACATCCCTGTTTACATGGATGAAGTACTTTTAATGATTATCTTGCACATGTGTGTTAAACAAGTTAATGAATGCTGGGGCCAAACTATCACTAAAGGGCAGTGGTTTAGAAACTTGCTAAACTATATGGACCATGAAACTGGACTAGATGGGCTATGCATTAGAAACAGCAAAATAATGTCTGTTTGGTGTGTGAGCTCTCCAAAGAAACATACATAGATAGCTTCTTGGGCATATGTAATTATGCTATACAGTTTATTCAGAACTAAGCAGGGGCAACATATCTCCATAACATGCTGCTAAAAAGTGACAACCCTGGATGCAGGTGGAGGAACACAAAATAAAAAACATACAAGCTTTTAAATAGTAGACTGTGTCAGTTTCCCCTCCTAGCATATTCCCCAAACAGGTATGGATTTTTACTTAGAAAGAGGATACACTCACAATAATGTTAGTGCTATACTATATCAATGGCATGGCTCTGACCACTGTGTTACAGCTTATGTTAGAAAAACACTGGGTGCGGCAAAAAGCCTTTCTGATTGAGAGAAGGTATTTATGTAGTATTTAACAATTATGTTTGTAATAAAAATTAAGTTGTGGAAAAAGCCCAGTAACAGTATATTGCATCTTCTAAGAAGCAAATAGCTTAGGAGTGGTAATATGTCTAGTAGCCAAGCCAGAGTGTGACCTGGACCGCAACACTTTACAACCAACCTCTGGACATAAAAAAATATAACATCAAATAAAGTCCAGTTGCCTGAGGACTGGGGAATCTAAAAATGCATGATTAGGTTACCCTGACTATGAGCAGCACAAGCAAATGCAAAAAAAGAGACCAAGCTTTATAATTTGCTAGGAAACAAGGTATGGATCACCATTATCATAAAACTGTATTCAGGAATCCCTTAAAGGACATGCCAATGACTTCTCATTTAACCAGACTGGAAAGTGGCATTATGGCTTTGTAATAGTTTGGCATAAATACAAACTATACTGTCCCATCAAACACAAACTTTGGCCCAAATCTAAAAAGTATGTTAAACTAGCACCTGTATTCCTACCTGCACAGCTATCATCATCATTGTCATCATCATTTTCTAAATGGCTTGTCCTGGTGAGGGTTGCAGTGGTTCATAGATTAGTACTAGGCTAACTGCCCTTGTGGGCCATTTTAAGCCTAGCCAATTACCCCGTGTGAGAATCAAACCCTGCACCTTGTGTTTGTAAGGTAAACACCTTAACCATTATGCCATAGGAAGCAGAATAAAATACACCAGGCACCCTTATCCACAGCAACAGAACCAATTTATCCTGTGCAATCTCTGGGCACCCCTAGGCAAACTTTGAGATATAATCCATCCAATGTCTAAGTCTGTCTCAGAGCCTCCTCTATGTAGGATGTGCATGTGCACCTCTAATACAAGGTGCCAAGGAGACATCTTCCTGGGGTTCTTGGACCACTACAGCCAACTCTTTTCAACTCAGAGGAGCAGTGGCTGTACTGTAAAGTTATCCTGGACTGCTAGATTCCTCATTTTATCACTGACAGTGAGCCCATCAATTGTGTAAAAGAATCTAATTTCTGACTCGTATATCCATAATTACATCCTTTTATTCACTACTCATACACCATGACTATAGGGGAAGATGAAGACACAGACTGACTGGTAAATTAAGAGTTTAATCCTATCACTCAGTGGTCACTTCGCCACTACAGTCTGGTGCAAAGCTGCAGTACTGTGACTTCTGCACTAATCAGTCAGTCTCCCATTCTTCTCTACCCTTACTCTTGAACAATATCCCAAGATACTTAAACTCTTCTATCTAAGGTAGCTGTTTCCCCTCACCTGGAAGGCGAATCCACATCTTTCTAGGTCAGAACTAATGGCAACAGATTTCCAGGTGTTGATTTTATACCATCTGCTTCACACTCAGGAGCAAATCACTGTAATGCTTGCTAGAGATCATAGTTACTTAAGGCTAAGAAAGACAACATCATTTGAAAACAACAAAGATGCAGTTCTTGTATCCTCAAAATGGACGACATCCTGTCCATGAAAATCACAAAAAGGAGGGGAGAAAAACACCTTTGGTGGAGTCCATTGCCCACCTTCAATTTATTCAAACTAACACTAAGAATGCAGACAAAACTCTTAATGTTTATCATATTGACTGCTGATAGAAGTAGTATTAGCTATATGGGTTATAACCAGCCTGCTTCCAAAGCTTCAGGGCACCCTCCATGCACCCAAAACCATCAATCAGCTTGAGCTGACTAAAAAGACAGGTTTGACACCAAGACCTTCAGAGCTTTCCTGCTGCCAAAGAATACACTTTTCTGAGGCTTTTGAGGATTGACAGTCAGCTTGTGCTGTTCCTTAGCATTTCTGGACATATCTTATCCATTCCTGCCTTGCCATGGTGGAAATGATTTATTGCTGCAGTGACCTCATCTACTGAACTGAATCCAGTTTCATTACCTGCTTCTCGTACTCTTCTTATAGAAATGCTAATGCTCCAGATTCATGAGTTCCTGAAAGTACTCATTCCACATCTGAACACTGCCACCAGTTAAGATTAGTATTTCTCCACCAATGGTGAAAACAGTCTGGGCAACTTTATGCCTCTACTTTATGAATCACTTGATGGCTTTCCAGAACCTCTTTGAGGCTATCCAAAAGCCATTCTCCATTGCCCCGTCAAACTCCTCCAACACCTAGGATTTTGCTTTGACTTGTGAATACCATCAGTCATATCCAGTGAACCCATGCAAGTACTGCATGGAAGGTTTCTTTCTTTAGCCTTATAGCTTCCTTATATCCACCATCTGGCTGTAGGTTTACTACAATGCAACCATTCACTGACCACCATTTTCCATAGTTCCACAAGTCATTCCACACATTACCACTCTATAAGCATTCATAACATAACTTCACCACAAGTTTGGATTTCCTAGAACTGCTCAGCCACTGCCCAAGACATTTTATCCAGCCCAGCATCAAATGATGATCAGCTTACCACACCTCTCTGGCTCATAGGTTCACACTAAGCTGTTGATTGATCTGATCATTTTTAGGCTAGCCACTAGAGTCCCACTAAATGCTTACCCCGTATTAAGAGTAACTTGAACTATTTACTCCCCTTTTTATGAGGAATAGACTGGGAAGGCCTAGTGTGAATTTGTGGTTTCACATCAACTTATCTAGGTTGTACCTGAAGGGGGTTATTGAGATACTTTGTTTAATATAGAGGGGAAGTATGTTTCAGAACAGATAGAAAAGAAGAATTCTTTGAAGGAGGTACTCATCCCATGAACAGAGTTAATTTATATTGTGGTGGATGTTTAGCCACTTCAAATGAGTGTTCACAATGTTATTTGTTTCATTGATGTGTTAGAGGTTACTTAGCACTGAGTCAATTGAGGGTTTGTAGGCAAGGCAGAGGGAACCCTTAAGTGTCTGTATGAAACTGAGAAGATGCCTAAATGCCCTGAACATAAGTCTGATGACATGACTGCAAATTTCATCATTAACCTTTGGCTCAAAGTACTGTTGTAACAGTTATAGTTATTAGCATTGTGTTCAAATATGTCAGTTTTTGGACAGTCCATAACCACCACAGAGTTCCAGTGATAGTTCATCACTTGGATTCATATCAGGCAATCCATTCTTCTCATTTGCTCCCCTTTAGGTAACTCCATCATTCTACATATGAATACTAATGTCTCTCAGTACAGGAAAAACAGAATCCAAAAGTGGCACCATATAAAGAAATGTATCTATGGGATTTAAGAAAACTTAATACTCTGAATGGCTGTTAGGTGAATATGCACAAACATCAGAATTTTTTTTCTGCATCATTCAATCACATTGAAGAAATTCCCTCATTTATTGGTATAAACCCCAGCTGAATGGCACTTAATCAGGTATCCTCACACTCGCCAAGGCCTCTCCTGAGAGTGAATTCCATATCTCTCCCAAGATTTAGTTACACTTTCTGATGGGAGTTGATACAAAGAGCAGTCCAGTCCTGTTTACAAGATACTTTGAGATTTACTAACTTCAGATGTGTTAGACATGACTTCCTCACACATTTGCAAAGGTGGAAGATCAATAAAATGTTGAACTCCAAAAGGGAAATGACATTCTTAGCTCTAAATGTAAGAGTATTGTGTACACTGATCTAATCCTAACTAAAGACCAGCTTGTATAAGATCATGATTTAACAGTTTACTGTGAGAGGTCAAAAGCCAGTTAGAGTGCAAGGTATAACAATTCAGTATTCATGTTTATGACTTCCTCATTATGTAGAAAAGGTCTTCTGGAAACTCATCACCCCCAAAAATATCAGCTATTTATTCCCTGGATAACCTTACTATATGTTTGGGCTACCTATGTCACTTTGCTCATTTGATCCATTATATCACCAAATAGTGACCAGTTGACAACTCAGCAATGTTCTCTTGATGTAAGTGGCTGTTAGGCATGAGGCATATGCTTTTATGTGCTAATGAGCTAGCTACAGTGGTTAGCATGTCACATGGTACAAAGATGTTCCATAGAATTCAGGGTTTAGTATAAAATTCATGAAGCTTAAACTACATCTGTGGTCTGTATGTTATTTAATAAGCCTGTTGACGTGACATCATGTCAGAACTGGTGAAATATCTCTCAAGACACTGAAGAAACGCATCTACAGAAGTGAAGGACTATATCTACTATTAAGAGTCTCTGTGTTTGGAACTAAGAAAGTATGATTCATACTTGAAATATAGCACACCTGGGGTCTATATTAGATTACTGAACACTTAAAAAAGTGAACGGTGATTAATCGACCATATGTAAGCGAAAGCTTACAATTTCTAACTGTCAGAACAGCGATTTTTTTCCTAGGGAAAAAAATCGCTGTTCTGACAAAAAAAAAATAAATAAATAAATAAAAACACTTTAAACATTACATTAAGTGGGGGGCTTCACCCCCACCCCCCTACTTAAATATACCAACTCCGAGACCACACTACAGTGCTGAATACGGCAAAGTAACGAAGCGACCAAGCAAATTCTTTCCCAGGGAAAGAATTTGCTTAAAAGCCCCTTCAATATTTTGCCATTTCAGACTTTTGAGTTCTACCAAGATGTATCCGAAAGAATGTGTATTCGGTCTTCTAATAGGGAACCCACACCTGCAAGTACTTGGATGTCTCTCAATTGATGGACACCTGACAAAGACCTGGAAGCTCTAGATCCAGATGTTTTTTTTCCTTCTTGCAAGTGGACTAGCTGAAAAATCCAAGGAAGTTCAGTGTACAGCATTCCTGCATGTTGTTAGGGATGAAGTCATAATGGTATGTACCCCTTTTACTATCCTTATTAATGGAAAAACAAAACAGTAGTACTAAAAGAAAAATTCAGTTACTATTGCCAAGTCAGAAGGAATTCAATATTTATTAGTCATCTCAAAAGAGCACAATGTCCTATTGAGTCTATAGATGAATATGCTGCTGACCTGAATAGTAATGTCTTTCAGCTTTTCCTGATTAGGGGTTGTCACAGAGGAACTCCGGTCCACTAATGATTGGCAGTGGATTTTTACATTGCCAAGGTGCCAGCCTGATGCCCAACCTTCAAAGAAGGCACACCCATTCACGCTTGCACCTACCTGCATATCTTTAACATCACTCGACTGCGGGTAGGACATGCAGACTCCACACAGAAGGTGCTCCAGCTGAGAATCAAAAGGGAGAACCTCTTGCTGTGAGGTGACAACGCTTACCGCTGCTGACCTGAATAATACAGTCAAAAGCTTTAAATTCACAGAGTTGTATGATACTTTACAAGAAACAGAATAATCTGCAATATAACAAATAATGAAACAAGGGGCATGTTTTTAATAGAAACAGGCCTGACTTTATCAAAAGCTGTGGATGGGCACAGAGCAAGTGAAATTAGTACTTCACAGTTAAAAGCATTAACTAATGAAATAATGTAAACAAAATAATATGTGACAAATAAGGCAAAAAGGGGAAACAAAAACAGGATGTGTTGTAGAGGTAATGGATAAGAAAAAGAACATTACAAGACTGTATATTGTATCAAAGAAAGCATCCAACGAGGTGTTCATATACATCTAATTCAAGACTGCAGTAGGTATGGCTGTAAGTATGAGGGGAGGAAATCTTCCTCAGCTCGTACTCAAGTTTATACAATCTGTACTAGAATTGGATATTTTGCAAACATGAGAAAAAACAAAATCAGGTGTTTTCAAAATAACCTGCATGTTGATCAGAAACAAGAAAATAAACTATATGTTAGTACCTTACATATACAGTCTTTTTCATTTCTAAAGTCTGACAGTGTATCAGGGAAAGTGAAACAGCTGAACAAAACTGATTGTTGGAAAGGAATATTGTGAACTGATGGATAGAATGTTTAAACTAGATTGTGATGCGGATTGCAATATCTGTTAGGGTCCCTGCTATGTCACTGAAGTGCTCTCTTGTTGAGTAAATTGTATTCAAATCAAAATGACTGAATACCATGTACATCAATGGAAGAGTAAGTTAGAAAGTGCTAGTGCAAGATCACAAAATACAGGGGTAACACAGTTTCGGCTTTTCCCTAGTATTATGTAATTGCAGATTTAAGATATTTAGGTTATTGCGGGTGTAGGAGATGCATTCCACCACTTAAGTGATATGTGTGTGTGTGTGTGTGTGGGGGGGGGGGGCTTGAGCCTGCAAAAAACATTTAAACATTTAAAGAGAGAGTTTGCACTGTTTTTTGTAACTCTGTCATTCAGTGTCTTTTTGTCTGAAAGATAGAATTTGAGGAGTGTGCTTATTGGTGGTTTACTATGAACCCATCAGAAGATACCTTTAAAGCTTTTGGGTATATTTGGTACTTAGGAAAAAGCAGTTATATATATTACTATCTTTTGCTAGCCGCCAAGTAGCACCATTAAATCAGAAACTGCTGTAATGTCAAATCGGTCTTTTTTCAAATGGATACATTTAAATACATTTATTGCACTAATATTTTATGTTTTGTGGCTTGTGAGAAGCTAGAGTTAGTAAAACAGATTTCCCATTGTTAGGAGAATATCATATACAGATAAAGCATGACGCTGTACCGGCAACACATATCTCTATATAAGCATCTGTAGCACTCAGAAGTAAATTAGAGCCGGGTCTAAAGAGAACTGAAAGCCTAGAGATCATTGAAAGGGAATAACAGTCAACAGAACTGGTATATAGCATGCTCACTGCTGTGAAGAGAGACAACATTCACAGTTGTAGCCATTCTCATTCTCTGAATAAAGGGATTAAAAAGCTTACCAGTGAATAAGTAATCACAGAATTGCCAAATGCTATGTTTTTTCTCAGTACTAGATGCAAATCAAGTTTTCTGTCAAATAAGGCTAGATGCATAAACCTCCAGATTGTGTGAATTTCATATGTGATTATGAAGGTATACATGTCTTAAACTTCCATTCGGTACTTCATCAGGTCCAGAGGTATTTTAAAGAGTGTTTGTCCAAGTAATTAAAGGCTTGGAAGGTATAAACATAATTGATGATTTACTGTTGTATGACCAGATACAAGAGCATAACAAGAAATTCATACAACTACTGAATAGACTGAAACAACATAATTTCAAGTTAAATAACTGTATGTAAAAACTTAAAGTGACAAGTTGGAAATATATGGGCCATATTCCAAATATCAGAGGGTCTGAAACTTGATGCAGAGAAAATAAAAGCAGTTGTACAAACACCAAGGCCAAAAAACAAACAAGCATTACAGAGGCTTCTAACAGTGATATAATAACTTGCAAAGTTTGTACCCAATATGTCTGAGATAACTATGTCTCTAAGAAAACTTGTTGAGAAATGTGTAGTCTAAGAATGTTGCTGTGAAGAAGATAGGTGTTTTGAGTTGCTCAAATAACTAGTTGATGATGCACCATAAAGTAGATAACCGATCAGAATAGTATAGCAGCTGTGTTCTTACAAGAGAAAAGACTAGTCACCATTTAGTCAAGAGCATTTACAGATGCTCAAAAGAAGTATGTTGAGATACAAAAGAACTGTAAGCAATAAATGAATAATTATGAGACTATGAATATGTTTAAAGCAAAGAAGTTCAGATGAAAAGAATTCTGGAATATAGGAAATCTCCACTGTAGGGACCTAATCTCTCACCAGTCCTACTGCTTATGAACAGAATTTTGAAAAGAATATTACTTCAGCTACATTGCATTGCTAATGCTAGAGAATCAACACAATGTAAAGAAAATGTTAAAAATAAATCAGACAGAGGAATACTACCATGAGAGAAGCTACAGAAGACTATAACATTTGCAAGTTGAAAACAAATTAAGAATTCAAAAAGCCACAAGAAAATCTAAAGTATGAAGCTGGAGGTGTTGGTAAAACAGCTGGACCAAAATCCTATGTAGTTTGTGGAAGGAGACGGCAAGCTATATAGAAGCAATAACAAACATTCTGGTATATCATTGTCCCAAATGCAAACCCTGAAATTGTAGGTTCTAAAACCCCTGACAACTAACTGTGATTCCATCCCTTAAATACTGAATTTTTGAGCTGACCGGTTCGACTCTCAGCTAGAGTGTCTTCTGCGTGGAGACATGCGTGAATGGGAGTAACTTCGTTGAAGGTTGTGCGTTAGGGCTGGCAACTCAGCACGTAAAAATCAACTGCCAATCATTAGCGGACCGGAGTTCCGCTGTGGTGACCCCTAACCGGGCAAAGCCAAAAGACACAACAACTGTAACACCATTAGAGTGTTTGCAAGAGTGCTTTGCCCACCATATCCTATACACCTGCTGACTACATATGCTAACTCCAAGGATTCTGCACTTGAGAGTAGAGGGAATACTATGAGAAAATGCAAACTAAACTTAAAATATAGTCCCCCAATACAAAAACAAAAATAGTCTTGCAAGTATGGCCCTTGAAATTGAAAAAGATATCCCACATCACCCTTATAACACACTTACACACATATGCATTCACTGTTTTTCTATTATCTACTGCTAAATAACTTGCCAATTTACTTGTTCACAAACAACAATCATTTTAATAAGTTCTTACTCTTTGGTGAAATTCCTGCCTCTCTAGGCCACAGTATAAATATATGACTAAAATAGCTAATGAGTAACCACTGTTTTTCACTCAACAAAACATATATGAGCATTTATTCTATCCTTCCTTAGCTAATATTTCAGTGGCAAAACCAGATCTGCTCTAAGTTACAGGACAACGGCAAGAAAATTACAGAACCAACTGATATTGCCAACATCCTGGCAGATAGGTTCAGTGCTAACTTGACTCCCCTTTCACCCCCTAAAGGGCCCATATCTATACAGGAAGAATGCAGAGTCCCTGTAATCACATCTATGCAGGTAAAAGCTGCACTCTTTAAAACCAAAAACGCAGCATCCATGGGACTGGACAGCATCCCAGGCTGCGTCTTACACCAACTTCAGAACAAACTGGCTCCCCACCTAAGCACTGTGTTCAATCATAGTCTCAAGTCAGGCTTTATGCCCACTGAATGGCGCACAGCAACAGTTATCCCACTCCACAAAGGGGGAGCCACCACTGATCCTGAGAACTATCACCCTATTAGCCTGATGAGCCTGGTCTGCAAGGCCATGGAACGTATCATCATGGAACTCATAAACAAAGACATTGGTAACCTCCAAACTCTGGACCCCACCCAGTTCGGGTTTGTGCCTCCTGAACCTGATCAACTTCTTTGAGGCAGTCACCAAAGCCGTAGATAAGGGTAAGGTGGTTCACACAGCCTATCTTGACCTCACCAAGGCTTTCGTCACCATCCCCCATTCTGGAATTATAGCTAAATTCACTAAACTAGGTATAAATCCCTACGTCACAAGATGGTTTGCCAACTGGTTCACTGACAGAACCCACACTGTAAAAGTTGCAGACTCCAAATCTGACTTCAAACCAGTGACAAGTGGAATACCACAGGGTCCAATCCTGGGAGCTCTCCTGTTTGGTAGCTACTTCTCTGAAGTACAGGCTAACACAGAAGGCCTCTGGCTAATGAAGTTCGCAGATGACTACAAACTAGGAGCCATAGTCGAGTCCCCAAATGATGTGGCATCCTACAGAAGGGCCCAACTGAGACAGATGCCTGATGTCAGAGGCATGGCCTCAAGCTCAATGCCAAAAAGTGCATTGTCATCCCCTTTGGTAAAAACTCTGTACCCATGAACTACCACATAAATGTCAGTCTACTTAACGCCAAATGTGTGATAAGAGACCTTGGGACCCAGGTGGACAGTAGTCTCTCCTTTGATAATCACATCACCACAGTAGTCAGAAAAATCCTTCTATGTGGCACACCTCATCACAAAAGGGTTCTCATCTAGGAAAAAAATAAGTCATTGTTCCCGTCTACTCGGCAGTCATTAAACCCATTATAGAGTACAACTCCCCTTTACTCTGCAGCATATCGCCTACTCTGAGGAGATCTCTGCCTAACATATAAAGCTATGTTAAACCCAGAGCTGTTGGACATGCTACACCTTAAGAAATCCCAATCCCTCTGAGCTACACGCTCTAGGGACCTAAACCTTGTCACCACAATAAACATGACATGCTGGAGGGATAGATTCCTGTCCCAGAGACTTCCTATACTCTGGAACAAGCTACCCATCTATGTCAAGCAAAGTTCCTCATTAGCACTCTTCAAGACAAATCTTGATGAGTGGACGGGAAAAAGGAAATACACCCCAGGGATCACTTCTGTGGCTCTGCTCAACAGGGGCACAGGAAATTAACTTTCTTGGGTGATGTAAGCCAGGGAACCTTGTTGGCTAGGCTTATCTAGGCCCTTGGGCCGACAGCCTAGTATCTACCTATGAACCTATGAATAATTAAACATGGTTAAAAAATATCTCATTTGAATTGTGGAAGTGCAAAAAATGGTCTTTTAGATGTATGGCTTTTAAGTAAATAGCCAGACATACTTGCCATATTAGAAATGTAGCTTAACCTTTCAGAACTGTTTAGCAATTTTATTAGTGAGCTCAGTTAACATTTTCTGTAAAGACAGTCCAGAATTCTGAATAGGGAGGCAAGAAATCCCTAACCAAAAGTACTGTAATTCATCTCTAGTACTACTGTAGAAGAAGACTGCCCTCCACACCAGACTATCACATTAACTTATACATCATCACCATCTACCTTCCTACATTCACCTTTTCTTTACTAGATATTCTTCTCAAAGAGCTAGGAATATAGGAAAAGTAAAAAAAAAAAAAACCTTTATTCTCCTTGGCAGCCATGCTATTTATGGCCTAGCACCACAGTCTGGAAAATGTAATTAATAACCTTGCATCTCTGCATAGCCTTTTACCACTCGTACACAACAAAGTCCAACCCTGCCAAAACATTCCACAGGAATGACACACTGTTAGATGTTATTATAACAAATATTTGATCAAGATACAGTGGATATAAAAAGTGTACACACCCTTGTTAATATGCCAGGTTTTTGTGATATAAAAAATGAGACCACAATAAATCATTTCAAAACTTTTCCCACCTTTAATGTGACCTATAACATGTACAATTCAATTGAAAAACAAATCTGTTAGGGAAAAATATAAAAAATAAAAAACGTACAATAAGCTGGCTGCATAAGTGTGCACACCCTTAAACTAATACTTTGTTGTAGCACCTTTTGATTTAATTACAACATTCAGTCTTCTTGGGTAGGAGTCTATCATTATGGCACATCTTGACTTGGCAATATTTGCCCACTCTTCATTGCAAAAGTGCTTCAAATCTGTTAGATTGCGAGGGCATCTCTTATGCACAGCCCTCTTCAGGTCACCACACAGATTTTCTATTGGATTTAGGTCTGGGCTCTGGCTGGCCCATTCCAGAACTTTAATTTTCTTCTGGTGAAGCCATTCTTTTGTTGATTTGGATGTATGCTTGGGGGTCATTGTCATGTTGAAAGGTGAAATTCCTCTTCATCTTCAGATTTTTAGCAGATGCCTGAAAGTTTTGGGACAAAAGTGACTAGTATCTGGAACTGTTCATAATTTCCTCCACCTTGAGTAAAGCCCCAGTTCCAGCTGAAGAAAAGCAACCCCAAAGCATGATACTGCCACCACCATGCTTCACCGTGGGAATGGTGTTTTTTTGGTGATGTGAAGTGTTGTTTTTGCGCAAATGTACCTTTTGGAATTGTGGCCAAAAAGTTCAACCTTGGTCTTATCAGACCATAGCACATTTTCACTTGATGCATTGTTTTGCAAATTTTAGCTGGGCCTGGATGTTTTTTTGTGTATGAAAAGGCTTCCGTCTTGCAACCCTACCTCATAGTCCAGACATATGGAGAATACGGGAGATTGTTGTCACATGTAGTACACAACCAGTACTTGCCAGAAATTCCTGCAGCTCCTTCAGTGCTGCTGTAGTTCTCTTGGCAGCCTCCCTGACCAGTTTTTGTCTTGTCTTTCCATCAATTTTGGAGGGACATCCAGTTCTTTGCAACATCAATGTTGTCCCATATTTTCTCCACTTTTAGATGGCTGTCTTCACTGTGTTCCATGGTATATCCAGTGCTGTGGAAATTTTTTTGTACCCTTCTCCTGACTGATACCTTTCAACAATGAGATCCCTTTGATGCTTTGTAAGCTCTCTGTGAACAAAAGCTTTTACTGTAGCAGGCAACTGAGTAAATGTCAGGAAAATCCTACTAGGACAGCTGAACTTTATTTGGGATTACTCAGAGTCTCTTTAATCGATGGCAGGTGTGTACTCAAGAAGACTGAATGCTGTAATTAAATCAAAAGGTGCTTCAACAAAATATTAGTTTAAGGGTGTGCACACTTATCCAACCAGCTTATTGCACGTTTTTTATTTTTTATATTTTTTCCCCCAACATATTTGTTTGTTTTCAGTTGGATTGTACAGGTTATAGGTCACATTAAAGGTGGGAAAAGTTTTGAAATGATTCATTGTGGTCTCATTTTTTATATCACGAAAACCTGGCATTTTAACAGGGGTGTGTACACTTTTTATATCCACTGTATATCCTTACTTCTATCCTATAAACTCATTAAGTGACCATTTCCCCATTATCTTGTTTTGGTCACTTAAAATGCCCAAGAATAAACTAATTATGAGCAGTTCATTTGCTATGTTGGCAACTTTCATAAGAAAAGGCAAGATGCTCTAATCAGAAATAAACATTTTGGGGAAAATTAAATAGTCTGAATGGAAGAAACAAAACTCATCAGAATTCTTACCTTATTGTATGACGGGCAACATTTGTACTACAGCTAACATCTCTGCAGATCTGTTTGTTAAATAGAGCAACACAAGACTCCAGCACTGCTCTGTTATTACCCTCACTTATTGCTGATAGTGGGTTTTTTTTTTGCTGTAACAACCACATTTACTATCCTACCACTTTACATGACTTGTAGATGTTGTCTCACCTCATTCTGCTTCATTAACAAGGTACAAAAAAGTTCAGATAAATAGGCCAACATCTCTTTTTCCCCTTTTCATAATTCTCAAAGAAGTTGTTGACATATTTAACTGAAGTCATACTATAATTTCTACATACAGTTTCAGAAGGGGCATAGTATTAACCACAACATTGTTTCTCACAGTTGCAGGAGCATGGATACTGGATGATTAACAGGGACTGTATTTAATGATGTGGTCATCGCCACTGGCTTTGCATGTCACTCAAGTCTCTGAATAAAATGCAATTATATAGGTTCATAGGTAGGTACTAGTCTATCTGCCTGAGGGCATTTATAAGCCTAGCCAGAGTGTGTCAGCTTTCGCCGCCCCATTGATTAATTAACTGAGCCTCTGTCAAGAAGAGCCAATGAAGTGATTCCAGGGGTGTATTTTCTGTTACCCATCCACTCATCAAGGTTTCTCTTGAAGAGTGTTAGTGAGGGGTTCTGCCTAATGTAGTTAGGAATTTTGCTCCAAAGCATGGGGAGTCTCTGTGACAGGAATCTATCCCTCCAGCATGTTCTATTTATTGTTGTGGCAAGGTTTAGCTCACTAGAGCAAGTTGCTTGCAGTGACTTGGATTTCTTCAGGTGGAGCATATCCATCAATTCTGAGTTGGATGTGGCTTTGTAAGTCAGGCAGAGATCACCTGTGAGTAAGCGATATGCCACTGAGTACAGCTGGAGTTTTTCCAGTTGGGTTGCATAGGACATATGTTTGAGACCAGTAATCCTCTTGGTGAGGTACTTTTGTAGTTTTTTCAGCTGTTGGAAGTGTCTTGTGAGGTACATCCCAAATGGGCCATTGTACTCTATGATGGGTCTGATGAGTGATGAGTACAGGGGCACTATAACCTCTTTATTTCTAGATGCGAACCCTTTAGTAATTAGATGGGCTACATAGAAGGATTTCCTAACTACTTTGGCAATATGATTGTCAAAGGAGAGATTACTATCTACCTGGGTCCCCAGATCTCTGATTACCTCTTCTGTATTAAGGGGGCTGCCAACTATGTGGTAATTCATGGGTGTTTTGTTTTTCCCAAATGGGATGACAATGCATTTTTTGGCATTTAGCTTGAGACCATGACTTTGACACCAGGTGTCCGTCTCAGTAAGGCCCTTTTGGAGAATGTCTGTGTCAGCCGGAGAGTCAATTATGGCTCCCAGTTTGCAGTCATTGGCGAACTTGGTTAGCCATAGTCCTCCTGTGTTTGCCTGTACTTCTGAGAAGTATATGCTGAACTGTAGGGGTCCCAGGACCGAGCCTTGTGGGACACCACTTGTGATTGGTTTAGAGTTGGACCTGGAGCCCGCTATTCTTACCGTGTGAGTTCTGTCTGTAAGCCAGTTGGCAACCCATCTCGTGACGTAGGGGTTTATGTTCAGGCTGGTGAGTTTTTCTATAATTTCCGAGTGGGGAATGGTGTCAAAAGCCTTGGCGAGGTCAAGGTAGGCTGTGTGAACTACCTTCCCCTCATCTATGGCCTTGGTGACTGTATCAAAGAAGTCAACCAGGTTTAGTAGGCATGATGTGCCCTTACCAAAGCCGAACTGGGTCAGGTCAAGTGTTTGGAGGTTCCCAATGTCTTTGTTAATGAGTTCCATGATTATGCGCTCCATAGCCTTGCAGACCAGGCTAGTCAGGCTTATGGGGCGATAGTTACCAGGGTCAGTTGTGGCTCCTCCTTTGTGGAGTGGAATAACCATTGCTGTGTGCCATTCTATGGCACGTAGTCTGTGGAGAGGCTGAGGTTGAACAGTGTGTTTAGGTGGGGGGGTTAGTTCGTTCTGTAGTTCATGCAAGACGCAGCCTGGGACACCATCTGGCCCCATTGACGCTGTGCTTTTGGCTTTTGAAAGGGCTGTTTTCACCTGTGCGTCTGTGATTTCCGGGACACTACACTTTTCCGGTATTGTTGTGGGCCCTTTTGGGGGTGAGAGGGGGGTGAATTTTGCACTGAATCTATCTGCCAGGATGTTGGCAATATCAGAGAGTTCAGTATATTTTGTGCTATTTTGCACTAGCTCAGAGCATATCTGCGATTTGCCACTTAGATTCTTGACATAGCTCAAGAAGGCTTTGTGGTTATCTTTCGAATCCTTGGCTATTTTTCTTTCGAAGTTAGCCTTGGAGGATTTTATGAGGGACCTTAGTTTCTTACTGATACTGATCAGGGATATCTTTCCTTCTTGGGATTTGCTTTTTTTCTGAACTAGTTTCTTCCTTCTATTGTATAGCCTGTTTATGGCAAGGGTCCACCAGACTGGTTTCCTTCTCTTAGGGGAGTGAGTCTTGGTTTTGCTAGGGATGGCATGATCCATGCATCCTTGTAGGTGCTCATAGAGTGCATTTGTAAAGGTTTCTGCATCTTGGGCAGCGTTATCCTTTAGCGTGGGGGCTGTGAAACCTACCACCTCTGTCTTAAGTAAGGTGAAGTTTGCTTTAGAAAAGGTTTTTACTGTGGTTTCCTTAGTTGGGGGTGGTGGTGGGGTGTGGACATCCAGAGTGATTAGTTTATGGACTGATCTAACCAGTGATGGGTTGACCTCTGGTGTGGAAAACCTGTCGCCCATGTTGGTGATGACCAGGTCCAAGATATTTTCACCTCTGGTAGGGGAGTTTACGAGCTGATCCAGGGCATTTGAGGTGATAAATTCCAGGAAGCGCTGGACCTGGGAGTTTGTACTTGAGTAGTTTTCCCAGTTAACAGTAGGGTAATTGAAATCGCCCAATATCAGGGAGTTCAGTAGGACCTTCATGTCTTCCAGTGTCTCCAGAAAGGCGGAGTGGTGGTCCTGGGTCATGGAGGGTGATCTGTAGCAGGCCACAATTTGCATTGCAGATTTGCCTGATGTTAGTTGCACATGGATGATCTCGGAGGTATCATGCTGTGCCACTAACCTGGAGGTGTAGGTATCCTTGATGAATATGGATACACCCCCTCCTTTTGTGTTTTGGTCCATGTTCTGTGGCTGAAATGTGTGGTATGAGTTGTAGCCCGGTAGTACTGGGGAGCTCTGTGGAGCCTTGAACCAGGTTTCAGTTACTGCACAGATGTCGACGTTCTCCATACTGAGGAGTGCTTCGAGCGCATGCATTTTGAGATTTAAACTCCTGGTGTTGAGTAGCATAACCCTCATTTTTTTTATTTGTGCTGTTTACGGAGGTGGGTTTGACTTTTGAGCCTTACCTAAAAAAGGCACTATGGGGGCAGCAAGAGCCTTGGCCAGTATTCGAAAGCCTAGGGGTGACAGGTGCAAACCATCTCTTGCGAAGCAATGAGGCCTATCGAGCATGTCATCCCAGGCTGACAGACACTGGATCCCCTTTGAATGACACCAAAAGCTTAGACAATTGTTGAAATTGATAATTTTTTCTTTATACTGCGGTATCATTCTTGGTGAGGGCAGGATGCTACTCAGGGTCAGGGTCATACCCGCCTGGGCTACATGATCAGAGAGCTCTTCCATGTCTCTTTTCATGTAGTCCAGGGAGGTACGTCTCAGGTCATTCACACTAACATGAACAATGACAGAGTCATATTTGTACTTTATTCTGGAGTGACCTGAGTGCTTGTGTTATGTGGCGGATTCTGGCTCCCAACAGGCAGCTAACAGTAACCTTCTAATTGTCTAGCATAGTGAGTGGAACGTCAGTGTGCATGACTATAGAGTCGCCTATTACTAGTGTGTTAGGTATGTTATTTCGCCTTAAGGGCTGTGATTGTGTGGCACACTGATTTTGTGTTTTATGTGTTGTCTGGTTTGTGACGGGAGGTGCAGGTTTTTGGGGTGTCTGCTTTGGAGGTCTGTGATGCTTTTGCGGGTTTTTATTTAGAGCCTCCGAGTATGATTTTGTGTATTTATTTGTATTTTTGCCAGTGCTGGTTTAGTATGTCTATGTGAGGCCGGATGTGTGGTGCAAGTGTTAACCTTCGCCTCCTGACTGCTTGTTCCAGTCTTGGATGGAGAGAGCTTAGCCTCCAATTTAGCTATATAATTGCATCTCTCGCATATGTTAATGTTTTGTGGTAGGAGGAGAGGGTACATGAGGCAGTTGTAACATTGCCTCAGGATACCCAGGTTCATCAGCTGGACTGGAGAGTATACCTGAAATTGCCCTTTGGTCATGTCTGAATAGTAGGGTGAGCTGCTTAGTTGCTTGGTTGGTGAGGTGTGAATAATGAGCCTTGCCCTGCTGGGCAATCAAGTGTCAGGGTATATTAGTGCTTGCTATTAGGTCTGAGCAAGTGCTGGACTGTAGGTTGTTTTTTAAGTGCTTAGGCTGAGAGTTAGACTACTTTCAAGGGAAAAACTATATGGCCAGGACAAAAGTCTCTAAATGAAATCTGACTATACGGCTTGGACAACATAGCTCTGTATCCATTTCCTTGCTATCTGTAACAGAAATTGCTTATTTTGTGTCTGAAAAACTATTGATTTTTGGCTAGAAAAAGTTACTTTTCTAGGACTGCCATAGTTTGACAGAAGATTTTTACTTTGTGAATACTTGTGTGAACAAACTGTGCAGAATCTATTTTTTGACATTGTTTTCTACATATTTCTGTAGAACATATATGGTAGGGGCATTGTGGTTTTGGGAACTGTCAGTGTGTTTATTACCTCAAAACCTTTTTTTTTTTGTTATAAGGTTTACTGACTTTTTTCAAGTTCCTGCTACCTGTCTTTAGGACTTTTTACTCAGTTGAACCCATGTATCGGTTATATCCTTGTTTTAATTCCTTCCCCTATCCACAAGAAAAAGGTGTCTTTGGGTGTCAGGCATGCTCCTGTTCTCCCTCAGCTGCTGATGGGTGACTCTGCCCTAGCCAGATTCTCTTTCTTGAACTGCTCATCTTTATCTCCCAGTCGCTCTGATGTAGCACCTGTAGCCATTAAGGGCCATCAGTTAAAGATGTCTGTGGCATATGGCTGTAGGAATGTACTCTGTAGGAAAGGGAAAACTACTGTTGTACTGTTGTCAGTCTCGAGAGAAAGGGTGAATGAAGGTCTACCACTTCGGGAAATGGTCCCCTGATCCCCAGGATAGTGTACTTGCTTTGGGTTGTTCTCTTTTCAGAAGTCTTCCAGTGAAAAGAAAAAAAAAATAAGAATTTGGCCTTTTTTGTGTCAATTTCTTTATGTGCAGGGAAGACTTGCTGAGATTTGCTATGGAATTAATTTCTGCTTTTAATTTCACAAACTTTTCTTCTGACAGAAAAAAAGAAAAGGGGTTCCCTTGTCTTTTTGATAATGATTTTCAGTCAGAAGATCATGGATTGGAGGAAAATATTTTTCTTCAGTGGTTTCCTCTCGTGCTGGGGAGTCTAATCCTGAAGAAAGTTTTGTTTCAGATTTCTTTCCAGAAGACCAGATTTTGTCTGAAATTTTATCTAAAATGAAAGAGGCATTTCAGAGGGACCAAGATGACATTCCATATTTTCTAGTCTTACAATTTGTTACAAATGGATATTCCACAACTTGCAGCTGTCCCTCCTGTTTTATCTGCTTTAGAGAATGTTTTCTTCTCTCCTTGCAGTTTACCTGACAATCAACCACCTTGTTTGATAGGTTATACAAGGTACCATAGACTCACAAATATTTTTCTAAAAATAAAGCAGATCCTTTAGTGATTTCCTCATCTAAAGCAGCTCCTGCTAACCAGATTGCTAATGTTAATCACATTCACTGTGACAAGGATGGGAAAGATTTTGACAGATTTGCAAAGAGAGTGTATTCTTCTGCCACTTTAACATTTAGAATTTTAAACTGCCCAGTGCATGCATGTGTTAATGTTTAGGATTCTATCTTTTGAGAACATGAAAATATTAACTGTTAACTTTCCTTCTGAAGGGAAGAATTATTTGAATGCCTCTGTTTTATCTACTTCATTAATGTGTTCTTATGATGCTGCTGATACTGTCTCCAGAGCTGCTGCATCTGTGCCAGTGGGTCAGTCATGAGAAGATTTGCTTGGTTACATTATCAAAATTTACCAGAAGATGTTATGACTGCAATTTTAAATTCTCTGTTGGACAAGTAAGTTCTGATTGGCCCTTCCACAGAATGAGGTACTTGAGTTTTCAAGAGAGGGAAAGTTGATTCAAGGAGTGACTCAAACCTTCTGACCCTCCTTTTTAGAGCTAATAAAAAAAAGGTTTCTTCCACCTCAGCTCCCTGTTTCAAAGAGTAATTTAAGTACCAGGGTGCTAGCAAACATGATTTTTAAAAGTCATGGCAAGGAAGCTCTGAAAAAAAGGGAAAGCCTTTCAAAATCAAAGACAGTCCAAAAAATCAGAATGAGTATTTGCCACTTTTGACTGGGAGCCTAGGCGGTAGCATCTAAGCTCATTTTGACTCTTCAGGCTTCAAACATGCTGAGAAGTAAAAGATTATAGCAGACAAGCTAAGCTGGATATGGGCAGACCCTCATGAATGGAAGCTGCATCCGAGGGTTTTCCAGAAATTGATCCAACTGTGGGGACCTCCTAAAAAAACAGATATGTTTACTTCCTTTCAAAACAGACAGTTTTCCTTACAAATATGTCTGGAAGACAAATGCTTGATTATTTCCATGGATGGGAATGAGTCTGTATGCTTTTCTGTCCTCTCCACTGATTTCCAGGGTTCCTCTAAAGATCCAGCAGGACTCCTCAAAGATTGTGGTGGTGACTCCCTTTTGGCCCAAGCAGCTGTGGATCTCCCTTCTTTTGAAACTGGCCAAGGACAATTACCGCAAGCTTCCCCAAAGACTGGAATTAGTCACTCAAGACAGGTGTTGCTGACATACTCTAACCTGAAATCCCTTCAGTTGTCTGGATGTCAGAATTTTGATGCCTTTTAGGAACTTTTTTTTTTTTTGAGGATGTGCAGAAGGTACTGAAGGTAGCACTATGAAATCATGTGTGTGTAAGTGGAAACTATTTCCTAGGTGGTGCTGCTCCATGATCCAGGACCTTTTTAAAGTCCAAGTGCCTCTGTTTTTTGATTATTTGCATATGTTATTGTCCTCTACCCTTTCTTACTCCTTTATCAAGGTTAATCGGTTGGTCATTCATGCTTGGCTGCCCTTAGACCCCCTCCCGCCTTCTACCTGTCCTCAAGTCAGGCAGTTTTTAAAGGTGTTTTATACATCAGTCCAGCTATTAAAAGAGGTGGCTGCACATTGGGATATTAATTTTGTAAATGAAAAGCTAAAGCTTCTTTCAGTTAAACCAGCTCATTAGGCTGATCTGAGGTTCTTAACATGGACGACTGCATTACTTATTGCTCTGACCTGCAAGAAGGGCATCTGAGGTATAAATTCTTATGGCGAGACGTTTTTCACAAGGACACAATTTCTTTGAGAAAAACGTCATTCTTTTATGTCTAAAGTGGCTTCGGAGTTTACCTCAAGTCAATCTATTAAGCTCCCTATTATTTTTTGAATACCAAAAACAAGGGAGAAAGAATACTTCATATTGTAGATGTTGACAAGCAGCTCAGACACCACTTAAACAGACTTTATCCTAGGAAAGTCGAGTAGCTGTTTGTCTCCTATTACAGTACGAGGAAAGGACAACCAGTGTCAAAGCAGACAATTTTAGATGGTTGTCTCATATTATTTCTTTTTTGTTATTCTCACTATAACAAGCCACTTACAGACAGGGCCTTTGTTTCTTCTGTGCCTTTCTAGAAGGGGTTGGACTCTAGAAGTATTCCAGAGGCAGCAACTTGGTCTTCTGTACATACTTTTACAAAGCATTACTAGCTGGTTTCCTTTTTCAGGTTCTTTCCAGGTAGGGCATGGATTCTTAATGTACTCCCCCCTTATGTTATTAAACTATGGTAATCTACTAACAACACAGGCTATTGTAACAGTGATCTAATGTTGGACATAGCACAGTTGTTTAAGTAATCTATCATAATAGTAGGTGTTCTAATAGATTACTGTTTCAGTAGTCATGCCCTCCATCCACTCCCTTTTTTTCATTTATAGTGTAGATGTATACACCTTTTTGTATACACTTACCCTTGTTTTCCTTTCCTTGCATTTCTTTGTTTCAAAGCTATTGCCTCCTTTCTTGGGGCAAAAAGGATTTGAGCTTTTTCGTGTTCTAATTGCCTTTTTATATGGAGCTGTGCTCAAGCTCCAGGCATTCAGGGCACATGGAAGGTGCCCTTAAGCATTGAAAAGCTGGCTGTTTGGTCATATCTTTGGCGTGATACAACTCCAGTAGCTTAGGCTACTGCAACAGTGATCTACTAGAGCATTTACTGTTATGATAAGTTTACTTACACAACTGTACTTGGCATCTGACAGCTTGAAGTCTGGCAGAGAGATAACATTTAAAGCATTTATATATTTGTCCAGACACTCTTTTATATAGAGCAGCTGCTGAATGATAAAGTAGTGGTTAACTGCATCAAAACCCAATGATTTATCAAGAAATAGAAAAGCAAACATTGCTTCCTCATTTAAATCTTTTGTAATGTGATATGTCAAAATAGTATCTGCTCCAGGATTTGTTCAAAAAGCTGAGCAGATCCGGGTGGAAAATGTCATTGTGAAGCTGATAACTCAAAGAAGGTGAATGTGAAATCTTTTTTAAATCTTTGTTGAGCAAAATAATGCTATTGGGCTAAAACAGGGCAGACCATAAATGACACCTCATCTGTAAGTACCAAATGATGGCATGTTTTCAATGTTTTGGTATATGTTGAAGTACCTTTTTTGTAACGTGTTTATTGAATTATCACTTAAAACATAGGCAAACATACATTTATTTAAAAGAAAGCAAACCATGTTACATGTTCATGGCTACAAACACTATACAAACAATAGTTTTATACAATTATCATCAATCCAGCATTAGATGGATTGCTCAATTCTACCTTACCTTAAACCTCAGTCCTCTTCCAAACTATTATTCTCTATGTATTGCTCCTACAATTTACATGTTTTTCTATGTATATTATTCTCCATGTATTGTTCCTACAATTTACATTTTTTCTATGTGATTTGCTCCTACCCTTTTGTAAAGATCCCACCTCCAGTTCTTTTATCTCTGCTACAATATTCACTAATTCAAATACAGTTAGCTTAGACTTTGATTTCCATTTTCTACTGATTACATTTTTTGGCAGCCACCAGAAACAAAGCCTTACTAAGTCTAGGCATGTCAGATCTTGTATCCCAAATCAAAAAATAATTTCCTTAGTTTGCTCACCCAATATTTCTGACAGAGTACTTTGTATGGAATTTTAAAAATCTGTCAACATTACACTCACAAAACATATGTTCCTGATTATCTCTTTCTTCCCCATCACACCTCAAACATTTGCCTAATACCTAAAGAAAAATTATTTGGAGTCTGCTTGGGATATCAAAATACCCATACAAACACTTCCAAGCAACAATCATAAATCTTTTAGACTTTGTGGCATATCTGAGAGCTATATAAATGTCCTCCCATTGTTTCCTTGTGAACTGCTTATCCAGTCTCTCTTTCCAATCTTTTTTACCCTCCTCTTACTGATTCTTATAGTTATTGTGCAATACTTTATATCTCTATGAATTACCTCTTTTTTAACAGCAGCTTCTGATCCAGATTCAACTAAAATATTTACCAGAGCAGATCTTTCACTTAGATTCTCCAATTCCTTTCCCTTTGTCTTTACTGTTATCAATCCTCGGTAAGAAAGACAGTCTCTAGCCTGCAGACCAAATATATTCTTGGCCTCTTCCCATTCTACTACTTTTTCTTCTCTAGCTATTTGCTCCCAATATCTTGGTTTCTTTGCCATCTTTTCCATTAAATTTCAGCACCCTCTTACCTATTCTCTGTCATCCCTATCATCAGAATTTCCTTTTTCCACTTTTGTGTTGGCTTAGTCCTTAGAATATTTAATGCTCCTTCATGAATATAATATTCTGTATATCTGTTGTTATTGTTCTTAAGGATACAAAATTCTACTCTGTCCTTTTTTCTTTACCCCCCCCCAGCTTCATCATCACCCCTTTCTACTTTATATTATAGCTTTCTGCTTCTGTTGTGTATATGAGCCTTAACTGTGTTTCTAAAATAGCCCTTCAAATTAGGTAATTCTAAACCACCTTGTTTTGTTAAAAGGATCAACTTAGCCCACTTGACCCTTGCCCCCCAGATAAAATCATTCAACTCTTTATTAATTAATGTCCACAACTTCTCCTCTGCTTGATAAAAATATGCCTGACCAGTATATAAAAACTAAAGGGACTAAAAATATTTTCACTGCTTGTATCTTACTATCCACAAACACAAGCTTCCAGTTTCTCAGTTTTTGTGTTATCATTTGCTTAGTCTCTCCCAATACATCCTTAGCTGCCATAAGAGAATTCTTTTTAACCCATACTCCTCGTTACTTCATTTTATCGTGTCCTCATAAAACGGGTATTGCTGAAACAAAAAAACTGAAACTGTCTCAGAATGTTCCACAGCACTGAGTTGTCCTTTTCTAGTTTCATTAGGTACAAAATATTGTCTGGAAATAAAGCCAACTTTTCTTGATTACCATAACAACTATATCCTTTAATTTCTGGATCCCTTATTTTCTTTGCCAATGTCTCTGAATATATTGCAAATAACAAAGAGGAAAAAGGACACTCCTGCCAGGTCCTGTGTTCAGACACAACTTATCAGAGAAGAACCCTTCCACTTTAATTTTTGCCTCCAATCCTTTATATATCTTTCTAATTAACCTTATTTTTGTATTATGGAATGCAAATGCTTCCATTGCCCTACTCACAAAATCCCAGCTTACTCTGTTGAATGTTTTCTCTGCATCAAAACTCAACATCAACAGCAGTATTTTCTTATATTCTGCTTCCCTCTGGATTATCCTTGTTCTATTATTGTTGCCAAATGCTTGCTTCCTCTCCACAAAACCACAATGATCCATATCTATCAATTTTGGCAACACCTTTACCATTCTTTTAGCTATTATACACAGAAAGATTTTATAGTCATGGTTTTGATTACACATCACTTTTTTATGCTATCTTCTCTTATCTTAACTGTTAGTTGTTCATAGATTCATAGATTAATAGACTGTTACTAGGCTAACAACCCAAGGGGCCTTTCTAAGCCTAGCCAAGTATTCCCAAAAGAATAATGAAGTCCTTCATTAAAACAAGACATTGAGGGCCAGGCATTTATAAGCTATCTTTGTCCATAAGTGACATAGGTGCCCGGCCCAGTGTAAATTTCCTATTCCCATCCACTTGTCCAGGTTGTGCTTAAAGTGGATAACAGATTAACTCAGTTTCACATGGATGTGAAGCCTTTTCCATAGATGGGACAGTCTCTGGGACACATTTGTCTCTCCAGCATGTTCTGTTTTTGTCACAGACAAAACAGACACAATTCAGGACCTTAGACCTTGTATTTCTGGTACTGTTTGACTTACAAATATGTAGGAGATTCATAAGTGTGGGGTTTGTGGTTGCCTTGTAAGCCAGGCATAGATCACCCCTCAGCAATATATAGGAGACTGAGTATAGGGAAAGGCTTTAAGGCACTCTGCATAAGAAAGGTTTGTTATGCCTTATATTCTTTTTTGTAAAGAACCTTTGAGGTCGCTCTAGTTGCTGCATATGCCTGGTCAGGTACATACCAATGGGAGCATTGTACTCTATAATTGGTCTGATGAGGGTGGAGTACAGTGGAATAATGACCTTTTGGATGTAGATGCCATCCCCTTACTTATAAGTTGCACAACATAAAAATATTTCCTCAATACTGTGGCTACGTTTATGTGCATATCCAGATCTCTGACCTCTGGGTCAACTCTTAGCGGGTATATTATCAACATGGTAATTAGCCGGGATAGTTGATTTCTCAAAGGGTACAATTATGCATTTCTTAGCAGTGAGTTTAAGACCATGGCTTTGGCACCATTTATTAGTCAGAGATAGACCTTCTTGAAGAATGCTAGCGTCTGAAGGAGAGTTCATGATAGCCTCCAGCTTGCAATCATCTGCAAACTTAGTCAGCCATAAACCTTCAGAATTTGCTTCCAATTCAGACAAATTGATGCCAAAAAAGAGGGGGCCCAGTACCGAGCCTTAGGTGACTCCAGTAGTGACTGGCCTCTTGGTGGAGGTGGCCTCCCCTATTGTGACCTCCTGGGTATAATACGTGAGCCACTTGGCTATCCAGTGGGTGATAAATGAGTTTATACCTAATTAGAGAGCTTGTCCATAATGCCTAAGTGGGGTATAGTATCAGAAGCCTTGGCCAGGTTGAGGTAAGCTGTATGTACAGTCTTACCTTCAGTAAATACCTTGGTGGCTTCTAAATAAAAGTCCACCAGATTAAACATGCATGACCTTCCTTCAACAAAGCCAAACTGTGATAGGTCCAGTATTTGCAGGCTACCTATGTCCTCATTTATCATGTCCATGATGATTCTTTCCATGGCCTTACGTATGAGGCTGGTAATACTTATGGCCCTGTAGTTACTCAGATCAGTGATTGGACCTCCTTTGTTCAGAGGAATGACTGTAGCCATCTTCCATTCCTTGGGCACAAAACCTGACTGAAGGCTCCAGCTGGAAAGTGATTCAAGTGGACCAGACAGGTCATGTTTCATGCTATTTATTAAACATCCCTGGATGTTACTGGGACCCATCGATGCAGCATTTGTGTCCTTGGAAGATGCATTAATGACCTGTTCTCTGATAATGGTTGGGAGGATTGTGTTATGTGGTATTTCCTTTGGACTATCAGGGGGAGTGGGGGAAAGATTTGAGCAGAACCTGTCAGCCAAAAGGTTGGCAATGGCCTCCAGTTCAGTGGGTGATGCCATTTATAGTAAGTTCTGTGCATTGTTATGCATTTCCTCTGGGGTCATGGACATAGATGTAGAAAGCATTGTGGTTGTCCTTTGCTTGATAAGCTATTTTTTCTTCAAATTTAGCCTTTGGAGTATTAATTAACATTCTTAGCTGTTGAGCTGTTGAGCCCCATCTATCTCTAACCTTGGCATACTTAAGTCTTCCATACATATCTCCATTTGTGCTTTTTCTTGATTTCCTCATTCCTTTGCTTTAGACAAATTTTCAAATTTCCAAAATATTTCTAATACCTCTGTAGGATCTCTGCTAATTTTGGCTCCCTATGGGAATGTGAGCATTTGAAATGCCAAGTGCCTATAAGCCAAAAACAAAAAAAAAAAAAGACCAAAAACAGCAAACGAGCTAATTTCAAAAATCACTCTTTTCCTTTAAGCTTCTTTTTTGCACCCCCCCCCCCCCAAACCTATATACCAACTCCAAGATTGCCATATCTTTGGGAAAAGGGAATGTTCCAAGAAATGGCTTCTCCAATTTAGTATATGGAAATCTGATGGTTCGGCCATTCAGTCTTCTTGTTTCGAGACTCAGTCTACCGGGTTCCAACATTTAAAATGGTTACCAGTTATTTGTCGTGTTACCCAAGTCATTGTGCTCAAAGTTTTTGTGCTATGGAGATTTTATTAAAAAACAATTCCTTAACAGCAATCTTTCAAACTAAGGCATATTATCCAGATACTCCGTTATTTTCTCTTAAGCATTCTGCATGTACAACTCTTCTTGTTCTGTGAGATTCCCCTTATTCTGCAATATTTTAACCTTTGTCAGCCCCTCTAAATAATTTTTGTTACTTCTTAACAATCTCTCTTTTTCTTTTATTTCTACCCTATTTTTAAATTACACTTTCATTTTATCCCACTCTTTAGCGAACAAACCAATGTAGACCACCACAATCCTTCGATAAAACACTAATTTAATATATTTTATCCCACTCAATAGCTATAACGTCTGAAGAAATTTCTGACTTCCCTAATAGCTCTCAGATAATTTCCACTACCCATTCCTTAAATTCCTCTCTTTTTTAAAATGTATGAGGGGGAAGCACTAGTGTTTCAATTGTCACATTTTTACTTCATTACCCTGCATTTTTATGATAGTTGATATTGGTGCATGATCTGAAATAGCTATTGGATATGTGGCAAAGATTTCAATTTCATTTTCAAGCACATGTTCCTAAGAAATGTACTTTCTGTCTAGTCTATCCAGGTTACTGTACCTTCAGAAATAATGCACAAATTTTCTCCAAGTTCCTTTTACTGAATTCATGTCTTCCATACCAAATACTTTTATAAATTTCTTCAGAAATCTACCCTTTTTAATATATTTCCATTTTAGGTCCCTCAGATATATCTTTACTGTTGGAAATCAAGTTCCATTCCCCACTTATAAGTAATATTCTTTGCTGAAAGCTAATTATTTTTCCCAAATATTTCGTAAGCTCCATAATAGCAGTTTTAGGTGGAATATAAATACACTCCAGTGTAATCCTCCTCCGTTGCCAGTAGACCTTTAATACCACAAATCTATCACTTTTCCTCTTTTATCAATATTGGAGCTCCTCTAGGAATTACTGTAAGTACTCCCATTTTCTTTCTTCCCTGATATCCTGCTGAATATCTGTCCTGAAATCCTTTATCAAATTCACATGCTCACTTCTTTCCAAATGTGTGTCCTATAGCACATGTATTTGCACTCTACATTTCTTAAGAAAAAACAATACTCATTCCTTTTTGTCTATACCTGTGAGGCCACTCACATTCCAAAATAATATGTTTAGTGTAGCTATTATAAGAATAAGTTATTATTCCCACCTATTGCATATGACAGCCTTTTAAATGTCTGTTTTCAGCTTTTGTTTCTTGTTATCACTATTTGAACCCTTGTCACATTTTACAAGACATTTTAATGAAAACCCTCAGAAAAAAAACTAAACACCCCCATAACCTATTAAATGAAAAGCCCCCACAAAACTATGTATATCTACAAATAATGATGGTTACCTCTCCTGATATGAACAATTGTCGCAAATTAACAGCTGTACCCATAGGCATTAAATAACCTAAAATCAAGGTTATCCATGCTAAGCCATATATTACAGCATGTGCTCCTACTTACGGTAATTGCTGTCTGTTCTAGTCTTATCTTTATTATTATTGTTTTACTTATAGTTAATTTTTCCTTTTTTTCTCCTTTCCTTTTTCTCTCCTTAGCATCCTTCCAAACATTAATGACATGAAGTAGGGAATATGCCTGTCAGTCCCCCAACAAGTTTAACAAAGTTAACAAAAATCCAATCTTTCTCAGCCACTTTTTCTTATAAAGCCATATTTCACAAATGCGATTGATGCTTTACAGTCCCACATTTATTCATTAATTTCAATGTTGCTGGTCTTCTTCCTTTTCATCTCCACCTCCCAACTCAAGATGCTGGTTCAAGTCCAACATACTCCAGATTCTTCTAATCAACAGCTGTGCTTTTTCTGTCTCTCAAGCATTTTCCCTTGAAACACTGGAAAATGTTTCACTGGCAAATTCTCTCTATGACAAACTTTTATAATTCCTCCTTAGCCTGTTCTGCCTTAAAATGTGACTTTCATCTAAAAGGAAAAATATTCTGAAGACAGCTGGATATAGCAATTTGAATTTCACACCTGCCTCTAGATGGTCCCTAATTTTTTAGATAAATTTGCTTCTCTTCTACCCATGTGCAGTGAATAATCATTTTCTACAAACACTCTGCCAACTCCAATTTTTAATACATCACTCTTCTGCTACAATTTTGTAAAGGATCAACTCTTTCTGCTGGTATGATTGCATCTTTACTACTATAGGTTATGGCTGCTTTTTTCTGGGCCATGTTTGGAGCATCCACACAATGTACCCTTTCAGTTAAGAAATCCTGCTGTGGAATACCAGTCCAGTTACTTATATGTACTTTCATAAAATTAATACAGTCTGTTCCTTCCAGTTTCTCTTGTACACCAGAAAGCCTCAGGTTTTCTCTGAATGCTCTGTCCTCTAACTCTACCATTTTTTGAAACAGCTCTTCTTGAGCAGTCTCATAATCTGCCAGCCTTTTCTTCATTTTGACCTCTGTTTTTTTTCATTTCATCTGAATTCTATTTCTTCCAACATTTTGTTATTTGAATTGATATAATCCTTCAATGTTTCATTTATTTTAATCATTTCTGAGAATATTTGACTTATTTTTTCCTCCAAATTACTTGAAGCTATTTCTTGTACCAAAGCTGGAGCTTGAACTGCGTTTCTGAACAGCTGCAGGATTCTTCCCAGTCAGTATTTTCATTTTAACTTTTCTAGTTGATTTTCCTTCAGGCTGTCTAAGTTTCTTCTTTGCTGGTATACAGGCAGTGTACTTTCTAGCCAGTAACTGACATTTACTAAAACAGGCAGAATTACTGGCCCTTATCTGTCAGCTTTTTTTTTCAGACTGGAGAGCTGAAATTAAACTGTTGATCAGTGTGCAGCCATCTTGTAAAGTCCCTTGATAAAGTACCTTTTAAAGAAGATAGTCACTGGGTAAGATAGTTAATTTTCTGCTAAGTTTGGAGCTTTAGGTAAAATTTTAAAACATAATGATGTACTGTAAGTTTATATTTTACATGGTAGACATATCTCTCAACCTCTTAGAGCAAGAAATCTGGACAAAGCAAAAGATAAAAGTGGGACAAAGGCCTAAAAACAGGGACAATTTTAAAATATTGCTCTTACAAGCTTAGAAAGTTGATAGAATAACATATTTTACAATGGCATGAATTTTCGGAAGAGTATGAAGTCTGAAACTCAAATGCCTGCTGTTATTCTCTAACTTCAGTCTTTAATGATTTGCCACTAATTTTCCAGATAACTACAATTTCATAAAAAAAGGACCAAAATATGAGGAAAAAATATGGACATTCTGTGAGAATCTGTACAGTTGAGAGGTATGATGGCAGATTCTGAACATATGATATATTTACTGTACATAAGAAGGATGACAAGCTCCTTGTGAAGCATGCACATTCATTGCAAGCATGGACTGGAGTAGAATAGACTCATTTATGTTGGTCACTTTTATGTTAAGATCTTCAATTATATTAAACAAATAGCTTGCAGTGAAGTTAGGAGTATTATCTGGAACTTTGTTTGATCTCTGACTAGAAGGATTTTGAATTGTTTGTTTACACATTGTTGAAGAATGTGAAAATACTCAGTCTTGATATGCCAGGTAAATATTCAACCCATATTTCTAACTGCCTTCTACATTTGATATGTTGTTTACTTCATTATTAGCCAGAACTTACAAAGTTATGAAAACAGATGTCTTCATGTACAGTTGCTGCCAAGGTAAAGATTTTGAGCGGGTTATAGTTTCAAAGTTCTGTATTACTGTGTTATTAATGTAATGCTTTACATAGTATTTCAAAGTTTGCAAGAATGCAGAAAGTTGTTTGGTTGAGAGATTCATAGTTCTATCATTTCTGACATTAGTTAAGAAAGTGTTAGGTATAATTTTAATGGCTTTCCAAAAGGCATAGATTGTATGATGGCAACTGAAAACATCAAGTACTGTTCTGATCAGTGACAATGCATTACCGTTAAAATTCAGTTTATGAGGTCTTGTGGTATCATGGATAAGTTGTGCTAAATCATTTAAATTTACAGTTTGTTTTTATCCCACTGCACATTGGCATCACTGATTATAGTTTCATCCAGTATAGCATTTCTTCAAGGATTTTGTTTGTATGCTTTATGGTGTATAGAGACTTACAATTCTTAGTTTTATGGAGGTATTAACATGGCATATTGCAAAAAAAAAAGACTTTCATATTTACTAGACTTTATTGAGTGTTTGGACTCAAGTTAGTAGTTTAATGATAACTTATGCAGTATACTACACTTCATACACACGAATGATACTTCATCATGCTTGTCATTTCTGTAAGTTTATCAAAATGGTAGAACAATTACAGAATCTAATATTGTTGGATTTAATCGTGTTTCAGTTAAGATTAATACTGAAGTCTTTTTCTCAAATTTTTTTTATTTTTTAAATACATTTGAATGAATTCCATAGTATTTAAACATAACATCCTAAATAACTATAATACTGAAGTCTTGACATGGTATATCTGTGTAAGAAGTCACTTATTATTTTTCCCCTTACTCTGATTGTTGCAGGTCACATAGCTGAACATACGGAATATCAAATGTTTGTTTTGCCAGATTAAGAGGCTTTGCTGGCATCTTTATGTGTGGGGTCGCAATACATTGGGGAGTGTGAACTTGCCCTTTCCCTGTTGTCATGCAATCTCAGAGTTGGTATATATAAGTAGCAGGGGGTGTGAAGAATGCAGGGGGCCTGTCCCTCCCTCTTGCATACAATATATTTTAAAGCCTTTTTTGTTTTTCATTATTTTGTATTTCGATGTATTAAGATTGATATTTTAAGAGTCAGAAATTGTAGTAGTTAAAATACTAGCATATATGAATCATTCTGGCAATTTAGATGCATCAGGTTAACTACATGATGATCCTACAGCTTGAAACAACCTTTTCACTTTGCATTAAGTAAGAGTTAACTAGCTAGCTTAGTTAGCTGAGGAGCCATGCTTTTATGAGTAGTAAATATTTTTGTTAGCTTTTGTTAATATGTGTTCGGGGTTGATTTTCTTTACAGTACTTAAAACAAGTGATTATTTAGTTAAATGTGAGATAATATGGAATATTTCATGTGGGTTTTCTTTAATCTGAACTACTAGTTTTGCTAGATGAAGGATATGCTGAAAGTGATTAATTCTACCCTGCAGATTATTTAGGTCACATATCAGAAGTGGCTCTAAAATTGTTGGTCTGTGTATGTTTGTACTATGTTTTACAGTATGGGTTAACACCTTAATATTGAAGCATACCACACATGCAAGTGACACAATTAGTATATATTTTTAGTATCATTATCATAATAATCAAATCAATGTGGTTCATAGTAGGAATGGCATTAACAAAGTCTTGATCATTCAGAAGACATGAAGGAAAAGATTCCTCAAGGCTTCTTGTACATGAAATGACATGCCCCCCCCCCAAAAAAAAAAACAAGAACCCAAGTCCTATTCTAGTTCTCAATGGCCTACTTGCATGTCAAAAAGACCCCCTCAGAATGGTCACAACGCAAGTAATTTTACCCTGCCTAAAAACAGAGACTACTTGCTACCTACTTGTCCTTAGGTATTTCTGCGAATTATGAAAGATCAATCTTTCAACCAATCCAGACAATACTGTGTATCAGCTGCTATCAAGAGACAATAAATGACACAGTCTTCGCTGTGATGGAATTCAGAGAATCAGAACATCGATCCAACATCCTCTAAACCACTCTAATACATCTGCTTCTTTGGTACTCAAGAATCCTTAGTTTGATGGCCTTGACAATAGTCATGGTAACCCAGGTACACTTTTTCATGTGCATGCTACAATGGTTACTCAAGAGTCCAGTGTGTTCTGACTTCAGATCATCCTTCAACCCCCATAATCTTCACTCAGCTGTGCAATGCTCATTTGGCATGGAGCCTAACCTCTCCAACTCTTTCTATTTGCTCTTCATCTACCTGTGGTAATGGTCACCAAGGATGCCTCTTTTCTGGAGTGTGAAGGGCATTTCGAGGGGAGGATGTAACCTGGAATCAGACAGAGGCAAGTCTTCACACCAATATTATGAAGATGATGGTGGTGATCCTAGCATTGTGGGAATTCCAGGACCTTCCTCAGGATGTTATTTCCATTCAAATAGACAACATATCTGTAGTATGGTATTTGAACAAGCAAGGAGGAACCAACTCCTATCCTCTTTGTCAAGTTGCCATGAGGGTTTGATAATGGACAATTGCTTTGCATCACTTTCTAATCATAACACACATTTCAGAGGGAGACAAATGCCTAGCTGACAGGCTTAGTAGATCCTCCCTGATGCCTCATAAGTGGTCTGTCAATCCAAAGGTAGCCCAACAGATATTCAGCTACCAGAAACAGCCCTGCTTTTATCTCTTTGTATACCCAGCCAAAACCAATTGCAGCAGCAGCAGCAATTTTGTGATGACTACACTGGAGGGACATTCCTGAGAGATGCTCTAATCAGACAGTGAGTTATCCTATTTCTCTCTGCCTACACCCTCTTCCTCTGATATCCAGATTCTTACCGAAAGCAGCCATAGTATACAAAACCACTGTGATCCTCTTTGTTCTGTGTTAGCCATGGCAAATTTGTTTTTTCTTGCTCATCCCTCACCTTGTGAAGCTCCCATGGCTTCTAGATCCTCTTCCAGATATTCTCTCATACTTGTCTAGTCAGCTTCACCCAAACTTACTGAATCTGAAACTAACTTCATGGTTTATCCAATTCCTTTAATGTCAAAGTTATCTGAAAGTGTAGTTCGCATTCTATTAGCATCTCAAAAAGAATACACTCATAAAGTATATAAAAGCAAATGGAAATTCTTCTCCGTATAGTCAGCAATCAAGGCATTGACCCCTTTTCTCCTACCAGTTCTGTGAACATCCAATTCCTATCTAATCTGTCTGTTGCTGGCTCAAGTTACTTCATAATTAAGGTACAACTTGCATCGATTTCCAGCTTCAACAATGGCCTTGACAGTCGTTCTGTTTCCTTGCACAAGTTATGCAGGGCTGTTATGAAAGGGACCTTTCACCTATATTCCCAGTAAAGGACCCAGTTTCTCTTTGAGACCTAAATTTTATCTCAGAAATATTGACAGAAATCCTGTTTGAGCCAGTATCTTAAGCACAGCTGAAATTTTCTTCTTGGAAAACTCTCTTCCAGTGCTGTAGCTGGCAAATCTAGCAAATGGCCTAAAATTCCACCCCCCCCCCTTGATCTTGAAGTGAAGAGCAAAAAAATAAAAAAAAAAGACTACTGCTAAAGAAATCCAATTGGCTTCTGGAGTAAGTAATTCACACCCACCTCAGTTCTTTGACTGAAGAGCAAAAAGTAGAGTACTTTGACATACCGTAGAAAGACAATTGATACATTTGGTTCTACAGCAGCTAATCCACACACCTCTCAGTTCTCTGAGTGAAGAGCAAAAAGGAAAACAAAAGACTTTAGTTGACAGTAGGAAGTTGATTGGTGCATTGGCTTCCATGGCAGCCAGTTCACACCCACAAGGTCTTCATATGAAAAGCAAAAACAAACAAAGAAAAAAAGGGCTTTGGCTTACTGTAGAAAGAAGATTTTGGCACACCGCCTTCTACAGCCAATCCACATCCACCCTCAGCTCTTCAATTGAACAAAAAAAAAAAAAAATGCTGAACTATATTTTTATACTGGCATTTCAGTAGATAGAAAAGCTGCAGGAACATAAAAAGTCCAACCCTCTAATACTTTGCACTCATGGCAGTTGCCCCCTTTGTCCCACCCTTGCTATGGTACTGCTTTTTCCTCAGTAGCAATTGCATCTGCAATTAGAATTTCATAACTGCAATCCTTATCTTCCACTACTCCTTACTTAGTTTACGATAAAGGCAGACTATCCTTCTGAATTAACCTGAACCAGCCTATGCATTTGCCTATTTTCTTTCCTAACCACTCTTACAAAGGGAAGTACATTCTTCACAACCTTAGATGTACATAGACAGCATGAGGTTTATCCCCACACAGCAAACATATTTGGAAAAGATAAACAATTGTTCATTTCTTTGGCCCCTAACAAACTTTGCCACAAAAGTTTCTAAGGTAACCTTGTCCAGATGTCTATCCGATTGTATTTCATTTTCTTCTACATAAGAGAACAAATGAATACCAGCTACACCTATTGCTCATTCTAATCTCTGCTTCTAAAGCCTTTTTTAGGATTTCAACTGTGGATAAAATCTGTGCTGCAGCAACATGGCTTACATTGCAAACCATTGTAAAACACTACAAACAGGATATAATTTCCACATTGAGAGCTTCTTTCAGAGCTATAATTCTAATGGGTATCCTGTAATGATACAACCTAGGATTTTAAGTAGCTTGAGATTCTGGCTCAGCAGTCTGACAAGCTGGATGGATAGGATATGGAAATTATGTACTTACCACAATGATGGATCCTCTTCATCCTATTACATTCGATATGACATCCCTCCCACCATTCCCCTTCCAAACTGTCACTTCTTCCTGAGGTTTGATAGTTCAGCCAGGAGCTTTTCTGCCCCTCACTAGTATTTCTCTCATATATCCATAATCCTATAACATTAGTCATCAAACTCAATCTGAGGGTGATCACTGCACAGAGGGATTATGGGAGGGCAATGTCTTACAGGAGCTCAAAGCTTGGCACATTAGCATGGCTTAATCAGAGCTGACTTGTGGCTTCGTACCCATCAATTGTATCAGATGGGCTAGGATGAAAAGAATCCAGTGTTATGGAAAGTACATAACTTCCTTGCCGTTTATTTAAAAGGCATACTACCTTCTTTAATTTTGCAAGAATATTTAGCTCATTCACATTTAATGAACAATAAGCACATGACCCCAAATCCAAAGTAAAACATGGAGCAAGGTAAGTGCTGATCCAACTGCTGTCCGATAGCTTATCAACTACTCTGATCATTACCAATAAGGTGAATTCAAATGTGTTATCCTCAAACAGATTTACATTATTAGGCAGATCCCCCAGACCAAACCAACATGAAAGAAGAGCATCCAACAAAATATAAAAAAAACAACAATTAACAATAATAAGGCCATAGTCTCCCCCCCCCCCCCAAAAAAAAATAGATCTATTAAAATAGAATGTCTTCCAAGTCAGGCACAAAAAGTAACTGCCCCAACTCTCCTAAAGGGAAGGAGAGAGGGAGCCCAGGATAGTTCTAAGCTCAATGAACCCTCCCCTTTGTACTATAAGGATCCAATCCCTCAAAAATACCACTCCTGTGGCTTCAACCTTTGGGAATTATCAGTACATAATACAAAACAAGTCTAGTTTTCTGACATTAGTAGAACAACTTCTGTACAGCAGGAAGTAATACAATAATGCTTCCTAAGCTATGTGAATACTTAATTACCGATGAAGTCTAGGCCATCCCACTTAAGAGGAATAGGTCTCACATTACTATAATCAATTATTAGATTAATATTCAGAGTCATAATTCAGTCAGGTCCAATGCACTGTTATGCAAACATGGAAAGTTCATCAATGAGTAGAGCCACCTTGGTTGAGGTTCTTATATTCCATCCATCCCACAGAATTAAAAGGGCCTTTAGCTTTTGGTACTGTTTTCCATCCCACACAATTAATGGGGCCCTTAGCTTTTGGCACTGCTTTCTACCTCACAGAACTAATGGGGCCCTTAGCTTTTGGTACTGCTTTCCATCCCACACAACTAATGGGGCCCTTAGCTTTTGGTACTGCTTTCCATCCAACACAACTAATGGGGCCCTTAGCCTTTGGTACTGCTTTCTACCCCACAGAACTAATGGGGCTCTTAGCATTTGGTACTTCTTTCCATCCCACAGAACTAATGGGGCCCTTAGCCTTTGGTACTTCTTTTTGTTTACCAGCCACCACAGTAAAGATTCCTGATAAGCAAAGTTGGTTAAAAAAGAAAAAAGAAAACAGGGAAGGAGTGGGAACTCAAACGAATGGGGATGAGAATGGAAGAAAAAGGACAAGAGAAAGAGGAAAGACAAGCAAAAGCAGCTAACTTTGCGATAGGTATATTGCCAACCTGTGAGCCAGTGTTTTTAATAATATAAAAACAGCTGGATGCAAATACAGAACAGCCCTCCATTCACATAAAGGAATATCCACACAAATGATTATTTGATAAGGTAGTTGAGGGGAGACATGGTAAAATTCATTTTCAGAAAGCACACATTCAGTATACTCATGAGCTACTTGGGTTATGAGGAACCTCCACATCTTCATCATGAGAAATAAATTTCTTCATCATTGGCTGTTTACTCAGGAGGCCAGCCTACTTCACAGAATCCTGGACACAGTCAGGACCTTTAAACTGTGTACATCCTTTGCAGCTACCACACATAGTGAATATGCATAATATTTGAAGGCTTTAATGTTTTTTTCGAAAGAAAGGCAATTACTGGCCTTAAATTTTGTGCTGTTCTATAACCAACTTTGACAAGTTGCAGCCCAAAACTATCCTACCTCCATTTTAAAAGATGAAGCCTTGTGATAAGTCTTTTTCCAAGATTGTTCTTCCTATTGTTTATATGACACTTTTAAATCATAGGTCATAGTTCTCTCTCAGGAAAAAATGTGGCTTAATCTCTGCAAGTGAGGGGAAACTTAATTCCATAGATGGAAGAGTTTAAATAGTTTGGATTCTTGTAGGGTTCAGAAACTTGGTCAGTGAATGGGTGTGGTGGGAACGGTACTTCAGAAGTTGTTATGGACTATATAGTAAAGACAGAACTGAGTGGTATGACAAAGCCCCCAATTTTACTTGTCAGTTTCTGTCCACATCTTTACCTGTGGTCATGAGTTTTAGGAAGTAACTGACAAGATGACAATGTACATACAAGTGGTGGAAATGAAGTTTCTTCTCAGGGTAGCTGGGCTCACTCTATATTTTACAGTATCCTGCAAGTGTCTCACAGTCTATCTACTGATCCTTTGTTTTGACAGAAGTCAATTAGATGGTTTGAGTATCTTGTGAGGATACCATCTGGGAAGTGTACTAAGCATGGCACAATGGAAGGCAACCCCAGGGCAGATCTATGACATATGGGAGTGATTATGTTTCTCAGCTTATCTAGGAACATCTGGGGATCCCACAGGATAAGGTGAGGACTGTTGCTTGTGCTAGGAGACTCTGGTCTGTCTCGTTCAGCATGGCCCTCACCAAGACACGCTGTTTAGAAAATTAATTACTAAAGAATGAATGAATGAATAATCACATGGAATAGTAGAGTTTTCATATCCAGAGTTGTAATACATTTCACTCTCTCTCCCCATCTCATTTCATCCAGTTTTGTTAAGAATGCCCTCAGCCATGTTCTGTGTCAGGGATTTGGAGTTGCCTTGACACCCTTTGGAATGAGATTTATACAAGAGCATTAGACTACCAGGGAACAGTGTACATTGTTAAACTGGAATAATCGGGGTGAGGAAAACATCTAGAAAACAAGAGCTACGTACATGTAATTAATCAGCAGAAGTAAAACTAGACAGTTAGAGCTTCTTTTGTTTAGTGAGTTTGGGGATGGCACCGTTGTTCAACCCTCAAAAATTGTGAGCAAGGTTCTGCATCTTAAGACTTCCTGGAGCAAAAACTGAAACTTGCTGTTAGACTTTTAAAGCATTTTTGCAGAAGGCTTTCAGGCCCTATACCCCCACATCACTGTTACTTACAGAAGTGTAGCTAGGTAGGGTGATCTGGGCAGCCACCACGAGCACAAGATGTTAGTGGTACTACAGGGATACGACCGATCTGGAGGTAATGCACTACAGGCATTCAGTGACGAATGCTGATAGGGCCTTAGTGCTCCATGTGAGGTATTTAAATTGTAGCAAGGCACTTGTTATACTTGCCACAGTTTAAGGTAAACAGCCCTTTTTTGCTCCTTGAGTACTTGAGGAATGTAAATGTACACCTGTTTTTCTTGCTTCTGAGAAGTGCTAGCCAGATTGCGGACAGGACCTTTTTTCTCTAACATGAGCAGTAAAGGCAGGGACTGGCTTGCTGGCATGCTCTTGAGGTGAGGAGTGGTAGCCAGGTCTGAGTATGAAGATACCTTTTTTCTTTTGTCCTTGAGGGAGACAGACTGAGTAATGGCACTGACCACTATATGAGCCCACTAGGACTTTAGTTACGTATATATACTTATTCTAAAATTGATGTACCTTGGATTAAGGGGAATTGTTTGAGATACTGTGGTTTTCTTTTTTCACTACTGAATGTCTAGCAGATGTGCAGGAATCTTCTAGGTTACACCAGGTGGGGGTGGGGAAAAGCAAATATCTTGTAACTAGGGCCATACATTTATACTGAAAGTAGTGTAGAGTGGATGCCCAGTTCATCTTATGCATTTTGGCAAGTAAAGATGTGAAGATGGCATCTAAGTACCATTCAGTCTTGAAATGATGAGTACTGTGGGGCAAAATGTTCATTACATCAGCCATGAAGAGGTGAGAGGTACAGTGGTGCAATTCACTTTGCTCTCAAGGTGTCATACAGTCACAAGAGCAGAGGTTTCTACAGTCTGTAAGTACAGTATGCCAAGGATGCAGACAAAACTTCTGCAACTGGCTTATGCACTAGAGATGATAGTAACAAATGTGGCCCATATTTTTGTCACAATAAAGATACATTAATGCCATACTTATTTTGCAAAAGAAACACACCGATCTGGTAGAATTAACTTAGCAATGAGAGGCTATTTTTAAGCTGTCTGTTGCTTGGTAGTTAAGAAAGAAATATGTCTTGTAGACTCAGTGGTCTTGGACTCCATTTATTTAGCACCCATTTACCCAATACTTGATGGTTTCAAGAAATTGCAACCACTGTTGCAAGTTCTGAATAATAAAATGGGATTTGTATTCTTAGATTATGGTGTCTCACAGATGTCTAGCTGAAACCATTTATAAAAATAAGTGTACAGTAACCCATTAACAAGTCAGTGCTAATTATCTGTGCTAATATGATTAATAATGCTTTTGTATGTTTCCTGGTCAGGGAATGTGGGATCACTCAACTTACTCTGTCTGCAAACTTTCTATTTTCAATACATTCACTGCTTAATAAAATGTAAAATAAGTAAATGTGAGCCTCTGAAAAGGATGTTCAGCAATTCTGTGATCTGCAGACACAACACTGCACTCTAGGTATAGCCAAGCACAATGTCTTCTATCAAGACTGTTACTGAATAACTACAATGCTAGTTTAACGTGAAGTAACAGATATGCGTCAGCTGTTTCAGAAGGACAAATGATATAGTACGGCATCTGCTTCTAGTAATACAGAGGTGAAACATCTGACTGACTTCAACTGAAGTCATACCTCTCAACCGGTTAACGAAAGATACCTGGACAAAGCCTAAAATAAAGGGGGGGGGGCAAAAGTCCAAAAATAGGGTCATATTTTAAATATTACTCTTATAAATTTGGAAAGTTGATAGAATAATAGGATTTGTGTTAACATTCATTTTCTATGGGGCATGAAGTCTGAAACTCAAATACATTTCATTATTTAGTGACTTAAATTCTCAGTGATTTACCAGAAAACCACAAATTTTATGAGGATCAAACAAACAAAGATAAGTCAAAAATCTGGACATTCTGTGAAACTCTGAACATTTGAGAGGTATGATTGGAGTTCTCCTAGACTGTTGGCTGAAACTGTTTCATGTTTATTTTCTGTACCTTAGGATTTATAATCAGTTTGTATCTTCTTGTGGTAAAATGATCATACACTAAGAAACACACACAGCAATCTTAATAATAAAGGTACCATTCCTTGTTCTTCTCAGCCAGTTTAATATCATAAAGATGTTCACAATCGGTCCTGGGTGTAATTCATAGACAAGGGCCAGTTTTCTTTTTTTCAATCAACATTGATTTCTGACAGGTTTAGACATAGGAGATGCATACCTACACCTACTATATCATACAATTGTGCATGGCTGCATTTTCAACTGGCCAGTTTTCACTTTCAGTTTGCATCTCTGTCATTTGATCTATCTACAACTTTGAGAGTGTTTACAAAGTGCTTAGCTTTGTGTTTTGCTTATCTAAGGACTCTGTAGATATTTGCTTATCTGTATGACTTTCTTGAAGTGGATCCTTGTCAATATACCTTTCATCACCATCTCACACTGATCAGAACTGGATCCAGCACTAAGCGACCCAGGCAGTTTCCTAGGGCCATTAGCTGGAGGCCCACTGACCAGGAGACTGCCACAACATTTAATTTTTAATTAAAAAAATACACAGTTGTTTTTTAGCAGTGTTCTTCTTTAAGAACACACTCTGCATATTGATGCACACAGAAACGTGTAGCCAATGCATGTTTGTTGCTGCGGCTACTGCTTCTTTTCCATGTGCAATGCATGCATATTTATTGCTGCAGCTACTGCTGCTTCTTTTCTGGGCATATTGAATTTAAAGTTGTTTGCTAGGGTTTGAGTTCCAGTTCCTTTTTCTTCTTCAGACGAAATGGACATTCATTGTGTGTGTGTGTGTGTGTGTGTGTGTGTGTGTGTGTGTGTGTGTGTGTGTGTGTGTGTGTGTGTGTGTGTGTGTCTGTGTGTGTGCGTGTGTGTGTGTGTGAAATACTGTAGTTAGAGAAAGCAAGTTAGTTAATTAACTTGCTCCTGATTATTTCTCCCAGAATTTTCTTAAGCTCCATTATAACAGTTTTAGGTAGAATATAAATACATGCCAGTGTAATCCTCTTCCCTTACCAGTAGCCCATTATCCCTACAAATCTGCAATTATTATCTTTTTTACCCTCTTCTGTTACTATTGGAGCTCCTCTTGCAATTAATATAACTGCTCCTCTTTTCCTTTGTCCCAGGTATTCCACTGAATAACCATCCTGAAAACCTTTCTTTATCAAATTCATATGTTCAGTTTTTCTACAGGTGCAACCTCCTAGATTTAGCAGGCACTGGTCAGCTAAACCTTGGTCCTTTCCTAGCTTGGACAGGCCTCAGAGAAGCAGATTCAGGCATTTCAGAGGTAGGGGACAGGCACAAACCCTTTTTAGGAATAGGCAGTGGCCTGCCCCCTCTCCCAAAGGTGGTGAAGATAAGTCTCAACCCTACCAGAAACAGTCTTTATGACTCTCCCTTTCTGGTTCCAGGGGCTCCTCTCCTGGAAGCACCTTTGGGAGGAAAGATTTCTCTTTTTTATCAAAATTGGGGCCGCATAACCCGGGACAAATGGGTTCTGGACATAGTCTCAAGAGGTTACAGATTTCATTTCCACACCTTGCCAAGACTGAATGGTTGGCCAGATCTGCTGAATCATTAATGGGCAGAGGCACATCTGCAGGTTCAGTCCCTCTTAGCTATGAGAGCCATAGAATTGGTACCAAATTTAGAAATAGGGCAAGGTTTTTATTCAAGACTTTTCCTGGTTCCCAGGAAGGAAAATTCTTGGAGACCAGTCCTGGACCTTTCCGTACTAAACACCTTCCTAGATGTACCAAAATTCAAGATGCTCTCTCTGCAGCAGCTGCTGCCTATGTTGGGCAAGAACACTTGGATGGTGACTCTGCACCTAAAGGAAGCTTACCTGCATATTCCTATCAGGCGAGAGTGCAGAAGGTATCTGAGATTCAAAGCGGGCTAGAAGCATTACCAGTCCTCTGTGCTGCTCTTTGGCTTATCTACTGCGCCCAGGGTCTTTACAAAGTGCCTGGCACCAGTAATGGTGTTTTGCAGACAGAAGGGGATTCAAATATACCCTTATCTGGACGACTGTCTTATTCAAGCGGACATGAAAGACACTCTACATCAGCATCTAGCTTTTGTGCAGCATCTTCTACAATACCTCGGATTCACAGTGAATCTAAAGAAGTCAAATCTGGTGCCCACACAACAGATTACATTCCTGGGTGCTCTTCTGAGTACTACAACCCAGATGGCTTCCTTGACACCAGACAAAAAAGCGCAACTGGCTTCTTCTTTCCAACATCTGGCTTCAATGAAACAGCTGACTGCAAGAAAGGTTCTGCAGGCTTTAGGTTACATGGCTTCCTGCATTCTCCTAATACCATATGCAAGACTGCATATGAGGAAACTACAGTGGTACCTCAAGAGTGTGTGGTCTCAACGTTACCACAGTTTGGAAACAGTGATCACGATTTTGCCTTGTCTACAGCAAGAGTTTCTTTGGTGGGCCGCAGCCTGACTCCAGAACAAGGGGAGGCCTTTTTGTCCTCCATCAACCAATCAAGTTCTGACAACGGATGCTTCAGATTATGCCTGGGGAGCCCACATGCATGGGAGATGTCTTCAGGGTGTTTGGACAAAGGAGCAAATTCACCTGCACATAAATCTGAAGGAGATGCTCGCTGTACAGAAAGCTCTGATAGCCTTCAGGGACTTTCTTCTACCAGGGCAATTGTTGATAAAGACAGACAACACTACAGTGATGTGGTACATGAACAAGCAAGGGGGCTCTCACTCTTACCCCCTGTGCAGGTTAGCCATGGCTCTGTGGTACACTGCACTGACCTGCAGAGTCCACTTACAGGCACAATTCCTGCCAGGAAAAGACAACACTCTGGCAGACACATTGAGCAGGACACTTTCGGATCCACACAAACGGATGTTCGGATATTCAAGATGATAGTACAGGCATGGGGATGTCCGGACATAGATCTTTTTGCATCCCCTCAGAATTATCAACTTCCAACATTCTGCACCAGGACCTACCACAAACTAGCATGGCAAGTGGATGCCCTCTCATTCAGTTGGAAACACCTCTCACTATATTCTTTTCTTCCTTTTCTTCTTCTACCTCGGGTACTTCTGAAGATAAAATAGGACAGACCGCAAATGATTTTACTGGCTCCCAATTGGCCTCGACAATTCTGGTATTCCACTCTGATGAACCTAGTTCAGGAGCCTCCCTGGATTCTGCCTCAAATCCCTTATCTACTGTCTCAACAGGACGGCCGGATCCTGCACAGTCATGTCAAAACTCTGAATCTAGCTGCCTGGCGGATCCAGGGTCTGTAAACACCTCTACTCTTTCCAAACAGGTAATGGATGTAATCCTTGAAGCTAGATGGCCCAGCACTAGGAAATCTTATGCAGGTAAATGGAAAATATTTTGCTCCTGGAATCAGGTCCAAGGTGGTGATTCTGCTGTTCTGAACATTCCTCTGATTTTAAAGTATCTGGCAGAGTTGTTACATATGGGCCTATCTTTTTCATCTATCAAGCTTCATGCTTCTGCTATTTCTGCACATTACAATACGGATCCTCCAATTTTTTTCTCATCCATTATTTAAACAATTTCTTAGAGGGGCTATGAATGTTCGGCCCCCTATAAGAGCACCTGTTCCCACTTGGGATCTAAACTATGTTTTGGAAAAAATTAACCTTGTCTCCTTTTGAACCTGCAGCTTCCATGGATTTAAAATTTTTGTCTTGGAAAACTGCTTTTCTTTTAGCTATAACCTCTGCTAGAAGGATTTCGGAATTGCAGGCACTCATGGCTGTGGAACCCTTCATTATTTTTCATCAAGACAGGGTTTCCCTAAGGACTAATCCCACCTTTATGCCTAAGGTGGTTTCGGCAGTGGCCTTGAATCAGACAATTCATTTGCCTACTTTTTATTCTAATCCTCAAAGTGAGGAAGAAAGTCTTTTGCACTCTTCTTTGGATGTGCACAGGTAGCTTCATTTTTACCTGGACAGGACCAAGATATTCAGGAAATCTGACCAATTGTTTGTTGCTTATGCTCCTACTGTTCTAGGGAAAGCAATCACTAAGATATGAAAAAAACATCGAACAGCAAAATAACGAACAAACCACAAGAACTGGGATGCTGCAACAAATTTATTCTTCCGGTACCTCGGCTGAACCAACCGAGGTACCGGAAGAATAAATTTGTTGCAGCATCCCAGTTCTTGTGGTTTGTTCGTTAAAGCAATCACTAAGCAAACTATTTCTAAGTGGATTGCCCACTGCATCAAGTTATGTTATTCTTTTCATGGCAATCCAGTTCCTGTTAATATTAGAACTCATTCTACCCTGGCTACTGCTACTTCAGCAGCCTTTCTTTGTGGGGTTCCTACCAGGGATATTTTAGAGGTTGTTACTTGGAGTTCTGTGCATACATTTTCTAAGCATTACAACCTCCCTCTCTATTCTAAATCTAGGGCTGGTTTTGCTTCTGCAGTTTTGCAAAGTTTTGTGGCCACTCCTTCTGTTTCTCCTCCAGCCACCCTTTCTTAGCATTGGGACTCAACCCTACAGTTATGTCTGCAACAATGAACCACGAAGGACATAGTACAGTTGTGTACTCTTACCATAAATGTAGATGTTCGAGTGTGTTCACTGTTGCAGTCTGTGTTACCCTCCCTCCTACCCCCTCTTTTGTTTTTTCTTTGAGTATTGTCTGTTATGAGGTATTTTGGCTGCTGAGGTTTTGGGCATCTGACATCTGGGGCAAGAAAAACTAGGGTAATGGTGTCGGCTGAGGTCTTTATACTTCCTGGCACACTGATGTCAGGATAAAAGCAACCTCAGCTGACACCCAATCCAGACTGTGGGATTCTGGACGATTGAGGGCTGCTGCTGGCAGGAAGAACCCTACAGTTATGACTGCAACAGTGAACACACTCGAACATCTACATTTATGGTAAAAGTACACAACTGTACTTTCCACATGCAAGACTTCACTTCTGGAGACCCAAGTGGTTGCTGAGAGTCTTGTAGAACCAGGTCATTGATTTATTAGGGACAGTGATTCTTACCCTTTTATTAGTGAAACCAAAATTCCTGTGGTGGACGGGTCCATACAATCTATTCAAAGGCATTCCTTAATATTTCAATATGTTTACCAGTTTCCAACACCACATTTTCCAGACTATGCTTGGAAAACTGAGTGAGTCTAGGTCTGCTGGACTCACCAGGTGTTATACCATTGAACTGTCATCAAATAAATGAGGTAAAAAGCCACAGTACTTGAAGTTCTTTAAGCTAACTTTAATCTATTGCAAATTCAAATCATGACAATGATCAGGTACCTCAATAAATGAGGGTACATCAGATTCTGCCAACTATGTTCAGTAGCAATGGTGCTTTGGCAGTGGCCAACAAAAAATTATCACAATCTGCTGCTCCTTCCTATAGAACATAATTCTCTTATGGATGCTGTTAGAAAAATATGTATTAATGTATATGTTTAGTGCTTATTAGAAGCTAAAAGGGTTAACACATTTCATTCTATTTTATGTACAGCTTAGTTTTGTACGAAATTACAAGATGCTTTTCAAACTGCAATATGCTTTCTGAAACTGCAAGATGCTCTCTGACCTAGTATTTGCTAGTACAGCAAAATTCATGTTTATGCCTTTTAGAAACTTACTGAGAAGCAGGTGATTATCTGCTAGGTCAGGAAAATAATGAATAGAACAATACTGTTTTCTATAATATTATTGAACTTGAACAATCAGCTCTGTTTGTGTTATGAGAACATGCACAGCTGCAGAAAAGAAAGATACATCGAACAAAGACTGCTTGAAGAAATGAACTATAATCTGTACTTGCTTTGTGCTCAAATTAGCCATAGTACCTTGAATTGTAACATTGCATAGTGAGAAGTTGTATCTGACCGGTGGTCATCAAGGTCACGTTGTTTTTCTTAGGAAGTTTTTTTGTAAACTTGATATGCCAGCAGAAAATCATGGACAAACAGCTGCTATGAAATAATATTGAAAGAACTTGTGATTTATTACGTCAGCTTAGTAGGCAATGTCTTGTAAGAAATGTATAAGAATGGCTTCACTTCCTGATTCTAGTTAGACAAACTCTGTATTAGCACGTTTTTGTCTCTTTGCTGCAAGATTAAAGTGCCTTAACCTGAACCTGCCATGTGTTGATCTTTTTGAAGTTGTTTTTCCTTTGACAGATGCTATAATCAGGCATTTTTTCTAACTGATGAATGATACATTTGTCAGAACTTTGCATTACTTTGCAGCATACCAGAACTTTATATTCTTCTTATACACCAGAATGCACATGTGCAGATGATGTTGTCACTCAGTTTTCATTCTCAGGTTTAAAGCTAGATGTATTTGCTTCTCATGGACATAAGAATTGATGCATGACTTTCTTTCAGTTCCCTTGACTTAGAAGGAGGTACTTAGGGCAGCAGTAAACATAGTAAACTTAGTTTCACTGTTCCAAATAGGCTCAGACAACCATAGATGTGAAGTTGTTCAATCTCACCGTTCATTCTTCACGGATGGGTTCGGAGCCGACACGGCCATTAGCAAAGCTCAAGGTTTAACAGTAGCTCAAGAATAAGCCCCTTATTCCATGATGCACTGCTGGAATTACCCCAGATCTAGTTTGCCATGGCACAGATCTCAGTGGTTCCAGTTCGCTCGAGCCTTTTTTTTACACAAAAATTGCTTTTCGCAAGTTTTTTTCAGAACTTCTTTAATGTTTATAGATAGTTTATACATTTCCCTGCTATAAAACCCACATTTGCAAGGTATTTGTGCTAGTATACAGCTCAGCAAGCCCCTGCCTGGTGCCCTGCAGAGTTCTACAGCAACAGAGAGACAAAAGAGAGACTTTGAAGTGATTAAGTATCATTTTTCTGCATTTTCTTGCTGCCTTTAGCTAATTCCGCCTAAAATGCAGATTTTCTAGAGTTTCTATGATTTAAAAAGCTTGTTTCAGCTACATATTGTACTTATTTTACTGCCTGCACTTTAACAAAGTCATTTTTGTGTTTAAATTACCTGTTGAGTGTGTAGCCTACAACAGTTAAAGTGTGATAGCGATTTATGTGCATTTAAATAGTTTTTTTGATTGTATCTGCTTTATTTTCTGAAAAAAAAAAACCCAAAAAAACAAATAAATATATTTGTTTTCCCACCTTTCTAAGCTAGTTTGGTCCAGTTTTCAGGTCAGTGCTGAATTCAGGGCTGTGTTACAAGTTTCTGTGTTTACCCATACCTTACTTGGATAGAAGGAAGTTTCTCTGTTCACTGTGAGAGAGGGAGCTTTGAGCAGTCTATCTGTCCCTGGAGGAGTGGTTTCAGCCCAGAAATTAGTAGTTTACTGGCCATTTTGGGCTAATTTCTCTCTCTTTCATTTCCCTGCTATAAAACCCACATTTGCAAGGTTTTTGTGCGAGTATACAGCTCAGCAAGCCACTGCCTGGTGCCCTGCAGAGCTCTACAGCAGCAGAGAGACAAAAGAGAGACTTTGGAGTGCTTAAGTATCATTTTTCTGCATTTTCTTGCTACCTTTAGCTAATTCCGCCTAAAACGCCAATTTTCTAGACTTTCTGTGATTTAAAAAGCTTGTTTCAGCTACATATTGTACTTATTTTACTGCCTGCACTTTAGCAAAGTCATTTTTGTGTTTAAATTACCTGTTTAACTGTTCTAGGCTACACACTCAAGTGTGATAGCCATTTCTGTGCATTTAAAGTGTTTTTTTGATTGTATCTGCTTTATTTTCTGAAAAAAAAAACAAAATAAAAAGATATACTTGTTTTCCCACCTTTCTAAGCTAGTTTAGTCCAGTTCTCAGGTTAGTGCTGAATTCAGGGCTGTGTTACAAGTTTCTGTCTTTGCCCATACCTTAATTGGATAGAAGGAAGTTTCTCTGTTCACTGTGAGAGAGGGAACTTTGAGCAGCCTGTCTGTCCCTGGAGGAGTGGTTTCAGCCCAGTAATTAGTAGTTTATTGGCCATTTTGGTCTAATTTGTATCTCTTTCATTTCCCTGCTATACAACCCGCATTTGAGCAGTTTTTGCATGCCGGGCAGCACTGGTTAGCTAGGGTATAACTATTCCCGTCTCCACAAAGTCTACTCTTCAATTTTTCCCTTGGAACTAGACAAACTTGCAACTTAAGCACTCAAATCATTCACGTCTCATACCTGCACTTTCCCAAAATTCATAGCAAGCACTAATAAACCTTAGCAGTAGACCCCCCTATACTGTAGAGAAGGACAAGGCTCTCTATTCGACCTTAGCAGCCAATCAGTAAAACAGTTCACTGTACCTATGTCCACAGGACAGTTTCAGGTGTACTCTCCAGTCCAACTGGTGAATCTGGGCATTTTGAGGCAATGTTACAATTGCATCATGTACACAGACAACCCTCTCCTCCTTCCACCAAACACTAATACATGCGAAAGATGCAATTATACAGCCAAACTGGAGGCTAAGCTCTCTCAACCCAAGGCTGGACCAGGCAGTCAAGAGGAGAAGGGAATTACTTGCATCACACCACCAGTCTCACATAGACCTATGAAACCAGCACTGGCAAAAAACAAACATAAATACACAAGAACATACTCGGAGGCTCTAAATAAAAATCTGCAAAAGCAACAGAGACCTCAAAAGCAGACATCCAAGCAACCTCCATCCCCCAACACAAACCATGAAACACATACTTCACAAAATCAGTGTGTCACACAATCACAGCCCTTAAGGCAAAATAACATACCCAACACACTAGTAATAGGTGACTCTATAGTCAGGCACACTGACATTCCACTCACTAGGCTGAACAAGGAGAAGGTTACTGTTAGTTGCCTGTCGGGTGCCAGGATCCGCCACATAACATAAGCACTCAGGTCACTCCAGAACAAGTACAAATATGACTCTGTCATTGTCCATGTTGGTGTGAATGACCTGAGCCGTACCTCCCTGGACTACATGAAAAGAGACATGGAGGAGCTCTCTGATCACGTAGCCCATGCTGGTATGACCCTGAGTAGCATTCTGCCCTCACCAAGAATGATACCATGGTATAGAGAATAAATTATCAATTTCAACAATTGGCTAAGCTTCTGGTGTCATTCAAAGGGGATCCAGTGCCTGTCAGCCTGGGGTGACATGCTCGACAAGCCACGCTGCTTTGCTAGAGACGGCTTGCACCTCTCACCCTTAGGCTTTTGAATACTGGCCAAGGCTCTTGCCACCCCCATAGTGCCTTTTTTAGGCAAGGCTCAAAAGACAAATCCACTGCTGTAAATAGCATAAGTAACAAAAAACTGAGGGTAATGCTGCTCAATGCCAGAAGTCTAAACCTCAAAATGCATGCACTCGAGGCACTCCTCAATATGGAGAAAATCAATATATGTGCAGTAACAGACACCTGGTTTAAGGCTCCAGAGAGCACCCCAGCACTACCAGGCTAAAACTCATACCATACAGTTTGGCCACAAAATCCGGACTGAAATACAAAAGGCAGGGGAGTATCCATATTCATCAAGGATACCCACACCTCCAGGTTAGTGGCACAGCATGATGCTTCAGAGATCATCCATGTGCAACTAACAATGGGCAAAACTGCTATTCAAATTATAGCTTGCTACAGATCACCCACCATGTCCCAGGACCCCCACTCCACATTTCTGGAAACACTGGGAAACATAAAGGTCCTACCAAACACCCTGATATTGGGTGATTTCAATTATCCAAACATTAACTGGGAGAACTACTCATGTATGAACTCCCTGGCCCAACATTTCCTAGAATTTATAAACTCAAACGCCCTGGATCAACTGGTTAACACCCCCACCAGAGGTGACAACATATTGGACATGGGCAACTGGTGTTCCACACCGGAGGTCAACCTCTCGCTGGTTAGATCTGACCATAAACTAATCACTCTGGATATCCACATTCTGCCACCATCCCTGGTCAAAGGAACCACTGTGAAAAACTTTTCAAAAGCAAACTTCACGTTAGTTAAGACCGAGGTGGGAAGTCTCAAAGCCCCCATGCTAAAGGATAACGCTGTCCAAGCTGCAAAATCCTTTACTAATGCATTCTACAGGCACCTACAAGAATGCATGGATCGTGCTATCCCAAACAAAACCAAGACTCACTCCTCCAAGAAAAGAAAACCAGTCTGGTGGACCCCTGCCATAAACAAGCTATACAATAGAAGGAGGAAACTAATACAGAAAAGAGTAAAATCCCAAGAAGGGAAGACATCCCTGATCAGTATCAGCAAGAAACTTCATTCCCTCATAAAATCATCCAAGGCTAGCTTCGAAAGAAAAATTGTCATGGACTCCAAAGATAACCACAAGGCATTCTTTAGCTATGTCAAGAATCTAAGTGGCAATTCTCAGATCTGCTCAGAGTTAGTGCAGAATGGCACAAAATACACTGAACCGACCGATATAGCCAACATCCTGGCAGACAGGTTTAGTGCAAACTTCACCACCCTCTCACCCCCAAAAGGGCCCATAACTATACCAAAAGAATACAGTGCCCCTGAAATCACAGACACTCAGGTTAAAACAGCCTTCTCCAAAGCCAAAAACACAGCATCAGTGGGACAGAACGGTGTCCCAGGCTGCATCCTACACAAGCTCAAACATGAACTAACCCCTCACCTAAACACAGTGTTTAAACTCAGCCTCTACACACGTTACGTGCCCACAGAGTGGTGCACAGCAATGGTTATTCCACTCCACAAAGGTGGAGTCACAACGGACCCCAGGAACTATCACCCTATAAGCCTGACTAGCTTGGTTTGCAAAGCTATGGAGTGCATCATCATGGATCTCATTAACAGAGACATTGGAAACCTCCAAACACTAGACCCACCCCAGTTCGGCTTTTTTAAGGGCAGATCATGCCTCCTAAACCTGGTGGACTTCTTTGAGACAGTTACCAAGGCTATAGACGAGGGAAAGGTGGTATACACAGCCTACCTAGACCTCACAAAGACCTTCGACACCATTCTCCACTCAGGTATTATAGACAAGCTGACCAGCCTGAACATAAACCCCTACATCACGAGATGTGTTGCCAACTGGCTCATGGACAGAACTCATATGGTAAGAGTTGCAGGAGCTAGGTCAGACTCTAAACCGGTTACAAGTGGCATTTCCCAGGGCTCAGTCCTAGGACCCCTCCTGTTTGGCATATACTTCTCAGAGGTACAGGCAAGCACAGGAGGACTATGGCTCACCAAGTTCACAGACGACTGCAAACTAGGGACTACAATTGACTCTCCAGCTGACACAGACATCCTCCAAAAGGTTCTCACTGAGACAGATACCTGGTGTCAAAACCATGGTCTCAAGCTAAATACCAAAAAGTGCATAGTCATCCCTTTTGTATAAAACAAAGTACCCACAAACTACCACACAGGTGGTAGCCCCCTAAATACGGAAGACGTAATAAGGTATCTGGGGACCCAAGTAGATAGTAGCCTCTCCTTTGATAATCACGTTGCCAAAGTGGTTAGACAATCCTTCTATGTAGCCCACCTAATCACAAAAGGGTTTGCATCCAGATTGAAAGAGGTCATTGGGCCCCTCTATGCATCACTCATCAGACCCATCATAGAGTACAATGCCCCATTTGCGATGTACCTTACAAGACAGCTGCAACAACTGGAAAGACCACAGAAGTTTCTCACCAAGAGGGTCACTGGCCTCAAGCTGATGCCCTATGCAGCTCGACTGAAGAAACTACAGCTGTACTCGGTTGCATACCGCCTACTCAGAGGTGATCTCTGTCTGACATACAAGGCCATGTCCAACCCAGAATTGATGGAATGCTCCACCTAAAGAAAACCATATCCCCTCAAGCCACATGCTCCAGGGATCTAAACCTCACCACAACAATAAATAGGATGTGCTGGAGGGATAGATTCCTGTCCCAGAGACTTCTCATGCTGTGGAACAAGATTCCAATCTACATTAGGCAGAGCTCCTCGCTAACCCTCTTCAAGAGAAACCTTAATGAGTGGATGGGAAACAGAAAGTTTACCCCAGGGATACTTCAATGGCTCTGCTGGACAGAGGCACAGGGAACTAATCTAAGGGGGCAGCAAAATCCAACGCATTCCGGCTAGGCTTATAAATGCCTTTGGGCAGATAACCTAGTACCTACCTATGAACCTATATTAAGCTCCTGTAGTTGTCTCCTTAGACCTATTCCCTTGGTGCTTCACAGTTTAACATATTTGTAGCAGTCTCGTGTTAGGCCTAGTTATTTAGTGTGCGTGTTTCCTTCTATTACTAAAGTGTGCGTTATATTTTTCATAGTGTAGATAGTGTGCTGTTACAAATTTAGTATAGTTGGCCTCTTTTTTCCAGGCCATTGTTGGAGTGTGTTTTGTATTTAAAGTATTATTTTGAGCCTAAGGATAGTTTTAACTTTTAGGCTGTATTATACTGTTGGCCCCGTTTTTTTCTCCGGACAATTGTTAGATGGTGTTGGTTATTTAGAAGTGTTATCTTGAGCCTAGGATAGTTATTTCTTCTAGGATGTATTAGACTGTATAGTCTGTGTATTGCTTATATAGTTAAGCCTAGTTCCTTATTAATATGTCTGAGGAAAAAGACAAGCACCCAAAGTCTGGATTAAAAAAATGTCCAGACTGCAGGCAAAAGATGTCCCTCACTGATGGGCATGTTCAGTGCGTGTATTGTTTGGGTGCAGTGCACCTGCAGAAGTCCTGCAGCATTTGCCATTCCTTTGCTTCAAGGGTTTTTTTAGAGAGGAAAAGAAAGCTTGTGGATCGAGGTTTGCTGAAACATCCTTTTACTGAAGCTTTGACTGACCAGAATGGAGCCAGCAAGTCCTCTAGATCATCAAAATCATCTACCAACTCCAAGGCATCCAAAAAGTCTAAGAAAGTGGAGGATTCTGGGACTTCAGCAACACAGCTCTTGGAGCCGAGTATCTCTTCATTTCGGAGCCGTCCCACTATTTTTGAGCCGGTCTCTGAGAGACCTGTATCTCCACTCCATCAATTGGCACCATCGGTGCACTCCTCTACACCTTCTGTCAGCCTCTCAGATTTGGATATGGACCAATTGGTGCAGAAGCTGTTACGGGCACCAGGCCTTGCCAAACTGTTGTCGGCTCTGACCCCAGCGTCGGAACCGAAGACCACCATCCCGGATTTGACTGCGCCTCCTCCGAGCCATACTGGATCTTCAGAGCTGGAGGGGGCCAACCTGCTGTTCGTGGAGCCTTTGGAGCCGAGACCTGCTCTGGTGTCATCGTTTCCATCTACTCTGATGTCCTCGGCACCGACCAGGGACTCTAGGGGCCGACACTCTCCTGTCGAGTCTGGGGAGGATAGTCGCACTGACTTGTCGGTGCCAACTCTTTCTCTCAGGGGCTCGGCTCGGATGAGCTCGGCCCCTACCCCTGGCTCAGAGCCCACGGCCTCAGTACCGGGAGGGGATGGTGGTTCCCTCAGGTCCGTCGACTCCTTCTCATCGGAGCCGTGATGCTTTCAAAGCCATGAGGAGAGCCTTGTCCCCAAAGACATCCTTGACACCAGGTCTGGCCTCTTCTTCCCCAAAAGCACCTTTGTCCGCTTCTGTCTCCATCGTCCAGGCCAAGCGTAGAGACCCTGAGCCTCAGGTAGCCCCACAGGGTGCCCCTTGCTCTTCCGAGACCTCCCCAGAGGCTCCCACTGAGGAAGTCCCCAGGAAGAGATTGGACTCCCCACAAGGAGTCTTTGACATCTGACACTGACTTGGATGAGTCAGAAGGGTCCCCACGTTCCCCCTCTGAGGATATCTCCTTTGTGGAGATACTTGAGATCCTTAGGCAGAGAGGTGATTGGCAGTCCAAATGCCCTACTGAGGATGAGTCAGTTCCCCTGAAGGCTTTCAGGTCTCAACCTTCCACCTCTTGGGTGTCTCTGCCCTTCAATGAGCTCATGCAACTGGTCTCTTGAAGGGTGTGGGAGTCACCGGAGTCCATGGAGCCTGTCCCTCGGAGGCCCAACAAGTACATTTCTGCCCCCGTAGATAAAGATTTTTTGTCCAAGGGAGTCCCTGTTGATGCCATGGTGGTGGCTGCGGCCACCAAGAAGGAAATATCTGAGACTTCCTTGACAATCCATCCTCCTAACATAGAGTCCAGGATCATGGATCGATATGGGAAACGCATGTTTAGTTCAGTGACTTTTACACTCCGATCCATGAACTATTTGACCCACTTCACCAGACTGCAAAGTGATCTCCTTAAGGAGTTGGGAGATACTCTTCAGGGTACTGTAGCTGCAGGGGCTTCTGACAAAGTTGCCACCCAGCTCGCTACCCTAAATTCCATTCTGTTTTGGATGCAAAGAGTTCATTTTGGTAAATTTTGCTTGACTGAAAATCCTCATTATTAACCACTTTCAGTACTCCTTTTGACAGGTACAGATTGTTGAGAAAGTACAGTTGTGTACCTACCATAAATGTAGATGTTCGAGTGTTTTCACTGTTGCAGTCATTACACTTGGGTTATCCTGCTGGCAGGCGACCTGCAGTCAGCCCGAGTTCCAAAGTCTTGGTCCAGCATTGGTTGCTGTCGCCTCTTCCCTGACGTCAGTGCGCCTGGGGTATAAAAGTTGCAACCGACGCCATTTTCTTCAGTTTTTCTTGCCCCAGATGTCAGGTGCCCCCAGATAGGAAAGCTGAAAAGATAAAAATATGCCAAAAAAATGCATATATTACTATAAACATTTCCTTCATCTACAAGCAAATACACCACATAGGTTGTATAGAGTTGAGAGTACAGAAAAGTCCCAGCAAAGAAAAGGGGGATGGTGGGTTGGTAACCTGGACTGCAACAGTGAATACACTCGAACATCTACATTTATGGTAGGTACACAACTGCACTATGTTCATCGTGTTTCACTGTTGCAGTCATTACACTTGGGTAGAATCCCAAAGCTGAGGTTGGGTGGCTGGGTCTAGATTGGCTTTTGCGAGGCTAACAAGCCCTGCAGAACTGTGGTGGCAAAGCCTGCTCTGGATTTGGAGTAGAGAGGTAGGTGGTAGTGATTGGTGAAAATGTGCACTGAGCTCCAGGTTGCAGCTTCTAATATGTCTTTGGTTGGTACTCCTCTGAGGAAAGCTGCAGAAGTGGCTGCTCCTCTGGTAGAGTGAGGCCTAATGCCCTCAGGCACAGACTTGCCATGTTGTGCATAACAGAAGCAGATGCAATGTCCTATCCATTTGGAGATTGTCTGCTTTGTTATAGGCTTTCCTTGTGATCCTGCAGCATATGCTACAAACAGTTGCTCAGTTTTTCTGAAAGCTTTTGTTTTGTCCAAGTAGAATTGTAGCTGCCTGTCTATATCCAAAGCATGCAGAAGTCCTTCCCCTTTATTCTTGGGATTTGGGTGGAAAGTAGGTAAATGAATGGTTTGGTTTAAGGCCACATTTGAGACCACTTTTGGCATGAATGTTGGGTTTGTCCTAAGAGAAACCCTGTCCTGATGAAAAATGAGGAAAGGTTCCACAGCCATCAATGCCTGTAACTCTGAGACTCTTCTTGCTAAAGTTATTGCTAGGAGCAGAGCAGTTTTCCATGACAAGAATTTTTGATCAGCTGTGCTGGCTGGTTCAAATGGAGGCAGTGTTAGTTTTTCTAAAACAAAATTGAGGTCCCAAGTAGGTACTGGTGTTCTCCTAGGGGGTCTTATATTTTTTGCCCCTCTGAGGTACTGTCGTAGTGGAGGATGTGAAAAAATAGGTGGATCCATATTGTAATGAGCTGAAATGGCAGAGGCATGGATTTTAATGGATGAAAAAGATATGCCTTTGTCCAACATCTCAGTTAGATGTTGCAAAATCCGAGGTATATTAGGGACAAGTGGTTCGAGCCCTTGTGCCTGGTTCCAAGCACAGAATCTCTTCCATTTTTCTGCATAAGATTTCCTAGTGCTGGGCCTCCTGGCTTCCAAAACAACATCCATAACAGCTTTAGAGAGGTGCAGTCTGCGTGGCTACATTATCTGCCATGCTGCCAGGTTTAAGGTTCTGAGTTGACTGTGCAGAATCTGATTGCTTTGTTGTGTCAGAAGATGAGGGATTTGAGGTAGAGGCTAAGGTGGGTCTTGGGACAAACTCTTTAGGATTGGGTACCAATGTTGGCGTGGCCAGTCTGGTGCAATCAGGATCATTTTTGGCCTCTCTTGTCTGACTTTTAGAAGCACCTTGGTGAGAAGAGGCATTGGAGGGAAGGCATAGACTGTCAGGCCTTTCCAGCTGAATGATAGAGCATCCACTTTCCATGCTTGAGAGTGATAAGTCCTTGTGCAAAATTTCTGTATTTGGCGGTTGTGAGGGGAGGCAAAAACATCTATGTCTGGACGTCCCCATTTCCTTGTTATCATGTTGAACACTTGTGGATTTAGCTTCCATTCATGAGGATCCATGAGATTTCTGCTTAGTTCATCTGCCAGTGTATTTTTTGTTCCTGGCAGGAATTGTGCCTGCAGATGTACCTGGTAGGTCAGTGCTGTGTTCCACAAAGTCATGGCTTGTCTGCATAGGGGGTAGGAATGTGTGCCCCCTTGCTTGTTTATGTACCACATAACTGTGGTATTGCCCATCTTTATTAATAGTTGTCCTGGATGTATTAGGTCCTTGAAGGCTGTCAGGGCATTCTGTACAGCTAGCATCTCTTCTTGATTGATGTGAAGATGCATTTGTTCCTTTGGCCATGTGCCCTGAATACATTTTCTTGCCATATGTGCTCCCCAGGCATAATCCGATGCATCCGTTGTTATTGTCTGCCTGGCTGTAGGTAAAAGGCTGTCCCTTGTTGTGGTGACAGGCCTGGGACCACCATCAAAACTCCTGTTGTAGGCAAGGAATCAAGGTTATGACTGTCTCTAGGCTGTGACAATGCTGAGTCCAAACACTTTTTAGATACTATTGTAGTTTCCTCATATGCAGTTTTGCATATGGAATTAGTAGAATGCAGGATGCCATGAAACCCAGGGCCTGCAGAATTTTTCTTGCAGGGAGCTGGGTCTTTGTTGCCATCATTTGAAAGTAATGAGTCAGTTGCCTTTGTTTGTCTGGTGTGCGATAAGCCATCTGGGCAGTTGTATTTAAGCTTGCACCCAGGAATATTATCTCTTGAGAGGGCACTAGTTTTGATTTATATTCGTTTACTGTGTACCCTAGCCAAATTAGCAATCTTTATACAAACGCCAGGTGCTTTAGAAGAATGTCCTTGCTCTCTGCTTGAATAAGGCAGTCGTCCAAGTAGGGATATATTTGAATTCTTTTTTGTCTGCAAAATGCAATTACTGGTGCCAGGCATTTTGTGAAGACCCTGGGTGCAGTAGATAAGCCAAAGGGCAGTGCAGATAATTGGTAATGCATTGAGCCTGCTATAAATCTGAGGTATCTTCTGCACGATTGTCTGATTGGGACATGCAGGTATGTCTCCTTGAGATCCAAAGTAACTAGCCAAGCCTCCTTGCCCAGCATGGGCAGAAGTTGTTGTAGTGTTAACATTTTGAATTTTGGAACATCCAGGAAAGTATTTAGCGTTGACAGGTCCAGTACTGGTCTCCAGGCTTTGTCTTTTCTGGGTACTAAAAAAAGTCTTGAGTAAAATCCTTGTCCCTGTTCTTCTTGTGGAACTTTTTGAATAACTCCCATATCCATAAGAGCCGCAATCTGTTTTTGTGCCTCTGCCCATTGGTTTTGTGGCAGGTTTGGCATACCTTTTGGTTTTGGAAGCATGTGGAAGTGGAACCTGTACCCCTGAGAAACAATATTCAGCACCCATTGGTCCTGGGTCATCATGCGCCAATTTTTTTAGAAAAGTGCTAGCTTTCCCCCTAGGGGTGCTGTCATCTGGTAAGAGCTTGGCATTTGCAGAGGGAAGTCATTGTGACTGTTTCCTATAAGGTTGTGATTTGTCTTCTCCTCCTTTGGGGGCTGAAGCACCCCATTGTTTAGGTCTGTAGGAGCCTTGGGGCTGAGATCTGCCTCTTGGGCGTCTGTATCTGCCTCTTTGTGGCCTGTCTGACACTGGAAAGGACCAATTTTTTGAAGGCCAGTTTCTGCTAAATCTAGGTGGTTGTACCTGTAAGAAATCTTTCACCATTTGCATTGACTTTGTTTTATCCTCCATTTTCTTTAACACCTCTTCTGCCTTAACACCAAACAAAGTATCATGCTGTAATGGAGCATCCAATAATTTTACTTTAACATGGTCAGGTAAACTTTGTTCTTTCAACCAAGCATGTCTTCAAATAACAGAGCCTGTAATTGCGGCTCTACAAGAAGCCTCTAATGAATCAAACCCACATTGCAGAGTATGCTTTCCCACTTGTTCAACTGCATGCAATAAATTCTGCAGGACTTTCTATATTTGTAACCATTTTCTGCTTTAACAATGACATGAGGTACTGTTGATATTTAAGCATGTGAAACTGACAGTTTAAAGCTCTTACAGCTAAAGTAGCAGAAGTGTAGACTTTTTTCCCCCATCTGTCCAGAGCTCTGGAATCCCTATCAGAGGGGACAGGATTTTTGGCAGTGGAAGCCTTAACCCCCTTAGGACCCTGAGAAATTGTTTCTGGGTCTTCAGCGGGGTTATTGTAAAGAAATTTATGAGAGTCAGGGACCCTGTAGTACCTGTCTGGCTTTACTGGTGCAGGGGGTAAAGAATCAGGAGACAGACTGGATTCAGAAAAAACATCATCTACAATATCAAGCACAGGGGGGATAGCCAGGGGCCTGTGCTGAGGCAATAAAAGGAAATCTCTGAGCCTTTTCTTGGATTCTGAGTAATCCTGGCTCTCCCAATGGAAATGCTCCCTCATGGTGTGCAGGGTTTCCCCAAAAGAATAATCCTCAGGCGGTGAGACTGAAGGAATGGATTCTTCAGCATCAGAGTCCTCATAGGGAGGGAGAGAATAGCCCTGATCAGAAGAAGAATCAGAGGAAATGGAAACCTGATCAGAGGAATCATAATCAGTGTTTTGCCTAGGCCTTTTGTTAGGAGTGGGATGGGAGCCCCTGATTAAAGTAATAATGTCTTCGGCCATTTTAAGCATCTGTTTCTTTGGCATGGATGACTTTTCTGGAAAATGCTGCACTTGTTTCCTTGCCTTTAATGGTGTTTTTGACTTTGTCTTTGCTGCTGTAGTCACCTTAATTGTAAGCTGTGAAGGTCTGAAAACACCCTCAGAAGCCGGTGCCTGCTCAGCGGCTCCGGACCCATCTGAGGGTATAGTTTCCATAGGCCCAATACCTTGAGTTTCTACAGGCCTTGGTGTCTCCACATGGCTGTCGGTTACGGCCTGTGGCTCTGAGGTAGCGGGTGTCAGGGGCTGCGAAAGTGCCTCACTGAGAACCGGCAAACTGGCGACTAGCCTAGAAGAGGCTTTGTCATCAGTTTTGGACCTCAGATGCCTGTCTTTTTCTTTGTCTTTGCGTTTTTTATACATTCCGGTCGTCGGTTGTTCCGACGGCATTATATAATTAAATCTTCGTCCAAAATAATGTAAAGCAAAATCAAACCGACGTTTAATAGTGCGTTTATTGAATCTAGCACAAAACCAACAACTAGTAACGTTGTGGTCAGGGCCTAGGCAAGGAATACAGTAAGAGTGAAAGTCCTTATGAGATATTTGCTTCCCACAAGAAATAGAATTATTAACTTTTACTGACATCGGTCTGGAGCAAGAAAAAGTTTCCCCAATGGGGTACTTAGCTTTAGTGAAGACTTTGGTTCTGAATTTCAATTTTAAAAATCTCAGGAGCCGGCCGACCGGCACTTGCGAACTGCTTTTGCTTTGGGCACCGCGCAGCAAGAAAGACTGAAGAAAATGGCGTCAGTTGCAACTTTTATACCCCTGGTGCACTGACGTCAGGGAAGAAGCGACAGCAACCGACACCGGACCAAGACTTTGGAACTCGGGCCGACTGTGGGTCGCCTGCCAGCAGGATAACCCAAGTGTAATGACTGCAACAGTGAAACATGATGAACATTGCCATTTGGGATAAATTCTGCAAGTAAAGTCTTCCAGCATGCCATGGAACAATTTTTTTCTGGTTATCCATGTGGTATTATAGTACATGATATTCTAGTAGGAGGTAATGGTTAAGCCGAGCATGACAGAAATCTCAAGAAAGTTCTGGAAAGAGCACGTGAAGGGAATCTTAAGCTGAATCCCCAGAAGTGCAAATTCAGGCTATGAGAAGTTACTTATTTGGTCATTTGTTTACCAGTTCAGGCTTACGAACAGATCCTTGCAAGCAAACAGCAATGCTTGAGATGCCAGCTCCAGACAATGTTCAAGCTTTGTAGCATTTTCTTGGCATGGTTAACTATCTAGGCAAGTTCATTCCAGACTTGAACCAACTTTCAGCACCATTCAGAGAGTTGACACACAAAGATATTTTCTGGTCCTAGTTAGAACAACACCAAAGAGCATTTGATGTCCTGAAACAGAGAACTGCCAGTCCAACTGTCATACACTATGATGTTCACAAACCAGTTACTCTTTCTTGTAATCCTTCAAAGTTTGGTCTTGGTGCAGTCATTCTTCAAGAGGATAGACAGTAGTCTATGCATCCAGAACTGTAACCCAAACTGAGATACAGTATGCCCAGACTGAAAAAGAGCACTTGGCAATTGTGTTTGCATGTTCAAAGTTCCATGATTATATTTATGGCCGCCCAATTCAAATTGAAACAGATCACGAACTTCTAGTCACTATTTTGAGAGAGCCTGTGCATACAACTCCTGCCAGAATGCAACCCATAATGTTGAAATTGCATAAGTATAATTTCAATCTTGTCTACCCAAAAGGCAAACCTTCTTTATCTTGCTGATACATTATATTGCCCAGAAATACCACTGAACAGCATGAAAATGAGAAACTTGATTTTGAAGTCATGGAAGTGAGAAAGTTTTCTTTAACACATCATGATGAACTGAGAAGTCACACAGAGTCAGATCCAGTACATCAGAAGCTCAACCACTTTATCAGTCAAGGATTGCTGCCAAAACAATCTGGTTTACCAGCAGAAGTGCAACCATATTTTCCTTACAGACATGACATTTTCTTTGACAATGGTATCATCATGAAAGGTCCAAAAGTGATTGTTCAAACATCCTTGCAACAAGAGTATATTACCATCTTGCATTATGGCCACCCAGGAACTGATTCTACCAAAAGAATGGCAAGAGGACTAGTATTTTGGCCTTCTATGTCAAAGGATATTGAGAGAGTACTTTCATCTTGTTCTGTATCTAATAGTACTAAGCCACATCAACAGAAAGAACCACTTCAGCTAAACCAGATTCCTGAACTACATTGGTTGACAGTAGCTACAGAAATTTTTGAATGGAATGGTCAACATTACTTGTTATTAGTAGACTCTTATTCAAATTGGTTCGAGATTGACCTACTTCCTAATCTAGCATCCAGTACTGTCATTACTAAGTTGAAGCGTCATTTTGCAGTCCATGGTAGTTTGCACAAAGTTATTTCTGACAATGGTACACAGTTTACAAGCCAGCAGTTCAAGAGATTTGCTGAAAAGTGGGACTTTATTCATGTTACGAGTAGCCCTGAGTACCTACAGTCAAATGGCTTGGCAGAACATGCAGTTCAAAGTGCAAAACAGTTATTAGAGAAGTCAAAATGAGACAATAGTGATGTTTTTCTGAATCTTCTGAATCTCAGTAATATTCCTAGTGATAAACATCTTGGTTCACCTGCACAAAGGCTTTTGTCAAGACAAACTAGAACCACACTACCAATTAGTAGCAATCTGTTGGGTCCCTGTGCTAAAAACAACAAAGCAGTGAGAGCTCAACTTATGAAAAAGGACTTGTCCCAGAGGTCCTACTATGATATGTCCAGCAAACGGCTCAATCCATTACAAGAAGGGGAGGTAGTGAGGATGCAGATCTCCAAAGGTTTTGATCATACTGGAATCATGAAAGTGTATGTCCTGAGATCGTACATTGTGGAATCACAAGGAGTAGAATTTAGGCGGAATCAGAAACACTTGGTACCAGTGTCCGAGCCTACATTGTGCAGCATCTTGCCTGTGAAAAAGACTCTAGATCTCAGAGTGAGTTATCCAGTGTTCCAATTCCAGAGGACATTCCATAGGTTCATAGGTTCATAGGTGTGTACTAGGCTAATGGCCCTGGGGCCTTTACAAGCCTAGCCATAGGATTACCCTGGCATAGTGCCACCCGACCTTTATTTTTGTGTAAATTTTTGTGCAATATTTGGTGCAGATTTTCATGTCAGTCCTGCCAGTATCTTCATGAATAGAAATTATGTCTCTCAGTCTGAGCAATTGTCCACATACTTTTATTAGACATATTTCAATATGTAGGGAATCCTCCTGTCTTCAGCATTCTGCTAAAATGAGTATGCCTGGGTCCTCCTTAAAAAAGTCATGCTTTTATAGAGGGCTACATCTTACTGAAGTTGCAAATGTTGAACAATATTGTCTTTAAGTCTTTGTGTTAATTGTTTCTGAATAATAAAAGCAGATCGGCTCTTGGATTTTGTCTATCATCTCTTTCTGTGAAAATTTTAAAAGTGTAGATATAGGCACATAGCTTAGATGGACCTTCATTTTTAAGATAAGCACAGTTAAGAAAAATATATTTGTTTAACCAGAAGTTCTACAACTATGGAGAAGCAACGTGTATATATGTATATAAACACACACACATATGTATAAGAGTTCTGTTCTTCTGCGTTATGGTCCAGTATGTCCCAAATGTTCCCATGATATCACATCTTCCCATCACTTTATGCTGTATCCACTGGTTAATTTTCTTTGTTGGGTTTGTCAGCCCCCACCCGCTTACAAGTCTGATGATGCAGGCTGGCCATGAGGAGATTTTGAGCTTAAAGTGTCACCATAACCACTTTACAGAATTATAGCTCTCTCTCCTGTATACCTATCACACATATGCAGGTCTGCTTGCAATGAGCCATGATCTATGGTAATGACCACACATGGGCCCCAGCCCAAGACTTCCTACCCATCTGCATATATGTTTCATCTGAATCCCAGAAATGACTTGCCCATTCCTGCCATTCCCATCATTCATTATTCCTCTCTTCACTCTGCCAACTCCATGAGGTGCCTGTGCCTCTAATCAAACTCAAGCTGACTGGGCAATAATCAAGTCTTTATCCCACTGTGCAGATGAGATGGAAATATTCCTTTGTATACAGCATCTATGCTAGCAGAAGAATGGCACACTTGTTTCACTGTCAGCGCACTAGTTAATTTTTACAGCTACCAGATTTACGTTCGGAGTTGTCACTGGAATTGTAGAAGTTGTAAGAGCTGGTAAGACTATAAAACAGCTTATTTTTTAACTCATAAGTATTTAGAGAGTCACTATATTGGACACAAAGATAGCTGATATATAACATAGTTGGCTACAGGACTTTAAGAGCTAAAACGCTCAATTTAAGTCATGGCCAAAGCCACAACTTAAATCTGCAAGGATGAAGAGGACAGTGCTGAATGGGATGAGAGAAGTATAAAGCTCATCAGACTCATACTGCATATTAAATATAAGTTATAGCCACCAGAGCAAACACAGTCACTGTCCTTTTGTACACAAAACTTAATAAACTAATAACTGAATATAATACTGCATTATCCAGACTGATAAAAGTGGTTGTCACAGCTCACAGAACTTCACAGAGGTCCAGCACAAATAAAACCTTGTAGTTCTTACAGAGTACAGGACCGTCCTTTTTTTTTCTTAGTATCCTAAAGAGTTCAGGAAGAAGACTTTTACTTAGCATGGAAATATGTGCGCTTCCTGATTCTAGTGGAAAACATGCTTAGAAGGCAGAATGAGAACAGCTAATACTTTCAACCTGCTGCTAAAAAATTAATCTTCTTATGAAAAAAAGAAAGATTCCTTACCCAATAATTTTACAAACTTTGAAATAACTAATTGCTCACATTAAGGTTAAGTTATTTAATAACATAATTCAAAAATAACATTAATAATTATCAAGAAAATACTGATAAACATTAGATAAACGATAATCAACATTTTCAAAGGCTATTAGTTGATATGATTTTACCAAACCTTAAAACCGTATAATTAAGTTACATTTATTGACTTTTGCAGTGGGACATAAAATCCTTTGAGTAACCTTTTCAAATAGTTGAGGATGAGTCCCTCTGGAAACATGTTGGGGGCTGTAATTACAAAGAAACAGTACAGGGGATAACTTTCTGAAGTCTGTAGATTCCTAATGTTTAAATCTGACACTCCATTCTATGATATCACTGTTTAGGTGCCAGGAAACTGAGGTGTTAAGTTCATGTCACTGACTTCAAAGTGAAGATGTGCTGAGTTTTAACATGTTACCTTTTACCAATCTAGATCATGCATTTAATGGTGGGCATGGTATTGCCTGCTAAGCTACATTTGGCAGTAATGCTGGGATATTAGATACCTTCTAAAGGGGGAAAAAGAACATGTCTTAATTGTGTTCCCTGGCAGAAAATAGAAATTGTGCAGTAGTAGAAATATTGTATGATGCACACTGAGCCTCTTTGTTTTGCATTATTTTTTGTTAACTCTACTAGGCATAAATACCTTTTAGCAAGTATGACCCAAGAGTACAATCTGTGTTGCTTTAGGTCCCAGATTATGCAAATGATGGCTGAAGGAGTCAAACTTCATGCCTATAGGAGGAAGTACATTAGATCATAGTCCTAATTCTCTATGGTAAACTGCAAACATCTCCTAACATATGCAATAATATGAAAATGGTTACTAGGCCACCCAGAAGAAAGGTGTAGTGGAAGGGAAATATTTTACAACAGAATCCTGCTGTTGCAAGGCAGTTGTGCGCGTGAAGGCTAATGGAGTAGATAAATATAGGGCAGGAGGAGACATACCTATGGAAAGTTTTGTTTTTTAATTGGAAGATTGCCGCTAGTGGTTATTTACAACTTGCATCTGATGTATGTAATTGGCCTTTGCTACAGTCCCACTTGGTTTGTTTTCTTTGCATTGGTTTTGAGATTTTCTTATTTCTGAAATTTATTTTTGAAACCATCTCACATTAGACTATTCTGTTTTATTCTTCTTTGATGTTATTTTGGTTGTTGTGGTGTCCACAACTGACCGTTATGTGACTTTTTGTTATTGTTTGCAGATCTTTGGCTTTAAAGATCTTCCCCCATTTCCATGTTGCATTGCACTTACATTATTTATATTGCTTATATTGCCACTATCTATAAGGCAGGACCTTTTCTCCTGACTTCCAATCATTTTTTGCTTGGAATTTTAATCACCTTATCCTTGGTTAATTACTTTGGATTCATGGAATCCTGAATTTCCTGAACATCCACGGGCCCTAGTTTGTTCTAGGCATGCCTCTCAATTGTACAGATTTTCACAGAATGTCTAGATTTTTGCCTCATATTTTTGGTGCATTTTTTCATAAAATTGTGGTTTTCTGGCAAATCTTTGTAGATGGATGTCACAAAATAATGACATGCATTTACATTTCATTCTTCATATCCTTCACAGAATGCATGCTGATACAAAACCTGATATTTTAGCAACTTTCTAAGTTTATAAGAGCTATATTTAAAGACTGCCTCTATTTTTGGGCTTTTGTTCCCCTATTATGTTTGTTTTTTTCCAGATTTCTTGAGTTAAGAGGTTGAGAGGTATGGTCCTAAGGTCGCAGAAAATAGGATTGATAACTATTACCTTCATTCTATATTTGTTTTCACATGATTTATGGATAAAGCCTAGATGATGATAGGGCTCAGAAGTTACATTTTGCAGTACTTTTGGTTTAGTTTTATAAGTAACTCATAGCAGTTTTGTTTACATGATTCTTCTGTTTGTCTGCCTGATTTGTTAATGCAATGCATCATGTGATGGCTTCATATTCTTGTGATGTTCTTCTCATGTTTTGTGCCTTTGACATCTTATGTTTCCAGTGGATACCTTTTCCTAAAATGACAACAATGACACAGGATACAATTCAGTGTAGAAGACGTGGGTCAACAATACTGCCTCAGTTTTTTGACGACCAGGTACCACTGTGGAGGAAAAATCATTTGGGTCGGGTTTTTCTCTGCCCATTGATGTACCCATGGCTCAGGACATTCAGACACATCACGTATCGGGGACCTGGGCTGCACTGGTTTTCTTACTTTAATGGCAGGTCTAGTCACAAAACTCCAGGTATTATCTCTAACTTCTTATTTGTTGGCAGCCTGGTATTTATCACAGAGACCTGCCGGGACACTTTTCTATTCCTTATCTAGCAGCACTGGTATTCTCAGGTGTGTTATAACACCGACTGACTGGCTGAATTCAGGGTGGGGTAGTTATTTGTTGTTGCTCACTGTTATTCACTGTTTTAACTGACTTGGGTTAAATCAGAAGCTACAAACTCCTCTCAGTAAGCCAGGAGTACTGTTCACTGCTCCTTGGTTACTGCTCACCCAGCAGTATTAGGACAAATTTTCAGGAGTACACAAACTTTCTTGTGAGGTCAGTGTTACAGTCACCAAAGATGGCCTATCATGATTGAATCCAACATCTGGGATACTGATACTTGCTTTGTATTATAAGGTATTTGACTTGAGTTCTTTATCAGGTTATTTCTTCTTTCACATATATGCGGTGTCATATACTTGGTGTTGTAACTTCATGTTTCAGTCATTAAAATGGTACTGAAATTTGTATAGTGGTCTAATGATATTCTCACTCTGTTTTTTGTGACTCAGCACCATTTGTATCCCCAAAGTCTTGAACTGTCAGAATGCAGGAATTTAAATTTTGTAACTGGTAATCCTGTCAGGGTTCCTATCGCGTGATCAAAAATTGTAAATGGCGAATGTGTATTGAGTGAATCCGATTGGTCGAAACATCACGCGTAACACAGAAATCACCATAGGGAATATTTTCCCTTTACTTCAATGCAGTGTGATCTCGGAGTAGGAATATTTAAGTAGCGGGGGTGTGGGGGTGCAGTCTCCCACATCGGGGTGCAGGGGGGCTGGTAAGTATAGTTTTTTATTTATTTTTTATTATATTTTCGAAATTAACATCGCTCATATGCTGTCAACCATATGGGGTTTGATGTTTGAAACTTTCAAAAATATAATATAGACCCATCCTGTCAGTCTTGCCTTCCACTGGTTCCTTTATTTACCCATTGCATGTAGACCAGTTAAGTTGATTAAAGCTTATAATAAAGCTGTATGGACCCTTACATTATTTAGGTCATTTCTGAATTTGTTTGCCCCATTGTGTGTAGGCTCTTTGGCTTTGTTCTGCCTGATCCATGGTTCAGTGACAAGCTCTGCAGCATGAGGACAGAACAGAGGTTTGACCATAAATGGAGGAGGTCATCTTACTTTGAAGACATCTTTAGGTCCGATGAGCACCATGCTGGTGATCAAACTGAGATCTCATATAAGAAAGCAACGTTACTGTCTAGGGAGATCTCATCTGCATCAGGTCAGCTTGCCTTCTTCTAGGTGGGGGACAGGTTGATTAAGCCAGCCTTTCTTGCCATCTAGCAGGTACAGTTGTCTGAGGAGTGTGAATTAATCACTCAGTTCTTTGCAGCTAAGACTGCATCTCTGGGGCAGCAACTCCTCTCACAATAACTTCTGTGGAACAGTGTGCAATCTAGATTGATATTGCACTGTGAATTAGGAGTGAGTTTCAGATACCAGGTTCTGTCTTTTGTTATTGCGTTATTTCAGGCATGTGACCTGCCACCTATAGCTAAGGCCCACGCCTAGTAAGGTTAGCTATCACTCATGCTTCATCTCAAGATAATAAGTTACTGATGTTAGCTACAGTGCTTTAATACACAATTATGTCAAAAAATAGAGAATAAGTTGCATTTCATTCATTCTGTCTCTCTCTCTATTACTAATAGAAAGACTGTGAAATATACCAATATTTCTTCTCACATTAGTATTTCTTCAAATGATTTCTTTTAGTGAATGAGAATGAAATAATATACTATTTTCTCTCTTTGTAGCCATACCTGTGAATTAAAGTACTAATTCTAACATTAATTACTTATTAGTTCCCAATAAAGTGCTACTGTTAGTCAGAAAGCTTGAGAAATATAAATTCAGATCCATTTCAATTTCATCAATTCCAGCAATTATACCTGTTCCTGAGAAGATTCCTGAAACACCTGAAACAGATTGTTTACCAATGACTGTCCCTGTTGCTAAACCCAGTCCTAAATGCTATATCACTAGATCAGGTCGTATTTCCAGACCATGTTCCAGATACACAGCAACTTGGGCATGAACATTGTGTTTATTTCTTAGTATCTGTATAATTATATCTCTCTTTCAGATGTCATTTTATTGTGGGCACTTCACTAAAGGGGAGGATGTAGATCAGTATGTATGTATATCTTTAAGAAGCTTTCCATGGGCTTGCACATGTGTATAAGCACTTTGCATGTGCAAGCCAGGCTGCCATTTTGTAGAGAGCTGTTGAGAAGTAAGGATGCATGCACATAATGGTCTGTCAGTTAATCAGTTAATTTATATTTTATGTTGCTGTTATCTATCCTGATGTGTTTCTAAATAATAAAGCATATAAACAAACTACTCCACCTATTCGTCTTGAATCATAACATAGGATGAGTAACACTTCTTATTCATGAAATGAAATATGGAGTTGAGATACTACGATAAACTCATGCTGATGAGATACTTATTTAGATACTGGTTAATGTGAATTTTTTTCCCAGATGTGTTGCCACTCTAGTCTGTAAACAGGACTCATCACTTTTTGTATGGATGGAAGAAAAGAGCATCAGCTAGTCATTAAACACATTATAAACTTGATCCAAACTGGGGATAATTCAGGTGACAGGAAAAAAATCTGCATAGATTACCCAAAACAGGCTGCCTCATCCCTTGATTAAACCTTCCTTACATCTCAATTAGTCATGATAAGTGTTAATTTTGGTAGGTTTGTCCTGGGTAGGATTCTGTTGGTGTCTGATTGTCTACCATGTGATTCTGACCAAGTCACTTAACCAGGCGGTGCTCACAGTTTGCCCCTGAAAAGAGGTACTTATGCTTAATTTATTTAACCTGCTAACGGAAAACTAAAAGATGGAAATTACCAAGAAGCTTTGTGTATCTGAAATCACCAAAAAGTAGACATGCTCTGAAAAATAGAAATTAGCCGTCTATAATATGGCATACCAATAAAAGATATCTTTCTGAGGCAGAATATGTGACACAGTGATTTACTTTCAAGCAAGCACAATTTTTAATTCATAGCTGTTATTATATTGTTTTCTTAGTTTGTGAGTTATTGATCTTTACTGTTAAAAAGAAGTGCGACTGTAAGCGACAGTAAAAGGAAGCTACTGGGCACACTTGCGCAAGATGTAAAGGAATTACAGCTTTTGTCTAAGTTTCAGAACTTGTATGCACAGAACAACAACTTACTGTACTTACTTTAGTATTTAGTTGTATATTGCTTGTGTGAGTTTTGTCATAGAAGTTGATTTAAGTTCTCTTTGAATTCTGTGGTTACTGATTTTGGTTATTCTTTTCTTTTTTACAATTTTTTATTCAATTGAAACTAAATATGGACCTTACATGAGTATGACAGTAATGATTAGCTAAAGCACAAGTATCTTGTACAGTGTAAGAAATGCTATGCATATTTATAGATAACACCTAATAACACTAGTGATCTGTGTCCCTCATGTCAAAAGTAAGATGATTTGCTTACCATGATTAGAAGTAAATCTAGACTTACTGATAATGATTGCATTTGTGCAATTGGCACAGCTTGGAGTACTATTGTTAGATATATTAATGACCAGATTGATGAGATAAGTAATGTTAGGCAAAGAGCAAATAGAACGCATACAGGAAATGATGTGTCTATTATCTGTAAAGATCATTCAACCCCTATGAAATAAGATGATACCCTTGACAGCTTTGGAATTCTGGGTGCAAGTATTCAGTAATCTGAGGATTCAAAATGTTTAGGATGAAACAAAGAAAGAAAGAAAGGAAGAAATTCACAACAAATAATAAGGAATAAAAACTGATAAATGTAAAGAAAAGAGACTACGTACTAAAAAGGACATTGCTTTGTTATGTAACACACAGATTACTGGGAATAACGTTTTTTTCTATCAGATAACCTTCAGTCTACAGAAAAAGGCCTATTTTTTTAAAAATGGAAGGTAGAAAAAGAGGCAAGGGTCAGGTAAAAATGAAGAAATCACAACTGAATGTGGAAGGATTGAAGAACATTTCTATAAGAAAAAAGAAGACAAAGGCAGACAGAGACTACATGGCTCAAACAATGGATCTTTTCCTGGAGGCAGCTGGCCTCTTCTATTTTGTGAACGGGTTTTCTTGTTTTTTTGTTTTTTGTTTGTTCTACTTTTTTCAAACTGTGGATGTACAAAGCCAGATGGTTGAGAATTGTATGCTTGCAAATTTAATATGCAATGAAAACAGTGGGATTAATAAGACTAACGGTGATGAAGATCATTCCTTTGTAACAACTGTTAGAGCAGATATTACTGTATTAGAAGTTGACGATTCTTCAGATCTGGCCAGAAAACATATTCTTGTAATTGGAGATTCAATTATTAAAGGAACTGATACTTACATCTGCAGATAAGATAATGAACGTTGAATAGTGTTATGCTTGCCAGGAGCAAAAATAGAAGATGTGAGACAAGCATTGGAACACCTTAATGTAAGGAATTACGGATCTGTTTTTATTCACGTTGGTACAAATTATCTCATCCGCAAGGACTCCCTGACTGCTAGTAGGAACTTACAGCCCTCTTAGACAGTATAGCTTGTACTGGTGTTAGGAAGTATTTTTCACAAATCACATATAGAAAGGATAGTCAGGTCACCGTGAATTAAAAGATTTTTTGGGTAAATATCTACATCGAAAAAATGTCCCACTTTAAAAAATGGAAATGTGTAGAGCAAGCCTAGCTTTGGGCACACATGTTCAGACAAGGTGCATTTGTCAACATCAGGGAAAACAATTATTTCAGCAGATATTTTGCAAAATTTGACAAACAATAGGCAGGATTTTTGCCAGGTCAACAATTTAACAGTTTACAGATAGCAACATTTGATGCATCTCTGATAATTCTTAATGCTAGCAGCACTGATAGTAAACCTGTTTTATTGGAAAATTTGCTATATTTCCACAAGATTGAAGTTGTTATTGTTTGTGAAACATGGTTAAAGAACAATGACTGAGAAAGCAGTTTTGTCAGGGTATAAATGTTTTTACTGTAACAGATATTCTAATAAAAATCAGGTGGAGGTGTTATGATAGGGATTAAAGATAGCTGTGGGACCTGTGATTCTTACATGTTCAATGATAACACCAATACTATAGACTGTGTAACTGTGACAATAAAGACAACCCTGGAACATATAACAATTGTTGGAGTGTATAGACCACCAAAGTCAAGTGCAGACTATAAGGTAGTTCCCATTGCCACCAGTCACTCCTTATCAGCTACTTTAAGGCCCTTAATAAGCGGTGTCCAGTCTTACTGTGTAATATTACTACTACTACAAATGGTAGTTTGACCAAGAGCAAAGCTATTAGGAGTAGCCCACACAGTGTCACCAAATACATATGCAAGTACTCTCAAAACTTACAAGATCTCTAAACAGATCAGCCACAATGAAAGGTTTAAATATATTTCATAATAAATAATAAAAGAAGACAACACTAAATGTATATTCACAGTGACATCAGAGTTCAAAACCACAGCAAATATTTAAAATAACACTGTAGTACAGCCTCACACAAATAAAGAAAAACATTTAAACTAAGCTTTACTATATTCCTAACTGTATCTATGAGAATTATACTATTCTCTAGAAACTTACTTCATTAGAGCAAGGCAGATGTGGTGAATGGCTCTTGATGTTGTCAGGTCCAAGACAGAATGCAGAATGCTCTCACTGAGAGACTTCTCAAAATAATATCTAAAATATTACTGCTGGGGTAGCTTGCAGAATGACATCATTTCTGGTCATCCGACTTCTAGTTCCCATGCAAACCCCCATTGCTGAAGCTGGCAGCTTTTAGCATCTACCTGTATAGATATACAGACAAGGACATTTGCTCAGATCTTTGGCAGTTGCTGAAAGTCATAAAACAATTACATTCCTTTATGCTTCAAAAGTAGCAATTAGTTCACTCCAAGAACAATACAGAAAGCTTCTTACTATAGACTTTGTATCTCTAGTAGCATCAAAAACTTGAGCGCTAGCCTCTTTATTGCATAGCCTACAAAGTAATTTAGTTTCAGATATTTTTCTAAAGTTTGTTGGACTGAGTTTAACCCTCCAGTTTCCTCGGTTAAGCATATACATTTAAACACTTACAATAGTGCAGGTACATTTCTGTTCTCTTCCAGTAGGGCACATTGTGGTTACATTTCAAACACAGCACTTTGCAAATACCTTTTCAACACACGTCTGTACAAGCAGATACATTTCTAATACATTTGTAACATAAGCATCTTATTTAAATCATTTCAGTATTCATCAATGACATATAATTATTTACAAAATTCCAACTAGCTGTGCTGGCAGCATCTCCTTTTGTCACAAAATATACTGAGCATAATAGAACCAAACAAACATAATAGGAAACCTTTTTATTGATACATAAGATGTGGAAGGAGCGAAGACATACAAATTGATAAACAGGGTGTAGATTCTAAAATGTATTCTCAGACACAACAGATTATAGATATATTTACCAAATATTATGCAAAACAGTTTGGCTCCATAAAGAGGGTGATAACATGTCCCAGTGACATCCAGGTAACCTCGGATCTATGTCAGATGACTGAGTTTTCAGTAACTCAAAATTTATACAGACGAGACCATATGATCGAGTTTCCGAAAACTTAAACATCAAAAAAAAAACACATAAAAACCTACTTCTTTTTACATTTATGCAGGGGGACAAGCCCCTCTGCCCCCACATCCTCTGCAAATTATATATACATACTCTGTGATTGCACTACAGTGAAGAAAAGGGTACATTTCCCTTACCTCACTGTACCACAAGCTCCATTCAAAAGCTTTGAGTTTACAAAAACTCAGTCATATGGTCTCGACCATATGAATTTCAAGATTCTGAAAACTCAGTCAACTGATAGAGATCCAGTAACCTCAGATACTGGAATCAGGTTAGATTATATTGAAAAAGAACTGCACAAACTGGATCCAAACAAAGCACAGGGAGGAGAAAGAATTAGTAATAATGACCTGAAAACACTTCAGCAAGAGCTTACCTTACCATTATATCTGTTATTTACTAGGTCATATAAATATTCGGAGATTCCTCAAGATTGGTGACATGCATTTATTAAACCTGTCTTTAAGGGAAAGGGGAGTACGAGAAACCCAGAGTCATACAGACCCTTAAGTCTACTTTCATGTTGTGGAAAAATAATGGAGAAGGTAATATTGTACAAGTTATTGTGAGAAATGGATAGGTTGGGACTTGAAACCATGTATCAGAAAATGCATATGTTGAAAACAGATCTATTACCACCTGTAACATGATGTTCTATAACAATGTAATAATAGCTATGAATGAAAAATTGTGCTGTGATGTAATTTATATAGATTTAACTTGGGCATTTGACATGGTTATACACAAAACCCTAATCAATAAATTAGTACAACTAGGTATCAATGTACTCTTGATAAGATGGATAGCTGCATGGTTACCAATAGGACATGACAAGTATCACACACCAACTGGACAGGTGAAATCCTTGGTTACAGTCAGAGTGTCCCACAGGCCTCTGTCCTAGGCCCTTACTTGTTTAGATTGTATCTTTCAGACCTAACCTTTTCATCTGAGGTGTTCTACAGTCTATATTCAGATCACCTGAAATTGGGTAAACTGATTACATGTGTTACAGATAAGGCATGTCTGCAAAATAACTTGACTAAATTGACAAATTGGGCACAGGAGAATAATATGCTGATACATACTTCAAAAACTAAGCATATGAGATTTGGGAGATATAAACTGAAAGGTGAATATTTAATAGAACACACAATGATTGAAACTGTCGATTCATTTAAGGACCTGAGTATATGGGTAGATCCATCTTTGAGTTTTTCTAAACATATCAACCAATTGGTTAATGATAGCTATACAACTATAGGTTGTATAAAAAGATTTATAAAGTCTAGGAAATCAGAAATGATGAAGTCATTGTTTGTTAGTTACATTAGACTCAGACTTGTGTATAGGATAACAATATGGAAACTTTATAATAAAACAAGCATGAGTAACCTGGAAAGAGTACAGTGGAAATATACCAAGGGCATCCATGGGTGTGAAAATTTAAGTTATTATGAAATACTAAAATATCTGAACTTGTACAGTGCCTCTTACAGATATCTAGGAGGAGATCTAATTCAGGTATATAGGGTATTTAGAGACAACTACCTGTGGGAATGTTTGAGGTTACTAAAAACTAGCAGAGAATCATCAGACAACCTATGTAGAAGATTCTATAGGAATGAGAAGTGTACTAATTGGTTCTCTGAGAGAGCAACCGATGCATGGAACAGACTACCAAATTATATTAAAGCAAGCACGAGTTTAGATATTTTTAAGAACAACCTGGACACTTTTTATGGGAACAAGTGTTTTGGTATACTTGTAAGATAGAAGGACATTAATGCATGTACTTGAAATATTTGTATATATGTTTATGTATTTATGAAATATTCTATTGTAAAGAAAAGCTGCTGATAATCACACAGTTCTTTTACCATCATACTTATTTTTTTTCTTTCACCAACTCAGCACACCACTACTTTTCCAACCACAACTTCTTTAGACACAAAAGTTGGGCTTTTGCTAAACTTAGTACCATATTATATCTACTAAAACATTAAGTAATATACTTACTGTAAAAACAGATATATATTTACTGAGAATTACAAAAAAGTGAATAGTGAATTACCAAAAAAGTCAAACAGCAGGATTATACACATTTTCTCCTTTATAAAGAGCACCTTAATAATCCCATCTTCTGTTTCATACACAGAATATGTTTCCTGTCAAGACATGCAGAGTATGTGCTTTCTTGTTTTTCTATGCCAAGACTGCCTTCCCAGACACTGGATTGCAAAATGTACAATTGTAATGCTTAAAACCTGTTCTCTTCCCTTAAGCTATAATGAGTGGCACACCCCTTTCACAAAAAAAACAAAAACTATCAAAACAGCTAAGAAAAATAGGAAGGCTTCTTTAGGTCCTGGTGGCTGAAGTTGCAGAAAACTTGGATGGAAGAGAGACATCTTACAAGAAAGGGCTTACCTGGCAGTCAGCATTTTGCATGCTGAAATTCCATGTCAGTCAACCTAATATCCAGATTTCAAATATTCTCACACATTGATAAGCGGTGTATAGAGCCACTTAACCACAGTAAACACTGTGGCATGCTAATTACAACATAAGCACGTGAATTGTATGCTAATCAACCAATCCAAGATGGAGGAGCTATTCCACAAGCTATAAAGTAACTGAGTAGACTCAGTGCTGGTTTTTCCTGCAAATTCCAAAACCTATTGGAATACAGCCACGGAAAGGAGTCTCATAGAAAGAATGTCAGGGGCCGCTGCTGCTTTAATTCATGTGTATGTGCAACAGGCTGAAGTCTATGCTGCTGCTGCTGCTAATAGACCACCACCAAAAAGGAGAAGAGTTTTCAGACCCAGTTAACTTATCACAATCTGCATGATGTGGAAATTCTAGAGCGCTGCAGGGTGGACAGAGACACACAACAGGAACTCTGCAACCTCTGTCGTCTTCAACTCAGACCCAGAGCAAACTGAGGGGAACCAATACCAATGGAGACAAAGGTATGTATAGCACTTAGAATTTTAGCTACAGGAACCTTTCAGATACTAACATGGGACATGCTGTGGCTGTCACAAGCATCAGCATCCAATATCCTCCATCAATTTCTGAATAATATGTTCCAACATGCCAGTGGCCACATATATTTCTCCTATATTCATGAATTCAGGGCCACAGATATGCAGTTCTATCCTGTAGCAAACAGCTCTGAAGTACTGGGTGCCATAGACTGTACACATATACAACTCAAGGCACCACCCATGGAACACGGAAGGGTCTACATAAATAGAAGGGGCTTCCACTCCATTAACTGCCAAGTCATGTGTAATGCTAAGGGAATCATCTTGAATGTTTATGCTGGCAACCCAGGCAAATACCACAGGTCACATATCTGGCACACCTCCCAACTGTATCAGATGTTCACTAGGGGTGATATCCCACAGAGTCATTTACAGGGGGATGCAGGTTACAAACTGGAGCAGTGTCTGATGATGCCCATCAGAAATGCACACACACCTACTGAAGAACGCCATAATGAGACACGTGCTCAAACCAGAAATATTGTAGTGCGTGTGTTTGGGCTGCTGAAGTCACAGTTCCACTGCCTAGCAACATCTAGGGGAGTCCTGCAGTACAATCCACGTACATGTACTGAAATCTTCACCGTCTGTGTCATGCTTCACAACATCATCCTGAGAAAACAGCTTCAGCAGGATCAACAAGGGGAAGGAGCACACATTCCACAACCAATGGCAAGGTCACCACAGCCACACGCAGGTGAGTTGCCAGAGGGGGAACCAACAGCTGCTGTGGATGTAGGCAGACAAAGGCATGCTCAATATGTCCTCACACGGGTTAAGAAGCAATGCATACCACACTCACACACTACCTAAAGGGCTAAAGCCTTCATCCTACCCACATACATATAGTAACATTGATGCCAGGTAATGCTCACAACCTTTACCTACCCATGTAATGGCTGTGTACTCCTAGCATCAGACAGACTCAACCCTGAACTAAAACTGCAGCAACTGCTGTATTTACAAGTGTTGAACCTGGAATATTTTGTGTAATAATACAAATGAATGGCATATCATTGCATGTTGTTACTTGGTAATGTAAGTAAGTAAAAGGTGGATAATTTACACAACAATTACTTTAACATGTGACAGCAGAGAGTTATGTGAATACATATGTCCTCAATCAAGTAATAGGCCTCAGGCTTCAAAGATTCACATTCATACCTCTCAAAAGTACTGATAGTCACTAATACCCTCAGTTTGGCCTCATACTTCTGGATCTGGAAAATCAGTAAAGAGAGAAGTTAGAAAGTAATGAGACACACTTCAGTTTCAGACTTCATAACCCTCAGAAGATTCTTAAAAATACTGATGCAAAAACTGTTTTGATTCTATCAACTGTCTAACTTTGTAAGACCAAAATATGTCAAAAGTAGAATTAGCAAAACATTACAAAAACAGCTAAACTAACCAATAAGTCAGGTATGTACCCTGAGCATCAGACAAAAAGCTTATATGTTCCGTGAATACACAAGGCAAAAAATAAGGATATGGCACAGTTATCATCACTTGCACAGGGTGTTGTGTGTGTGTATGTGTGTGTGTGTGTGTGTGGGGGGCAGGAAGTCTAGGCTGACACAAAGGGTAACTAAGTGTATGTGAGTAAGAAAGAGAAACAGGCAACATTTGGATAAAGTAACAAATGGCCACTGAGACAGAATGAGCTTGAGCCTCACGGCTGAACCATGTATCTGTTGTGTGTGTGTGTCGATATGGGCCCTCCAGGTGAAACTGGTGTGTGAGTGTCTGAAAGAACACACCAAGCACTATGTTAGCTGTATGTCTTGGTATGTTGGACAGGTGAGAGACGTGTATGGTAGAAGTGGCAGTTCATTGTTGTCATAACTGACCAAGAGAACTGGCTCTGCCAGAGTTTCACTGGCATGTTCCTGCACACAGTCAGATGTACTGCTGCTACCTGAATGGGACTGATGACTGCTGGAAAAGTTCTCCTCAGAAGGATGCCCAGGACCACAAACCCATGGTCTGCCACATCTGGGTCTGGACATCTCAACCACTGATGGAGCAGTGGAAGTAGTGTCACTATGGAAGCATGAACGGGCACAGCCACATCGGCTAACATCAAATGATGTGACTAACCTATGCCCACGTGAATGCCGTCTCTCTCCCAGCAGATGTTCCATCACAGACACCGCCTATTCCAACTTGTCATTCATCTGATCCAATGAATTGGCAACACAGATGAGGCAGTCACACATGTCAGCCTGTGCATCATCTACAACCCTAAGCATTTCTCTGGAGGACCAATTGAAATGTGCCTGCACCTCCATGAGGGCCCTAAAAATATGTTGTGTAGCACAGGAAGACACACCTGGATCAGGTGAAGGATGGACAGCAGGCCTCCTCCAAGCACCCCTAACAACCCTCCTGCAAGGCAGCTTACCCACACTTTGGCTACAGCCAGAGTCAACAAGCACTGAAGCCGCAGTAACTACACTAACCTGATCAAGTGTCTCACCTTCCACCTGTCCAATATCTGAGCGCACATTGAATGGATTGGTGTAGGCCTACTGGCTCTATCCAGTGGAATTACAGGGGGGGTGGCTGAATGTCAACTTCAATATCAGATTCAACCTTTGCACCCCCTGACTGTGCCTGTGCTTGGCCATCATCATCATCACAGTCTGCTGATACTCTGACATCAGGTGGTAAGAGTCCTACACTTACATCACCTGATCACCTGTCATAATAAGCAACAAAAAGGAAAAAATTTATACCTACACTATTATAGTTCAATATATGCTAACAAACTAACAGTGGAGCCATTACTACAGACAGTACAGCAATACACACAATAGTCCTGACATCCACATCACACATATTGATAAAATAAATACTTCTTTGAACTACTCATCAGTACTGACATAAAAATGTTTGGCTTACCATGTGCAGATGATTGCAGGCTCCCTATGGAGGATCGTCCTGGATGAAGTTGAGCAAAAGGTAAGGATATCATCATCACAATTAACAGTAACACAAGGGGTTAAAAGATTTTGCCCTTTATATGTCCATCAACTATACTTTTAACAAGAACTTGGATGACATGTCCACCCAAAGTCCATGTGTAATCAACCAGAATGTGTTATTACCTGTATCAATCTAGAACTAACCCCCCCCCCCCCAAAAAAAAAAAAAAAATATGTTAAACAGAACTTAAGGATTGTTGTCAATATTTTACTGGACAAGAATTATATAAAAATTGAGACAGGAAACCCTACCTTGAAGCTCCTCCTATGACATACGTGTCCTCCCTGAAACAGCAGCACCAATGTCAATGTCATGCTGTCATGCACTTTCCATTGAGGTCTCTGGACCCCTGACAGTGGACAGAAGCTCTTCATTTGTGTCAGTGGTAGCTCTGTAGCAGTGCCCCCCATAGCCATCAATTCACAGGCTACTGCAGCTGCTCTCCTCCAGGCCAATGACATCATGTCAGTGACCCTATGGTGCACCTGATCATATGTCCTGCTCTGGCCACCTACTGCATTCACATCAGCCACTATCTGCTGCCAAATTTGCATTCTGCCAGATGTATCCCCACATCCCTTCTCAAGCAGAAAGGCACCATGTTGCCTAAATGCTTCCACAATGACTTAATCTTCAGGGTCACTGAAGGGGGATTTGCAGGGATTGGGATGCCTGGGGGCCATGGTGCTAGGTGACATAAAACACAAAAGAAGGATAATACACATAAGTATCACATAAATAAAAGTTCTGCTTAGATAATACACATAAAAGGTAGTCTTTCAATATTACCCACTGGAGAAATAAAAAAGTCAAGATATTCAAATATAAAAAAGGAATTATGTAGTTGCAACATATTACAGTCATCCACAAAGCAAGGTTGGATCCAAAATAAGACACAAACACAAATGAATCTATATACAAGGACCTTGTCAGGTCACATGCACATACATGGTTAACACTACAAACTGTCATCTGCATTTATGAATAATTCATGACTATGTCTGAGAAGCACTTATTCTATGGCAAAGATTGAAACTGTTCAATGGTTATGTTTTATAATGATTTTAATGGGTGGCTTTCTTTGAATGTGAATGTTTATTGGTTGGTCATGTGAAGATTTTGGGCAGGGTATATTAAGTAGCTGATTAGCCTTGAATTTTTGTGATTCTGATGAAGTTTGATACAAAAGCACTTAATCATTAAAGTATTGGAAGTGTCCTGCAGCATCCTTGGACTGGTTTTGTTATTTTGGAGCTACGTCTGTTTTTTTGTGTTAGTTCTTGGTATTTTCAAAGATGGAAAATCAGTGCCGTGGAAGAAAATGTTTTGCCCCTTATGCATAGGTTTGAATTCCACACTGTAAAATCAATTATAGCAGTGATCCGCAGTGGGGTGCTGCGGTAGCGTTGTCGCCTTACAGTAAGACGCTGTCTGGTTTGATTCTCAGCTAGAGCGCCTTCTGCGTGGAGACATGCGTGAATGGGCATACCTTTGTTGAAGGTTGTGTGTCAGGGCTGGCAACTCGGCACGTAAAAATCAACTGCCAGTCATTAGCAGACCAGAGTTCCGCTGTGTTGACCCCCAAACCACGAAAAGCCGAAAGACACACACAATAAAGCCAAATAAACATGTGTCGGGTCATGAAATTTATGCCACCCAGTGCATGTCTGCAAAGTTAAATCATCTAACAGTTACAGCAGCAGCAGCAGACACCCCTGAAAATAATATCAACTGTCAGCTTAACCTTCCAATTTCAAAAATTGCTTTCTTCTCTATTTGACAATGTTGTACTCATCTTAAGATCATGCAAATTTGTTTGGCATAGTTGCTCGGGTTTGTGCAGTACCAGTAAATGTGATAACAGGAACTGATGGAAGATCGTTACTTGCTATTCCACTGCTTTGGGATTAGACATATCTGGTGTTATGAAGGTGCCCAATTTAGGGAGCAGAGGGGGGGGTATTCAGAATATTTACTGAAATCCTGTTAAAGTGTCACAGCCAAAGGCTTCTGCAGGGGGACTATTCTGGCTCCCTGTACAAGTCTGAGGCTCGGAATACTCTGGCTAAAGCTGTATCCAGTGCAACTGGCATCCCAGGCACTGGAGAACAGTATAAGCATCACTTCAATGACCTATAAAGGTGCAAGAAGGACACACTCAACCAGTGGTTGGATGAGTTTTGAACTAGCAACATCCCACAGTTGTGTAAGTATGCTAATAAAGCGAATTTATAATACATAGAAAGCTAAATATAGGCAAAACTGGTATGCATAACACTCTTCTGTTCTTTTCTTTTCACAGCTAATTCTGAAATAGCTGCAAATGGGCAAGCCAATGCTGATCATCTAGAGAGACTGAGGGAAGCAAGTGGTATGTATGCAGTACAAGAGAAATATTATTATAGCTTTAAAAATGAAAGAAAATGTTTTTCTTTTCTATACAGTAGTAGCAAAGTAAGCATGCATATCCTAACTGTAAAAACAAGTATGCATAGATCAGTCTGTAGCACAAACCAACTTTAGGAGTCAAGTGTAAGACTGTAGTCAGAGGTTGTATGTTCAAATACCATTAGTAATAACTACAGAATACTACAATTCTTTAATAATATTATATACATTAAATTCTACACAAGTGACATAAATGCCCTGCTATCAAATGTATAATTGGACCAAGCATATGTACAGTTGAAGAAATGGCTAGCTATGCTTCTTTCCTACTGCCCTCCTGCCCATTCCTATATTGCTTTCCCTTTGTTGTTTATCCTGCTTGCCCCCCCCCCCTTTCACCACTTTCCTATCCACCCAATTTAACACCTATAATCTGGTAAAAAAAATCAAATCACACACAACACACATAAGTAACAAAAAAAAAATGGTGCTCTTCATTATTTTGGCCTCTATATTTGCATGGAGTTTGGCACTGTGCACCAATGCCAAGTGACCATGAACGGCTCTTCAGTGGTACAGTCACCTCTGTGAAATGCCGCTTAAACCCACTGTGCTACATCAATACACAGTAACATATGGTGAATGTGGTGTAAAGTATAATTTCATTGCATTATCACAAATTATTTAAACGTATTACATACACCTGGATTCAAACCCTATATCATCTGGGCTCAAAAAGAAATGTGGCAATGCATTAATACGTGCTGCCACAAAGTCAGCTAAGCAGCACGTGTTTCATACCCTCAGTACTGAGTACTCTCAGAATTTTAGCAATGAGGCTTGCATTTGTACACTGCTTAACTATGTGCAAAGAGGAAAATCAGTAGAAATGTGTATTTCACATGTGCAAACACTTTGCCAACCATCGTGCAAACCCGCTGCTTGGTGGTGCGCTATGCAAAGTGGACAATAGCATGTATTACTTCTGTTTACAGTCCACTTGGTGTTTATGTCATGAAACTACATGTAGAAACACAAACAAAATGAAGGCACTATCAAGGAAAAAGACACATATTTACAATGCAGCCATCTGTTACCTCCCTCCATGCACTGCAACCTTGATCTCTCAGTACTTGTTCACAAGTATATCAACTACACTACAAAAATAACTAACAAATGTTGTCTTATGTACCATGCACATCTTTAGAATAACAATACATATTCAGATTTTCTAGTACTTGTAGTAATGTGAATGTCTTTTTGCATATAGTTTGTAAAGATGTCTAAGTATACCTGCACATTGGAAACACAACCACATTGCACACTCATCAATCTGGTAACATGCAAAACTTTAATATCTTGACAGATGGACATGGCTAGCTATCCATTTCATGCTGGCCTCCCAACATATTGTCTCCAACATTCAGTGTTGATGTCATCGTATAAGTTGTCCTGCAGTCTTGTAAAAGTCAGACTTGTGCCATTGTGATTGTATAAAATACAGAGTTCTGTAGTCTGTGTACTTAGGTAGGGGTACTGATCTCACTGCAGTCAACTGGTGTGTGTGTGTGTGTGTGTGTGTGTGTGTGTGTGTGTGTGTGTGTGTGTGTGTGTGTGTGTGTGTGTTTGTGCACTTGCTTGACATTAGAAAGAGAGTATTTTACACCGGCATGTGGGAAAATGCTGTTACCTACTTCTTTTCACCAGACACTGCTGATGTCATGATCTATAGCTGATTTGCAGATGTGCAGTATTCCCATGATGGCAGGGTCAGAGACTGGCATGTAGGCCAGGCACAAGTCACATCAACCTATACTATACAGATTACAGTGACAAGACTTTCAGTCTATCTGCATACATCATGGCATAGTTGGTAGGTCCTGCATTTTCTTGGTGAGACACCCACTGTGGTCTCTCTAGCTTCTGCAGATGTCTGATGAGGTACATGAAAAAGGGAGCATGCATTATACTTTATTAGTGTTCTGAAGAGATTCAAGTACAATGCTGTTATAACATTCTCAGATCAGGATACAATGGCCTGACTTATGAGGTGCATGATGTAGCTTTCCATACCACTGTGGAAACTTGGTGGTTGAAGTTCAGATTGTTATCTATGTTTGTTCCCAGGTCTTGCATCACTGGGTTTGAGCATGGGGGAGTGTTGTCAATGCTGTAATTAGTAGGGAATTCCACTTTTCATAGGGCAAAATAATGACACATTTTTACATTTATTTGTATTCTGTGTGGCTTTGGCACCAATCATTTGTCTGTGTTAGCCCTCCTGTAATATGTTAACATCATTGGTGCAATCAGCACCCAATATGCAATAATCAGCAACTCAGTAAGCCAAAGGCCATATACTTTAGCCTGGACTGTCAAGAAATAGATTCCAAACAGTAAAGGGTCAAGCCCAGATCCTTGGGATACATCAGTGTGGCGACAGCTCTACTAGTAAAGGTTGATTCACCAGCTGTCACAGTATGCGTTCTGTCAGCGAGCCAATTGGCTAACCACCTAGCGACATAAGGGTTAATCCCCAACCTTTCTCTTTTATAATTTCTCCAAGTCTTTTAGGTTTCTAATACCATGACAGGAATGGACCCCATTCCGAAGTCAAAATACGATTAAAGTTCATGAAATTAGTATTGTTTCAATTGTTGATGTCATCCAGAAGTGCTCTTTGCAGCACCTGCAATGTGCCTAGTGATGACTCCTTCTGCAATTCGTAGGGAGTTACATGTATTGGTAACATATATGAATACAACTGTAGATTCTTTTTTTAAGACCCATTGCTCCTACTGTTATTGGAACTGTCTGGGTATCTTTCTTCCAAATTGCTCTCATTTCTGCCTGAAAATCCTGACATTTTATGATTTTATGTCTCTCTGTATGCAAGACACTGTATTCAGTGGGTGTAGTGATTTCAGTAATCAATGCTACTTTTGTCTTCTTTTCTTGGACCACTATATCTGGTTTTCTCACATCTATCTTTTGAACTGTTGGTAATGGGTGATCCCATGTGATGTAGACCTCATCATTTTCTATGATGCTTTGTGGCTCATGCTTCAGTATTTTTCAGCCATTTCAATACCCTACTGTTTGCACAATCCCCAGTGCAACAGTCTTGCCACATTATTATGCCTTTCAGTATACCGTCCTTCCTCCATTAGTATGGCATAACCTGCAACAGGGTGTGCAACTATTTCCAATTCTGTTTCACAAAATGTACATTTGTCTATTTCTCACACATATACAATGGACTTTGTACACCAATGTGTACATAGCCCACTATCTCGGGGCACCAATATTAACCTTTTCATGTTTGGTTTGAATTCACCTCTCCTTAACCATTCCTGTGTTTGATCCTGATCAACATTAAGCTATTCCAGGAGTTTTATATACTTGCAACTATATTTATGCATTTTCCACATTTCCTGCCTTCTCATCTGATCCTTAACCGTATAGTCTTTTTTTGTTTTTTGGCACATTCAGTTGCTGCCTGATTTTTATCTACTTCTGGGTTGGTTTCCATTCCCGCTCGACACCAAAATGCTTCTGCTAGACTAAGCAGGGAAGTCATCTTAAATGTATTCTCCCCATGTTTCAAAAATTTCACTACGTTTGGATCTTGTGAGGTCAGCAGATATGTGTGCAATCCCACAATTGCAGATCTATACATGTAATCAATTTCAAGGAGGCCCATACCTCCTTTGGAAGGGGGAACAAATAATCTTGGTGTGCACTGAGTTTTATAAATTATTTGATGAGCATGAAGCACCCTTCTTGTTTTCCTATCTAATCTATCCAACACCTTTTGAGGCCAGTCCGTCACTTCAAAAATAAGTTAGCACAGGAAGAGCAAATTGGTTTAAAGCTTGAATTTTGTTCCTAGATATCAACACCATTTTCAGAATTAAAGTATTATAAAATATTCCCTACTAGTTTATTCACATTGTTCATGTTTTATTGTTGATCTTTTGGGTCTATATTATAGATCGAAACTTTAGGTACTCGAATACCCAAAGCTCGATCTGTAAATATCAAAAGCTAAAAACCGCAAATAGCCACTTACGCAAATTTTTAATCAGGGAAAGAATTAATTTGGCCGTTATGTAGAATTTGCCCTTCTGTCCAATGTTGAGTTGGTATATTTAGTTTGGGGTGTGCGTGGGGGGCACAGCCCCCCTCATCAGGTGTTTGGGGTGCAAAGCCCCCCACTTGATTTTTGTTTAAAAGTTTTTTTTTCATACGGCCAAGCAAATTCTTTCCCCTGTGTGGAAGTGGCCGTTTGCGGCTTTTAGCTTTTGATATTTACAGATCAAGCTTTAGGTATTCGAGTACCTAAAGTTTCGATCTTATAATATAGACCCAGTCTTTCATCAGTTCCCTTACTCAAGATCTTTTATATCACATTCTTGTCCCAGACTGATGTTTTCTTGGTGCTGCAGTATTCCTTCTTTAAAGGTTGCTTTTGCACATTTATCAAGACCAAATGACATTCTTATATTATCTGAAAAAGTTTAGACTACTTGCAGTTGTGTTTTCAGTTCCTCATCTGGAGAGCTATACAGTTTTAAATCATCATCATAGAGAATATGAGAAGTATTTATACTTTGCTGTTTTCTAGGTGCCAAATTATAGCCATGGCCTAATCTGTTAAATAGACAGCTTAATGGGTTAAGGGCAAGACAGAATAACAGCAGTGACAGTGAGTCACCCTGGAATATCCCCTTTGAATTTTTATCCCTGGAATAATAATTTGTTCTTTATCATGGCTTAATTGCAAAGTGGTCTGGCACTGTTTCATGGTCACTGTAATGTAATCGATCAGTGTTGGGCGTATGTTAAACATTTTTAAGCACTCTTTTCTCTATGAATGTGGGATACTGTCAAATGCTTTTTTTGTAGTCAGTCCGTGCCATACTTAGATTCTTCCCCTTTTCACAGTTCTCCATTATGACTTTATTTAGCAACAAACGATTCTTTGTTCCATATGACTTTCTTTTATTACCCTTTTGTTCTATTGCTATGATTGAATTTTAAAACAAAAACAATTCAATGAGTGAATGACCACCACGAAAACTTTAAGATTTATTGTAAATAAAAAAGATAAGCGCTTTCACTGATTGAATTTTCTTCTACATGACTATAAACTCTGTCGGCATCAATTCCAGTGTATAGATTATACATCATCAGAAGGCAAGTTATTGGTCTATAATTTTTAGGGTAGCTTGCAGGTTCACTCTTAAGTAGGAGCATTGTTTTTCCTGTTGTTATCCAGGTTGGTGTCTGTTTGGGGTGAGCATATAAATAGTTCTTACTCATGGCTAAACCTTCATGCAAAGATGTTAACACTTCTAACCAGAAGTTAGGTACTGCATCTGGGCCTGGGTTTTCCATTTAGAGGCTTTTCTAAACTTTATTTCAATCTCTCTGGCTGTTACTTCATCCCATTTCATATCCTGTACCTTTGAACATCTTATTCTTTCTTTTACTTCTTTTATTCATTTAGCATCTGTTATGTTCCACAGGATCTTCATAAATACTTCTCCAAAACATATCTAGTTCTTTTTTTTGGCAGTCTTTCAATTCTTTTTACCTGGTTTCCAATTCTCTATAAAACTTTTTTGAGTCATCAATAAATTGCTTATTTTGTACTTTTCCTTTATATTTATCTGTATATCTTCTAAGTTTTTCTGCCTGTGCTGATATTTTAATTTATTATTTGTGAGAGTGTATGATAAATCCTGATCCATCATAATAATGGGCATTGCTTTTATCACGCCCATCTTTCTGTGTATTTTTATTGATCTGTTCCCGCTTCTATATTCTTCTAACTGTGACAGTTCTTGTCATAACTGCTTTATAGTTTTCTCTGTTCGATACTTCCATGATGTTATTCGATTTTTCCCCTTCCTTTCCCTTACTACCATGTGTTCTTGCTATAGAATTTTATTTATTTATTTAGCTGCACAGTAATATATCCTGTTTACTTCTGACAGTCCTAATTACTGTGTTCATTTTTTTTTCAATTTTCTGACTTTTTGGTTTTATTGACCTTCTGCAGTCTATTTCTTTCACTGATCTTAATATGTCTATCTATCTGTATTAAATCAAGCAACTGTTCTCTTAGCTCATTTTCTTCTAAACTAAAGGCATATTTTTTGTTCTCCATTTCCTGCGAGCATTCTATAGAAATTTCTATAACATCTTCCTGGTTCACATTCTCTTCAATTTCATCAGGTGTCATCCATTGCTCTATCATATGGGAACGCACTGGCCTATCACTCCTCAACATTGACAGTGTCAGAGTTGCCACAGTTTTCTGTTCCTTCCCTTGCTGTCCAGCTTCAAGTGAATGTTTATACTGGTTTCCTGTGGAAGGCTCTAAAATATCCTCATATGGCAAATTACCTGTTGCTTCTGGTTCCACTAGTTTCTCTGTGATGCTTTCTGAGTTAGATTTTCTACATTGAATCCTTCACTTCACAGGTACTCCATAACCTCAGTTTCTACTTCTTTAACTTCTCCATTACTAATCTTCTTTTCTACTTTTCCTCTTTGTTTTCTTATTTTTTGTTTTCCACGTCTGGATTTCTTTGTCTGTATTTCTCTTCAAATATCTTTAGTGCTGCTCTTTTTGTACTGATTAGTTTTGCTTTCTCCTTTGCATAAATATTACATCATATTAAATCTCTTTTTCTTTCCCATGTCCATATTTCTTTGTCGGATGTCTCCTGATCTTCCTGTTTCTCCTTACTTTGGGGACTTGTTTCATCATGCGGTGATGTAACTTGTGTTAGACCTTCTACACCAAATTCTTCTCTTCACAAGAATTCCAAAACTTGAACTTCTACTTTTTTTTCTACGTTATAGGTTCATAGGTTGGTACTAGGCTATCGGCCCTAGGGCCTATACAAGCCTAACTATAACAATTCCCTGGCTATTTCTTCCCACAATATTTACCTCCCTTACTAATCTTCTGTTCTACATTCCCTCTTTGTGATATTTTTTTTATTGTGAAATTTTCCATATCTGGATGCCTTTGCCTGTATTTCTTTTGAATATCTTTGGGGGTGCCTTTTTAGTACTGATTAATTTGGCTTTTGACTTTGCATAAATATTGCACCATATCAAATCTCTCTTTCTCTCCCATGTACTTAGAAGTACCATTACTACAACTCTTTTTTTTAACAGCAACAGAGAACGCAAGATCTCCGTTGCTTCACACTGTCTCGCTATGTTAAACTCCTTTAACATAGCGAGACAGTTTGTAAAAAGCAACGGAGATCTTGCTTTCTCCTTTGCTTTTTTCAAAACTGTCTCGCTATGTTTAATGGGTTTAACATAGCGAGACAGCTTTAAAAAAAGCAAAGGAGATTCCCTGTTGCTTTTTTTAAAGCTGTCTCCCTATGTTAAACCCATTTAACATAGCGAAACAGTTTGCAAAAAGCAATGGAGATCTTGCTTTCTCCGTTGCTTTTGCCCACAGCTCTGATGTACTGTGTAGGCATACACATGCGCAGTACATCAGAACTGCCGCAGAATACCAGACAGCTGTGGAAGGGCAGCAAGAAGGCATTATACAATGCCATTAATTAAGAAAAGTAATTATTTTTTTTTTAAATAATGTCATTGTATAATAGCAATAACCCACTTCTGGGTGTGGGTAATGCTGGATTTACCCACGGTTGGCTTTGTTTGGCCATTTGGGCTTCGCCCTCGTGACCAAACCACACCAACCGTGGGTAAATCCAGCGTTACCCACACCCAGGCACGGGTTATTGCTATATTATTTAACAAAACTGACATCTTTTTTTTTGGCACACAAATAGTTTTGTTTAATAACCGACTGTTTCATTATAACAAAGTATTGGTATAGGTACCTATTTTTCTGTGGCATGTTTGCCTTGTGAGGATCTTATTTGAAAGAAAAAATGTATTATAAAATTGATTTTTTTCAGGATGTGTGTTATACTGCTTTCATTACACTGATGCCTTGATTTATTTTTGCAAGGGATCACACATATGTTGAATAAAGTGATCACTGTCTAGTACTGTCAAAATGGGTCATCAGAACAAACACCCCCATATTATTATTTATTTATTTTTATTTTATTTTACATTTGTTGACCGGGCTAGTCTGACTGGATACATGTCCATTTTCAGCAGAGGCCCGAGGAAACAAGCTCCACTATATACTAGTAAATAATAAAAACAAAAAGTAGCACAATAAGATACAAATTATAAGCATGACGAGAACTATTCCCATGTAGCATAGTAACAGTGCAAAAGTAATTTAGCAAAACTATAACATAGAGTGAGGATTTCTATTCCAAAATCTTTGCAAGAGTAGGAATAGTACAATTAAAAAAGAAATAAAGAAGTAACTCACACAAGACTCTATTCAACTATTTACAGTATTAACAATTTTGATAAATGTTTTGTGCCAGGGCACTAGTTTTAAGAAGCAGAGTTCATCAGCTGGGAGTAACATGTAGATTTAGACACAAGGTGAGATGACAGGTTGCAGTAATATAACAAGTATAAAGGTTGCAGTAATATGACAAGAATAAAGAGAAGTTGAATTTATAGGAAAAAGTAATATCCATGTGGATGGTAGGTGAGCTACAGAGGAGGGGTAGTACTAGTGATAAGGACAAGTAGAAGAGTAATGGAGAGAGCTGAAAAGAGAGATGGATGCTGAGGTCAGTCAGGATTCAAGCAAGGGCATAGCCAGTGAGTTTTAAAATAGTTCCTTAGTTGTTTTTTGAAAAGTTGTGATGAGCCTAGAGTGGTCAGTTCTATGGGAAGTTTATTCCAGTATGAGCCAATGGCATTTGTAAACAAGGAGTCCCCAGCTTTGTTGTGTGTTTTGAGAGTGGCTACTAGTAGTTGTTAGCTGAGCGAAGGGAAGTAAGATTCCTGTAAGGGACAACTAGGTTATTTAGTATGGGTGTATTAGAAGGGTAATGGAGAATTTTATAGGTGATAACTAATTGATGTAGGAGAATGAGATTTTGAAGTTCAAGCCAGTCAAGCTTTTTGAGATTAACACAATGATGGGTGAGAAATGGGGAACCTGTGGCAAACCTGGCAATGCTGTGGTAGGCTGTGGCAAGTTTCTGAAGGTTAGATTTTGAAAGGTTTATAAAAGATGGGGAGGCATACAATAATGTAGAGATAAGATAAGTTTGGGCTAGAGACACCCTGGTAGTTGCTGTTAGAAAGGGCTTAAGTCTATAGAGGGCACCTATCTTTTTATTAACAGCTTTGATGGTTAAGTAAATGTGGTAATCATAGTTTAGTTGATTATCTATTGTAACGCCTAGTAGTTTAGTGGAACAATCAGGTGTGATGATAGTGCCATTGTCAGACACAATAGAAAAGGAGAGAGGGGAGAGAAAAGTAATAATTTGTTTTTTTGGGATTAAGGAGGAGACAGATATCTTGGAACCATTTTTCTGCTGCTGTAAAGACTTTTTGGGTGGAAGGATGAAGTTCAGCTGGAGATACAGCAGAACAGATGAGAGTTGAATCATCTGCATATTGAATACATGAGGGTGTTGGGAGTGAAGTAGACAGGTTATTTATAAATATGGAGCCAGAGAGAGGACCAGGGTGCAGAAAACAATCAGTGAGAAGTGAAAGAAGCACTGGGTACAGTGCAAGGCAAGAGTGGACTATAAGATGAAGTATAGAGAGGAAAATAGGTAGATTGGGAGAGATAAAATAATTGTTTGGGGGCTTAGAGAGGTAGTAAAGTTGGGTGTAGTAGAGAGATAGAAAGGGGTTAATACCAGAAAGGTATCAGGAAAAAACAAAACTCTAGTGAGATCATTAGGGATATATAGTTTACTAGTGAATAGGGTGCCACCTATTGGCCAAACTAAGAAATAACGAGAGACAGAGCAAGTAGAGAGCAAACTACTGGGATATGGTGAGGTAGAGGAGAGAGTTATCCTAAGGACAAAGATGCAGAGGGAGGGTAAGAGTGGGTAATTTAACTACGAAAGGGGGGGGGGTAGGCTGCTGCATACAGATCCTTCCCAGAGTCCGAGACAGCCATACTAAGCACCCACTTAAGTTCTATAGAAGGGTCTCCATTCAGACCCTGAATTACTTCCTAGGAAAATGAATCCTTGTGCAAGATGTAGTGTTTCCCTTATTAAAAAGAATTAGGGGATAAAAATGACCAGTACTTGACATGCCTCTGCAAGAACTACTGAATTGATTTTGGCCAGATCTACACATGTCCCCCAGGTCTGTTCTCAAGGAAGCAACCTATAATATTCCCCTTAGAGCACCAGGCCAGTTCACACAGGGGGAGGAGACACCATAGTTTTTCTTCCCAGGTGAGCATGTCAATTTTTTTGTCCTTCTTCAAAGGGTTGGTGTCAAGGCAGCAAGGAAAGTAATGTTTGCAGGAACTGCTTGTCATGCTTATTTATATTTTACTTACCTTTATGTGGTAGTACATTCAGTATAACTGTGGGGTGAATAGTGTCACATAATAGCATCTTCATTTTTTATTTGCTTGGCGTGCATTACATATAGCAAAGGATTAACTCCAATAACTACTAACTATTTTCAGGATGGCGAACTCTAGACTAATGACTGTTTTTGCTTCTTTTTGAGGGTCATAGTCTAGATTTTTAAAGCAATACACTAGCTTCTAATGGTAGCTCCCCACCAATATAAGTGGAACACTGGCAGATTGTACACAGCTGTACTATTTAATGCACCTTACTTGTGGTTTGCACTTTGTACCATACATTGCCACAATTAAGCAGCTTACATGAGAGAAAATAATTTAAACTGAACATGTAAGACAAAAATTGCTTTACTTGTTTAATTTAAACGATTTTCCTCACAATTACAGTTATCAGGAGTCAACAATCTTGTCAGAATAAATTAGTTTAAAAAGTGCAATCTATGGCACACAATGCATGGCATGAGCCCTGGTTTCATCCTACTCTTTTTGCTCCTTGTGTATAAATGCCTTTATTTCCAAAATAGTTTGACATGTGCTCATGAAATCCTCAGGGAACAATATCAGGGAATTATTTATAACATCCATGGAGTCTGCTTTTATTCTCAAAGGCAAAACAACAGCCGTATCTTGAATGTTAATGAAAACATATTTTATCTTCTTTTATACTGAAATACATGCAGGGAATAAAATGCTACTATTATACAAAAAATTCATATCCTTTTTAGGACTGATATCACAATGGAACAATATATTGGTTTTAATAGGTTTTATATGTGTTATTTTCAAGAGATCTTATAACAGTGTTTTTGCTTTAAACTGCTTTATAGATGTTGCAGTTTGTCAGTTTCTAATGGCCATTATGTTCTGAACCTAACCTTACCAATGTTTATATATCTAAGATGTTTAAATATATTTTTAGATTTTTTTCAAGATATCACAGTTGATGGTAGTTGCGTACATATCGCATTACCTAACAGCTCTTAGAGCAAGTGGGCAGTCTGTAAGAGCAAATAAAATATGAATATTATGTATAACATAAGAGAAATACAATTGTTTCTGAGAAAAAAAGTATATTTAGTTCTGATTTTTAAGAATATAGCAATGATATGTATTAGATGTACAGTGAGTTTGTCAGACTGAAAATGTCAAATATTTATAAGTTCTGAATGGAACACCAAATGCAGCGACAAGATTTCTATATAATCCGATTGTTGGTACCTAGAAATAGAAGATCATATTACCAAAGCAATATGAAATATTCAAGCATTTTTGTTTCAGAAAATATGTCCTAACTCTTAGGTACAGAATGTGCTTAATTTGTGATTTCGAATATAAAGATGTACAACATAATCTTCATTTAATGTGTGTCACTGTATAAGTTATTTTTTTCGGGGGGATTCAAGCATAAATCTACTGATAAGAAAATTCCATTTTTCAGAAAAATATTTTTCTTATAAATAGATTTTTGTTTTACTTAAGATGCAGTGACATCTTGATACAATATATTTTTGACACCTGCAGCATTCCACACCATGAAAAGAAGTCTGATACCTACTCCTACTGGAAACATGCCACAATGCATTGACATTCTATACCTATAAAACCCTACAGTTGATCTCTATACACAAAATACAATATGTCAGTCTTCTTTTCTGAGTTCTTAATAGAAAAGATGCAAAGCTTATTTAGCTAGAGAATAGCTGGTATTAGGAACCTGGGCTGCTCTCATATTTATGTAATTTAGGCTTGTATCCAATATCTAGAGAGTGTTACAATAAGATTTTTGTGTTGTTTCAGAATGATACCTTATCCTAAGTGAATATTTTGTATTTTCTGTGAAGAAATATGAGAACAAAGAGCACTGTATCTTTCATGGCCGAAAAGCTTAGAAACAGATCTCCATGAAGGAGTCTATCAGAGCCTGAATGCAGAGGCAGGGTTGCCACTCTATCCTAATAATTAAGATTTGAAGACACAGATCTTTTTAGTTATGAATCTCTGAGGTCTGTCAAGTTGAATAATATGTTTTGACAAATAAATTCCAAAAGTTGCATTATCTCAATAAGGGGTTTGATGAGGTAAGAGTAAAGGGAAATTAAGGACATCTTTGGAACTAGGGTGGATGCGCTTGGAAATTAGATAAGCTAGATAGAAGGCTTTCCAAACTAGTGCAGAGACAAGATGGCCAAATTATAAGTACTGCTCAACAAGACTACTTAGATCATTTATAACGGTGTCTGATTGGAGGGGTGCATCACCTAAGTCGTATGAGAAAATGTTTTGTTTACTAAAATGGACTATGCCATATTTTTCACATTTAATTTGAGACTTTTGTCCATGAAGCAGTTGTTAACATGGTCTAATTAATTTTGCAGCAATTATGAGTCAGTAGAAGTTCTAATAACAACACCCAATTTACAGTTGTCTGCAAACTTAGATAAACTTCGGCCACGAGTGTTGGTCTGAAGGTCTGAGAAACAGACGGCAACTAGGAGAGTTCCAAACACTGATCCCTGTGGCACACCACTGGTAAAATTTTTTGGGGTCTGCCTAGCTGCTACCCCAGCCATGTAACGCAATTAGGACAAATAGTGACTATTCCCAGCTCAGCTCTGAACCTCAGGTCTTAAAATACAAGACCTAAGGTCTGAATGAATAACTACAAGGTCAGTCACTGACTTCTGAATCAAGGTACTCTAGTATCACTGAGTCTATGCACCTATGAATATCCTCGTGCTCTAACAAGGTGGTTGTTATCAACATCCCATGACTAGCACATAGATTAAGATAAGGCAAAAAATTCCTTTCAGTCATACTCCTCCAGGTATCTCCAGCATTCCCCATGTAAGTAATGAAGTTTCTCAGTAGAACTACAGACTCCATGGGGTGTGCACTGTTGCCATCACATCCATGATCTCTAAGAAGTTTAAATACTCTGAACAGTTGTTAGGTTAATGTGCACAAACAATAGCAGTCACATTGAGACAAACCTTTTGCTTGCTGCCATAAATTTCATGTGAACATCACCCAGCTGGGTGATTGACAGTGTTTCCACACTTACTTGGGGTCTTGCCTGATGGTAATCTCTAGAAAATGACAGACTCTACCCCTGCTTTAGAAGTCTGGTTGGAAATCAATGTTATGAGTACAGGTAAGACCAACTAAAGCTAAATGGTTCTTTTTTCATCCTCCTGTACAAGTTCTTAGTTCTACAACAGTGAAGTGACATTCCATGTCCCAAGCCCCAGTTTCCACCATTAGGATCTAGTCTTTCTCCATCCAGTCTTCACCTGTTTGCCACTTGCTTGGTATTATATCTGCACTCTCCACTCTCTGCCACATGGATGGTGAGCCTGAAAGGTTTCACTTAGTTTTTTCAGGATGAGCCCTGCAAGATTATATGGGCCACTCATCTACCAGGCACTGGCTGGTGAATTCTACCTCCAGGCCTGGCTCTATGGGTGGGTCCCAATGTCACCTTTCTTATAGGTTCATAAGTTGGTACTAGGCTATCGGCCCTAGGGCCTGTACAAGCCTAGCCATAACATTTCCCTGGATATTTCTTCCCACAATATTTACTTCCCTGGACTGCTTTCTAGCAGGGTGACTGACATGATCCCTGGGGTGAATTTTCTATCTCCCATCCAATCATCAAGGTTCCTTTTGAAGAGGGCCAAGGAGGCGCTCTGCTTGACATGTATGGGCAGTCTATTCCAGAGTATGGGGAGTCTCTGGGTCAGGAACCTATCCCTCCAGCATGTTTTGTTCATTGTGATGACAAGGTTTAGATCCCTGGAGCATGTGGCTCTGAGGGATTGGGATTTTTTTAAGTGGAGCATGTCCAACAGCTCAGGGTTTGACATGGCGTTGTATGTTAAGCAGAGATCGCCTCTGAGTAGACAATATGCCACAGAGTATAGCTGGAGTTTTTTAGACGGTCAGCATAGGGCATCTGCTTTAGGCCTGTGATTCTTTTAGTGAGGTATTTCTGCGGCCTTTCCAGCTGTTGCAGATGTCTTGTGAGGTACATACCAAATGGGGCGTTGTACTCTATAATGGGTCTAATGAGAGATGAGTACAGTGGGACAATGACCTCCTTTTTTTCTGGATGAAAAGCCCTTAGTGATGAGGTGTGCCACATAGAAGGATTTCCTGACTGTTGTGGCAATGTGGTTATCGAAGGTGAGACCACTGTCCACCTGTGTCCCTAAGTCTCTCATCACACTTTCGGTGTTTATTGTACTGCCACCTATGTGGTAATACATGGGTACATGGTTTTTCCCAAAGGGGATATCTATAAATTTCTTGGCATTAAGCTTGAGCCCATGGCTCTGGCACCAAGCATCTGTTTCTGTAAGGCCCTTTTGTAGAATATCTGCATCATTTGGGGATTCTGAACAAGATTTTCAGATTATTTAACTAAACTAACATGGGAGAAATTATGAATTGTTGTTTGTTTGGCCCCTTCTCTCAGACCAATTTGCCAACGGCAACCTTGCCAGGAGCATATTATAGCTTTAGGGATCACAAGGGTTCAAAACCCCTAACTGTGGTAAAGTTATGATCCCTGGAAGAATCACCGTTGTGCTCAAAGGATTTGATGGATGCTAAGATTCACCTCTCGAATTTCCATCGAAAGGTGAATTTTTTGGCAACTTATCTCAAACACATAATAAAGCAGTTATGATTGCTGACCTGTTCATAATCATCTATATTTATATCTGTACATTATATCTATACGTGTGTGTGTGTGTGCGCACACACACACACACACACACACACACACACACACACACACATGTATCCACCTATCTATATCTATATCTATATATATATCTATATATATATATATATATATATATATATATATATATATATATATATATATACGTGTGTGTGTGTGTGTGTGTGTGTGTGTGTGTGTGGGTGTATGCATGTGTGTGTATTTAATTGCCGGTCATGTATTTAGTTGAAATCCATTTTGTTAAATGGATTTCTAAAGTGTAAATTTATTCAAAGTTAGCTTTTGTCAAGCTAAGCTGTAGCTGACATTTGTTTTCTCAGCTATAGCTGTTTTGCAGAATTATCACTTTGGTCACTACTGTGTAACCACACAGTTAGAATACTTATGTTATAGGTTATAGGGACATATCGACAAATGGAGGGGTGAAGCACTCCAACATAAATACTTGTTTTACATTTACCTATTTGATCCATCTAACATGTTAAAAGAAAACTCAACCTTCTCCGACAGTTTAGCTCAACTCTTATGTTGCCCCCCCCCACAACATGCTTCCGGTACTGTATAGGTGCCAGAAACTTCTTGTACTTTATAAAACTTTCATTTCCTTGACTTGGAATCAAAGGAATGGAAAGACCACCGCCTTTTTTAAGCTTAACTTCTCAAATAATCTGTAGAGGATTTGTCTACACCTGCATGACACACCTCAGACACAGAAAAATCTGTAGTTTACCCTGTTAGGTGCTGCTGACAGTGTTATATGGATAATTAGTCTTGCTGATGTCAGGACAGAGAGGTGTGAAACTGTTTTCCAATGTCTTTATCTGAGAGGAAGAGAACGTACACCATTTCACAGCTGCTTCCAATGTATCCATGCCTTTCATAGCAAAATAGAGCAATTAAATCAAGTCAATGGTTCAAAAGTAGTTGTTCCCTCTTTTGACAAATTTACATAAGCAGCATCACAGTATTGAAAGGATAAGCTTTAAACTTTAAACGTTTGTTGTTTATACTACTTTATATTTTAATATGACTTAAATGTTGTATCAAAGATGTCTGACATTTAGGAAAAACTCAGGAAATACTTTTTTTTTGTAATTCTTGTAAAGTATCAACACATTTGACATTTTCATGTCCTCCCACAGCAATAGGACAAAACTGCCCAAATCAGGACTTCTCTGCAGGAAGTGAGACAGGTGGCAACCCTGTCAAACAGATGCACTGATACTGTTTATAAGAAGGTCTTTCTTGTGAAAAGATCCTTGGGAAGAGATATCATACCTTCCACTGACTGTCTTTACACAAATGGAGTACATGAGCATTTTCTCATCAACAAAGGAAATGTAACAATTTACAGCAACCATGACATACAGCTGAATTCACTTTAGCTTCCATGTGCTATGCACCCTTTTATTAAAACATTAGGAAAGGGAAATCTGAAGCACTTTAATTATCTCTAAATATAAATAAATGAATTAATAAAAATACAAATATTTCTGCTGCTGGTACTGGAGAGCAGAATTAATATCAAATAACTTCCTTTACACTAGCAGCTGTCACTTATACATGAAACTGTAAGGATCCCTCAGAGCAGTGACAGTTTTAACATCTGTGGAAAAAGTGTGGGGGAAGGTGACAATCAATTTATCATGGACTACAAAAAGATACTTTGAACAAAGGCCAAAAATTAAGCTTCTTTTTTTGGTTGTAGCTATATAATTCCTTCGTATAATATGAAACAAGCTTTGAGATACACATAAGTGAGGGCTACTCAAAATATAAAAGCAGCAGTCCTATTACAGTCAGTATATAAGATGACAGTGACTGACACTAATCCCATTATATGTGAATGGAATGGGAATACACTACTTCCTTTTATCAAGCATGATTATATAAAGCAGACTTGAAATGGATGGGAAAGAAAAAAGCTCAAAGAAAGACAAAATCACATTGATATATCAAGCCTCACTGGCAGCTATTTTGTACAAGACATACTAAAATTCTGTAAGAAGCAATTAGAGTGATTTTTGAGGTATTAAAACAGCTCAGAAAACAAAGACTGCAAAAAATAGATTTTTTTAGTTCTAAGCTGGAGTTCAGGCAGCAGAAAAGTATGTGTTTTTGTTGAAGAATTTTATAGTAAATGAGCTTGTAAAGTGCAAATGTTTTTATTTGCTTCAGAAACTGGTTTATTGTGGTTTTGTGTTGTTTTTGAAGGATTTATTTCAACTGATGGTTTTCTTTTTCTCTGTTTACCCATATACTCACAAATATATGTATATATAGTGTATGTCTGCTATACATACATAAGTGCGTGTGTATATATAACCTCGATGGCTTTTGGCGATGGTCTCCCATGACAGAATATACATAAAGTAACAGATGTCCTACAACCACACTGAGGTTTGATTTCATGCAGCAGTGATCCTGTTAGCTGAGCATCTGTTGTTATGGGAACCACCTTAACCTAGTAGTAGTACTTTGGTGTTTTCTGGTAGAAAATGAAGATGGTATGATGTAACACCAAATTTATATAAGAGCTTATATTAACCACTAAGGATGCACAAGCAGGAAAACTCACGTTATACTGTCGGAAAAGGGACTGAAAACTGACTTTAAACTGGTAAAAGTATCTCGGTTCCTTGGTCTGCTACTGTGAGTAACTCACATAGCTCTACTGTCTTTTTGGGAATTTAAAAATAGTAATACATTTTGTCTCATAATTTATTCTGTTTTGGAAGCCATGTAGCCATAATTTGCTTCAGTTATTTTAAGAATGCGGTCCTGCAGTGAAAGGCATATCTTCAGTTCCATGTTTGTTCAACTACATTTCACTGTTTAGTAGTCTGTCAGAATCTTTTCAGCTGCTTAAGCAACCGTGGACTTTCGGGGCTCGAAAACAGCTGTCTGCAAAACTTGATGCAGCATATTTCCTGATGCCTCGTGTACTGTGTACGACATTGTGGGTGTGTTGGAGGGCAGTGTTAGTTGATATTTGTAAATCATGACAAAGAAAGGAAGTTGGTCTCATTATTTCTTTTAAGCCTGAAGTTCTTAAATGATACATTAAGCTATACAGCTTTGTTTCAGGAACTTAAACAGTTCCATATTTAGTAGCTTTTGAATTTTGAGTTGCCCAAAGGATAACCCTAACAGATAGTTTATTGGCAGGGAAACTGAAACAGTGCTTAAATGGCAAGACTTTTTAGTTCTTGGAAAGGCATCAAGAGATTAGTTCATTTTATGTGCGTGCTAAAATTAGCTGTTAACTTTCAGTGATTCTAGATTATTGTGTGTAGTATATGTATGCCAAGTCATGCTTAGCAGTAAACTAATCTGTCAATATTAGTGGCAGAACCTCGATGCAGCCTTTTAATTATGACATGCCTGCAGATAATGTTAAGGAAGAGTTTGAGCACCAAGGAGATACAAAAATACAGTTTTACTGCATTCAGAAATACACTGTATGAATATTTTAACACATGGCATGCTTGAATGCCCAGCCCAAAATCAAATACTATACTGTATGGTTGAATTTAAATTAAATCATACAGGAAATTACATTCCTTTCAACTGTCCAGATTTTCACAGAATGTCCAGATTTTTGTCTAATATTTTTGGTCTGTTCCTCATAAAACTTGTGGTATTCTAACAAATTACTGAGGATTGAAGTCACTAAATAATGACATCCATTTGAGTTTCAGACTTCATAACTTTCAGAAAAATACATGCCAATACAAATTTTGTTAAATCCTGTTGTTCGAGCAACTTTCAAAGTTTATGAGAACAATATTTAAAATCTGTCCCTATTTTGGACCCTTTCCCCCCATTATGTTAGGCTTTGTCCAGATTTCTTGAGTTAAGAAATTAAGAGGTATGGGAAATTGACCTGTAAATCCACTAGCAGGATGTTCTTGTGGCAATGGCATAAACAAAAAAACTTCACACCCTTTAAGCCCTCCTCACTCTGGAGAATGTAGACATCTGTGTCATGACCGAGACTTGGTTTAAAGCCATAAAAAGTACCCCAGAAGTGCAAGGCTACAGTGCCTTCCATGCATTTAGACCAACAATAGCACAGGCTGAGGTCAAAGGTGGAGGTGTTTTGACCTACATTAGCAAAAACATATCTCCAGTTTGGTTAAACAGGATGATATTATGGAGCTCATCCATGTGAAAGTCACCATAGGTAAGGCTCCTCTACATATCATGCTAGCTACAGGTTATCATCTATACCCCTAGAGTTTCACAACTCTAACCTAAACCTCAGAACCACTCAAGATGGAAAAATGCTACTTGTTTACCAGTAGCCCAAGGAAAAACAGTAGCGTAACTAGTCATGAAGATGTAAGGGCTGGTCGCAAAAAGCAAGTAGGATAACGTTCACTATCAGAGTAAGATAACCCATCCAGAATACACAAAAAAAAATTATTCTAAACAAAATCCATAAAAGATTAAGTGCTTTTGTCCATACATACAATTTTAAAAGGACTTCATGAGAACAATCAAATCAGCTAGTTTTCCTTACATATAGGGCGGGTATTTTATGACATAATCTAACTATTCACTATCTTCTTAAAAATGTGCAAGTACTTACTCTAAAAACAACACAGGATAACCCTAGCTTTTCATATAAAACTAATATAAGATGATAATTTATCAAAACTTCCTATTTACAAGGCAGGCTATGCACTGTTCATCTTAAATAAAAATATGCAAAAATAATAAGGGCTTTTATCATACATATAATTTTAAAGGACTTCATCAGAACAATCATATCAGTTTGTTTCCTTAATATATAGAACAGGTATTTTATGACATAATCCAACTACCCACTGCCTTCTTAAAAAGATACGAATACTTATTTTAAAAACAATGTGGGATAACCCTAGTTTTTCCATATAAAATAAATATAAGATGGTACTTTGTCAAAAATTCCTATTTACAAACCAGGTTATGTACTGCTCATCTTAAATAAAATATAAAAAATAGTTCAACCTTTAGGAAATGCTGTAACATTTAAATGAGATATTTAATATATAACCTTTAAAATGTTCATATTTGTGGTCCAAGAATACAGTGCTCCTCTAAAATAACAAAATTCTTAAAAAAACTCTATAAATGAACAAAACCTTTTTCATTTGTAAGGTATCTATCTTCATAATTTAGCAGTTTTTAACTTTAACAAATGCTTAATAAATATATGTTCATTGATTCCTGGAGGGAAATTAAAATATAAACTCATTTTAGGAGTAGGCTTACAGATGACTAAAACCTTTTTACAGCAGCAGGTAACATGCCAGGTTTTGTCTGTAAAGCTTCAAAAAAATTTAAAACTATTTTTGAAACAGATGACTACAGAAATAGAAACATTGTGGGAGCTGGTGCAGTGAAGTGTGAGCTGTAAACAATGTTCCTACATTTTAGGTTTAGACCAGCTGACATGATAAATGACATTAATTTAAAATTATATAAGGGTAATTGCTGGACCACTAGGGTAGTATACATTGCCAACTGTCCCAATTATCCCTCTTTTTATATAGTTTATATAGTTAAAACAGAGAGAGCACTTAAAAAGGAAATATCTGAGCGATATGATATTTCAACTAAGAACATTAACAGCGCTGTATACAAACATTCCAGAACGAATTTTTGATAAATTATAATCTTATATTAGTTTTATATGCAAAGCTAAGGTTATTCCATGTTGTTTTTCAAATATGTATTTGTATCTTTTTAAGAAGATGGTGGGTAATTAGATTATGTCATAAAATACCTTTCCTATATATTAAAGAAACAAATTTATTTGATTCTTCTAATGAAGTCCCTTTAAAATTATATGTATGGACAAACGTGCTTAACATTTTATGAATTTTGTTTGGAATACCCTGTTTTTTTAGTATATTAAGGATGAGTTGTCTTATTCTGATAGTGAACCTTATCCTGCTTGGAAAAATGAATGCTTTTTGTGACCAGCCCCTACAACTTCATGACTAGTTATGCTACTATCTTACCTAAACCTACTACAGGCACTCACCATCCAAGCACCCTATTAATGGGAGACTTTAACTACTCCTCTATAAATTGGGAAACATGCACTGCTTCAAATTTTATTTTATTTTCCATTTGTTAACCGGGCTAGTCTAGCTGGATACATGTCCACAGGCATAATACTTCCTGGACTTTACTAACACAAACATCTCAGAACAGATAGTGTATGCTTCAACCAGAGGATCAAACATGCTGGATCTAGTGCTCACCGACATGGGAGAATGTTGCATCCCCCACACGCACATGTCATGTCCTCACTAGTGAGGTCAGATTACAAAGTTGTCTCATTTGAAGTAAAAATCAACCCAGAAAATCAAGCTAAATCAGTAACAGGAACTATTCTAAGGCAAACTACATGATATTAAGTGACAGTTTGTTAAAATTCAAGGATACCCCCAAGCCTAAGACCCCAGCTACTCATGCAGAATTTTTCAAATAGTCACTATACAAATGTGAATTATTGCATAGAGGCTGTCATACTACCAAAAATAAACCCAAAACAAGCACTAAAAACAAACTCCACTGGTGGAATTTTCACCTAAGCAGGCTATATAATAAAACAAGAAAATTCATGGCCAAAATCAAGAAAAGCAACTTCTTTAAAGACATGTGCTCTCTTATGCAACTAAACAAAAAACTAAGAGGTCTAACTGAGTCTAACAAGGCCAACTGTGAGGTCAGGATAGCCTTGCAGGCTAAGGAAAATAGAAGGCCTTCTCCAGCTATGTCCAGAACCTTAGAGGTAACATTGTGCTGAAATGGTGGTGAACAGTACCACCTACACTGATCAGGGTAACAAAACAAATCTACTGGCTGACAAATTCTGCTCAAAGTTCACTCCCACCCCCACAGCTCCACCAGGTGAACTCCCCTCCAAGACACTTCCCCCAGCTATCAGCAGGGACCAGGTGCTGGTAGCACTTGCTAAAGCCAAGAACACCACCTCCATGGGTCCTGACAACATCCCTGGTTGCCTCCTGAACAGTCTAAATCATTACCTATCAGGACCACTTGAGGCACTCTTCAACTACAGCCTTGAAAAAGGCTATGATCCAAGTGAGTGGAGGACTACAACATTCATTCCCCTTCACAAGGGTGGATCATTAACTGACCCAAGAAGATACAGACCCATCAGTCTAACAAGCCTAATATGCAAAGCCATGTCACAAATTAGCATTGTTAACCACACAGACACTAGGCCCATCCCAGTTTGGCTTTATTAAAGGAAGATCCTAACTAACTACTTAACCTGGTAGACGTCTTTTAGAGGGTCACCAAGACAATGGACATAATAAAATGTGCATATGGTGTATCTCGACCTGGCTGAGGCATTTAATACATTACCACTAGGCACTGTTGACAAGCTCTCTGAGCTAGTTGTAAACACTTACATAACTTGCTGGATTGCCAGTTGGCACACAAACAGGACCTAAGAAGTCAAGATTGGTGAGACCACCTCCACCAAGAGCCCAGTCACCAGTGGAGTACCTGGTTGGCCTGCTCCTGTTTGAATCTACTTCTCAGATGTCTAGACTAACCTTAAAGGCTTTTGGCTCACCATGTTGCCAGATGACTGCAAACTTACAGCTATTATAGATTCCCCCAAGACACAAACATCTTGCAAGTGGGTTTAACACAGACAAATGACTGGTGTAAAAGTCATGGTCTAAAACTCAATGCCAAAAAATGCAAATAATGCCCTTTTGGAAACTGCCAATGCATGTTAATTACTCTATTGATAAAATGTCCCTAAGAATCGACACAATAGTAAGGGATCTGGGAACATATGTAGACAGCAGTCTGACCTTTGACCTACATTTAGCTAAGATAATAAGAAAATCATTCTGTGTTGCCCATCTTATAAGTAAGAATATGGCATCCAGGTCCAAGGAAGTTGCAATAACACTCTAATTGGCCCTTATCATACCTCTCATTGAATACAATACTCCCTTTGGCATGTATCTAACCAGACACTTGAAATGGTTGGAACACCCACAAAGGTTTCTCACCAGGAGAATTCAGGGCATGAATAGCTTATCATACACTGATCACCTAAGGGGTTTGTCTCTGTATTCAGTCTCCTACAGGCTGCTGAGAGGGGAATCTTTGCCAGGCTTATAGGGTTTCCTCAAACCCAGCCCTGATGTATCTGTTGCACATGTGCAAAACAAACAGCACCAGAAACACTAGATCTAGGGATCTGAGCTTTACATGTTACATAAACAGAACATGCTAGAGAGACAGGTGTGTGTGTCCCAAATGATCACCACACTATGGAATAGCCTCTCCATCCATGTAAAACAGAGTTTATCCCTGACCCTATTTAAACAAAACCTTGAACATTGGATGGAAAATCATAAATTTCCCCCAGGTCTGGCCCCCCATGTCCCTATGGACAGAGGTCATCAATAGGAAAAATATTATCCTAACTAACCCCCTAAAAATCCTTAGCTACCTGTCTAATAACATGGCACTCCCTCATATGGTACTTATGACTCAAATACTTCCGAGTGTGCAGCTAGGCTTGTAAGGCCCCCAGTGGTCATTAGCATAGTAAAAACCTGTGAACCTATAACCACGTCTCATATTGACCAGGCCCTGGATGTAAACTTTCCGGAGGGGAACCTGATGAATTAAACAAGAGAAAAAGGATATAACAAAAGAAGTTTCACCAGTTTGTGAATAGTGTCAAGTGTTGTATGTTGGGGGTAACTAAATGGAGAGCAAATATATCTCTTGTCATAAGTTCTACATGGGAAAATGCAGGGATTATGGAAAATGCAATAATGTCAGTAATAGTACTGAAAAAGTAACTTCCAAATATTCTACTAATTCCAGATACTGGCTAAGGCTCTTGCCACCCCTATAGTGCCTTTTTTAGGTAGTGTTCTAAAGACCAAATTACCACTGTAACAGCTACAAACAAATGCAATCTGAGGGTCATGCTGCTCAATGCTAGAAGTCTAAATCTCAAAATGCACTCACATGAAGCACTCCTTAAAATGGAGAACATCGACATTTGTGCTATAACAGAGACCTGATTCAAGGCAGCAGAAAGTACCCCTGCACTACCAGGCTATAACTCATTCCACACCTTTCAGTCCCAGAACTTGGACCGAAGCTCCAAAGGCGGTGGTGTTTCCATATTCATAAAGGAGGCACACACCTCCAGACTGGTAGCCCAACATAATGCATCTGAGATACTACAGGTGCAGCTAACAATGGGTAAGACAGCGATTCAGGTTGTAGCCTGCTATAGGTCCCCAACCATGTCCCAAGACTCACACTCCACGTTCCTAAGCACCCTGGAGAATATTAGGGTCCAACCTAACACTCTCACACTGGGTGACTTCAACTACTCCTCCATTAACTGGGAAAACTACTCATGTACTAATACACTTGCCCAATGTTCCCTGGAATTCATTAATTCCAATGTTCTGGACCAGCTTGTTCTTACCCCCACTAGAGGTAGCAACATCCTTGACCTGGTCATTACTAACATGGGCGACCATTGCTCTACACCAGTAGTCATCTCCTCCCTGGTTAGATCCAACCACAAACTAATCACCTTGGAAATCCCCCCCCCCCCCACCGCAAAGGTAGCCACCATAAAAAACTTCTCCAAAGCTAACTTTGGGCTCCTAAAAACAAAGGTGGCTAACTTCACAGGAACCATGCAAATGGAGAATAGTTGCATGACTGCCAAATCATACACCAATGCACTGTACGAACACGTATACAAATGCATGGATCTTGCCATACCCAACAGAACCAAGGCACTCTCCTCCAAAAAAAGGAAGCAAATCTAGTGGCCTCCTGCCATAAACAAACTCTACAAGAGAAATTGATGCGGAATAAGGTGAAGTCCCAAGACTGGAAAAACTCCTTCATCAGCCTCAACAAAAAGTTGAGATCCCTCATCAAATCCTCTAAAACTAGCTATGAAAACAGAATTGCAGCAGATAGTAAAGACAACCACAAGGCCTTCTATAGTTATGTAAAGAATCTCCATGGCAATACCCAGATTTGCTCTGAGCTACTGCACAATGGTACCTCCTGTACCGAGCCAACAGATATTGCCCACATACTGGCTGACAGATTCAGTGCCAACTCTACCCCTCTCCCTCCTCAAAGGACCAATCACAATACCAGTAGATTGCCAGGCACCCAGTACTACTGCTGCACAGATTAAAACAGCATTGTCCAAGTCCAAGAATACAGCTTCTATGGGACCTGACAATATCCCTGGCTGTGTTCTACATGAACTACAGAGTGAACTGGCACCTCACCTGTGTGCCCTGTTCAATCACAGCCTCACCTCAGGCTTTGTCCCTACCGAATAGCACACTGCTGCATTCATCCCTCTCCACAAAGGAGGAACAACTACAGACCCAGGGAACTATCGCCCCATTAGCCTGACGAGTCTGATATTCAAAGCTATGGAACACACCATCATGGACCTAATAAACAAGGATATAGGGAATCTCCAAACTCTGGATCCCACACAGTTTGGTTTTGTGAGGGGTAGATCGTGCCTGCTCAACTTGGTCAACTTCTTTGAGTCAGTCAACAGAGCTGTGGATGAAGGCAAGGTGGTTCATGCAACCTACCTTGATCTGTCCAATGCCTTTAATACCATTCCCCACTCAGGAATCATAGAAAAACTCACTAAGCTAGGCATCAACCCCTATATCACTAGGTGGGTTGCAAACTGACTCACAGGTAGAGCCCACAGTGTGAAAGTAGCTGACTCCAAGTCAGACTGCCAACCAGTCACAAGTGGGGTCCCACAGGGTTCGGACCTGGGTCCTCTCCTGTTTGGTATCTACTTCTCAGAAGTCCAGGCCAACACAAAGGGACTCTGGCTGACAAAGTTCACAGACAATTGCAAGTTGGGAGCTATTATTAACTCCCCAAGTGATGTTGACATCATACAGAAAGGCCTCACTGAGACCAACAACTTGTGTCAGAACCATGGCCTTAAGCTCAATGCCAAAAAATGTGCTGTCATCCCCTTTGGGAAAAACCCTGTTCTCATGAATTACCACATTGATGGTAGTCCACTGAACACAGAAGGTGTTATAAAAGATCTGGGAACACAGGTTGACAGCAACCTCTCTTTTGACCACCACATTGCCACTGTGGTCAGAAAGTCCTTCTATGTGGCACATCTCATTACTAAGGGTTTTGCATCCAGGAAGAAGGAGGTCATTGTCTCCCTCTACTCTTCCCTCATTAGGCCAATCATTGAGTACAATGCCCCATTTGGCATGTACCTCACTAAACACCTGCAACAACTGGAGAGGCCACAAAAGTACCTCACAAAGAGGATCCTAGGCCTTAAACACTTGTCCTATATGGACAGACTCAAAAAACTCCAACTATTCTCGGTCTTATATCACGTACTTAGAGGTGATCTCTGTTTGACTTACAAAGCCATGTCTGACCCAGCTCTGTTAGAAATGCTACATCTAAAGAAATCCTAATCCCTCCATACCACACACTCCAGAGACCTCAACCTCATTACCACAATCAACAGAACATGTGATAGAGACAGGTTCATAACCCAGAGACTGCCTATGCTATGGAATAGACTTCCCATACATGTCAAGCAGAGCACTCCACTGGCCCTCTTCAAGAGAAATCTTGATGAGTGCATGGGAAATAGAAAATTCACCCCAAGGATCACTCCAGTGGCTTTACTCGACAAGGCACTGGGAACTAAGGTTGAGTGGCACAATGTCAGGGTAATCCTATGGGCTAGGCTTGTAAAGGCTCCAGGGTCATTAGCCTAGTCCACACCTATGAACCTATAAATTTCACTTCAGGCCATGAAACCAAACCAATTATCCTGATTTAGTTTACTGTCTTCAAAGGTGCTGCCCTACCAGCCTAAAATGTCAATAAACCTTTGTCTTGTAGTAATGAGTTGGAAGAAAGATGGCTTACTTCTCAGACGCTTGGTCTTTTAGTGTCAAGGAGGAGAATCTGAAGATCTGCTTCATTTCAGAACAACTAGTAGAACCCAATGACTAAACTAAATAATCATCAAAGGTTACCTGTGTTTCCATTTTCCTTCTTTGGAGTGTGTTTCTATAAAACTCAAATAAGTTTCATATTTAGTGACTTTATGGTCTGGACCTTTATGGTAGACATAGACCTTTGCATTATATTATATTCAGTTATTTTGTTTCTACATTATATTATATTCAGTTATTTTGTTTCTACACTAACAATGATGGCAGGGCTGTATAGATGCTGATATAAAGGGTCTATATTATATAATCAAAGTTTTATAACTTCGAATACCATATTATCGACACTATATAGTCGAAGTTATAAAACTTTGAATATATATAAAAAAGAAAATAAAACAAAGAAACACAAAATTAAGGGTTGTAAGTAGGGGGACAAGCCCTCTGCACCTGACACATGAGGGGCTGTGCCCCGCACACCCCCACTCTTTAAATATACTAATGCCTGGAGCGCACTATCATGTGATAAAGGGAAGATTTCCCTTTACTGCACTATAGTGCGATCTTGGAGTTGGTACATTTAAAGAGCGGGGGGTGTGGGGGGCTGCTTTGAAGTGTCAGGTAACTTTTTTTTTTTTTTTTATATATTTTTTATACATATTCAAAATTTTATAACTTTGACCATATGGTGTCGTTCTTATGGTATTTGAAGTTATCAAACTTTGGTTATATAATATAGACCTGGTATAAATACCAGTGAAAAAGGAAAAATGAAATAAAAGTGTCAGTCTGGTGTGCACCAAACATGGTATGAACTAGTTTCAGAAGTTACTCATTGAGATAATTGCAAAGAACTCAGGAGGAAGGCAACCATGCTTTTTTGAAGGGCTGTATGACTGCCAATTAACTGACATAAGAATGGGAATGATGAAAGAAGCAGGTTGTAGAAGAGGAACTGCAGTTCCTCTAGAAGCACCATCAAGTGGTTGGGTATGTTACATGCATTACTTAATAACTTAGGCTGTTTGAAAAAAAGATTTTCAGAATATACTAACTGCCCATTGTTTATAGGGTGGTGGTTTTCACTATGCTACAGTGACAGATGCCTAGGTATAAATGACATGGGTAACTCATGATTGTCAAACCAATCTATATTTGACTAAAATGTTAAGGAGGGTAGCAGTAAAAAAAAAAAAAAAAACAGCCATCGGGGAATTAAAAGCATGTACAGTGTATAAGAACTTTGAGGTGGTGGTGCTGCAGTAGCGTTGTCACCTCACAGTAAGATGCTGACCGGTTCAATTCTCAGCTAGAGCGTCTTCTGCGTGGAGACATGCATGAATGGGCGTACCTTCGTTGAAGGTTGTGCATCAGGCCTGGAAAGCCGGTACATAAAAATCAACTGACAATCATTAGCGGACTGGAGTTCCACTGTGGCGACCCCTAACCGGGAAAAAGCCGAAAAACTAACTAACTAACAGTGTATAAGAACTTAGTGAAAAATTTAACATGCAGCCTGTAACCAATAACTAATATTTGCTTTAATCTGCTATCCTGAACTCTTGTTCTGAAATGTCTTTTCTGATATATTTTCTGCTCCTTCTTTGCAATTCTGTATTTCTTTCTGTAATTCCTTATTATGAATGCAGCATTGCAGACATGAAGGACCTACAGCCCCATGAACTTTAACTTAATATGTTGGCATAGCTTTGTCAGTTGAAGTGCTCATTCATGACTGAGACAGTATCTGCAAAAAACATAGCCTACGGTGGACAGGCAGATGCCAGTCAGTTGTCACTATGAGTGTCAGTCTCCAAGGGAGAGGAAAGCTGTGGCCTGTAGTCCAGGTTCCTCAGCCTTATCAGAATGAGAAGAGTCTGAGTATCTCAATGGAGAGACCTCTTCCCCTCTTCTTCTTAGGAGGTGGGCCTTCAAACACTGATAGATGCTCTGACTCCGGCTGCAACTTACTGGGAAAATGAAGGAAATTCTGTGCTAAGTTAGCCTAATATTGGGAGGGAGATTCTTTGGGCAAGGGGAACCAACCCACCGAGAGGCAGCTGAGTAAAAGGAACACCTTGGAAACAGACACTAGGATCTTGGTAGGGTGGGCCATCTTCTGGAGACTTTGGCATCATGTGGGGGGGGGGGGGCATGACCTGGATCCTGATTTTAAGGCATATATATCTTCCTTAGCTATAACTGTGGGAATATTTCCCTCCCTAGTTTGATAATCAGATGGATTTACAGGCAGATGTCAGGGTGTGTGTCAGCAGCAGGGGAAGAGTGCAAGGCTTGCATTTTTCAAATGATGGGAAATGCTAGGGATCACAGACATGATACCATTTCAAAGGGCAATGTCAAGAGGCCTGGGCAGGTGCAGGTATCGGCTGGGGACTGATGGAGTGCTTCCACAGAATTGCCACCCTCAGACCTGGGGGGCATCTACTGAACTTGAAAATTTAAGCATATTCCTTTGCTTCTCCCTGTGGGTAGTATATTTTCTGCTGCTGCAAGTATACAGACATGGTGGAAGACTTTAGTAACACTGTGAGTCTCTGCTTGGCTTGGTGCACCTGGAGGACTTCCTGTGATGCTCATCATTTTGATCACTGCTGCAGTAGCCTTAGTTACGTGGGTTACATCCTGCCAATGATATAACAGCCGGACAGCTTCCAAAGCATCAGGGCACCTTCCACATGCCCAGACTGTCAAGCAGTTTGAGCTGAGCTGATTAAAAGACAAGTTTGCATGAGGCCCTTCAGAGCTTTACTGCCATTAAGGAGTATGCTCCACTGAAGCTTTTCAGGATCGAAGGTTGGCTTGTGGTTTTCTTTACTGGGCAGATAAGTTCCCTTTGGGGAAAAAACTTCCATTTTCTTAAATTTTGTTTATGTTTTATTACTTTCCTCTTAAGGAAAGTTATTTCAAAGCTAAGAATGTTGTGCTTTAACATACTGTCTGAAAATGGTAACATACTTTTAAATGGACGCACATGTTTTTTCTGTCAGTTTAAAAGTAGTGTAATGTAACTGAAAAAAAAATTATGTGGAGAAACTGTATTTATTTTACTTTTGTGGGGCTGGCATGGTGTTTTAAGGCACTTTTTGTTGTTTTTTTCTGTCAAAAAGTAACTTTTGTGAAATGGTAGTGATTACTGGCAATTGGTGCTTGTCTTTCCTGGGAAAGAGGCACCATTTTCAAACTGATCATAGAGTAGACTACTGGCCCCAGAGTCAGTCCTTCTTCCAGCCAAAAAAGGAAAAGTTAAGCAAACAGCCTTTGCCACCACAGTACAGCATTTGTTGTACCTCAGACTACTCATCTTTTATCCCACTATCTCTGATGTAGCATCTGCAGCTACTATGGACCAGGAGTGGCCCATGTCCTCTGTGGTGGTTAAGGTGCTCCCACTGGGGAAGGGGCACAATCAGAAGGCACATGGTTCGTATCAGTTCGTTGAAACTTCAGCAGTTCGAACACCATATGTTCGAACTGTGAAGTTCGAAAATTGATTATCGCGAAGCCACGGAACATCAAATTCTTTCCCAGGAAAAGAATTTGGTGGGCCGTTTCTGTGGCTTCGCTATTTTCAGCACTGTGGTGGAAAGTTACAGGTCGGGTTCAGGTAAGTGTGCAATTGTGCGTATGTTAGGGTGCTGGTTGCGTGAGTTAGGGTTAGGGCGTGGGTGAGGTGGGTGTGCGATAGTGACAGACTTTTGGGTTAGGGTGGATAGGTGAGTTAAGGTTAGGGCACGGGTCAGGTGAGTGTGCGACAGTAACACACCTTAGGGTTAGGGTTTGGGTTAAGGTACGTGGATAGATAGTGCATGTACAGTTTAGTGCAGAGTTAGATGTAGGATTTTAAGTGTATGTGTGTGGATTGCTTTTTTTTTTGGTATGCTTGTGTTGTGTGTGTGTTTCTTGGAACAGCGATTTAAATCGCTGTTCTAAGCCTGCGATGGTTTTGCACTTCGAGGTTAGAACTTCAAACATATGGTGTTCGAACTTCTGCCGTTTCATCGAAGTGATATAGACCCGGAGGCACAGACTACATCTAAATCCATTACTCTGTAACTCAAAGAAAGATACAAGGAGAAAACAGACTGTATCACAAGATTCAAGGACATTGCGGAAAAAGTTTTGAACTTCACTGCCAAAATCAAGGCAAAGAAACTCAAAAGGATTAATAGAGACCTTAAGGATTAAAAGAAATCCAGGACCATCCACCAACCACTAAATCCTAGATACCACACCAAACAACCAAGAAAAAGGGACAAGCTATCCACCAAACCATAAAGGAACTCCAGCCACCATGGAGGACATGATGAAATGAACCAAACTCAACCCAGACAAGAACCCTCTACCACAAAAACCTTTGTCACTACCCTGAATCTACTGAAAAAGATATAACAGGATTTTTGCCTTGTACAAAGACCCACTGGACTAGACAACACAACTTCAAGGTTCACCAGAGAACCACCTTGAACAAAGGAAGAACAAAACTCTTGGGAGATTGAACTCATATCTACCTGAACCCCCATCTCCCACAGGAATGCAGCAATTCTGGGAGATTGCACCCACCTCTGTACCACAGAAAGACTGCAACTGACAAAGCTAAAGGGATCTAAAAAACTTTAAGACATATTCACAGAAGGACACACTCTCAATGTCAAGAGTCAGATCTGGAACCACAGCCAAAATACACTCTCAGAGGTAGAATTAAGAGTCCTGAGAAAAGTAATGACTTTCATCCCTCACAGGAGGAATGATCTAGTCAGCTGCACTGAGGAAAAGTCAATCTTAAACTTTATTTTCACAAAAAGGGTATCAAGAAATAAGACCATGATTCAAGCTACAACCATGGCCCAATAAGGAAATGGAAGAAGCCCAATGATATGTGCCCACCAATGCATCCCACCCTAAATGTGTACAGAACAAAATATAAAGTGGATATCCAAGAGCTGCTCATCCAAAAAGGTATGAAGAAAAAAATCTACTACATTAATAGGAATAAAATGTTTGAAATGTCAGCAGGGATAAAAGTAGGTATATCATAAAAGCTGATAAGGCTGAGGGTATTTTGTCATGGATATTATCTCATATAATTGCAAAATAGAAAATATGCTGGGGAATACTACTTTTTACAGCAAAGTAGATCTTGCAGCTGTGAAATCTGCATGTGGTAACATGCACAGAGCAGCTGAAACCCTCTGTGTCCAAGAACAAGAATTAATGGGGAAAAACTGCTTGAATTCCTATCTGTCTCCATCCAAGGATCTCTAACTTCTTCAGAATTACTAAACCCCCCACATACAAACTTGTGGTAGACTAGTGGAGGTGCAATTACTAAAATGATCTCAATCTACCTTAAATGTACCATTAAACTGCTAACAGCAAGAACTAAAACATTTATTCTGGACACCTTTGACTTTCTAAAGAAAATTAGGGACATCAACACAATGGACAATGCACTGCTACTGACAGTAGATGTGAAAGCCCTATATACAGTCTTACCCCACCTGTAGTGTATTATAGCCATCAAAGAGGCCCTCATCAGTGGAAACTGTTGCCCTTCCAGGGGAACTGATCTCACCAGGAAACTCCTACGTACCTTGCTCAATAATAACTACCTTAAATTTAACCAGCTATACAACAGACCACATGCATTCCTATGGAACTGCCATGGTCCTTAGTTTAGCAAATGTAGCCCTCAGAAAATGGGAAGAAGGGACCTTCTATAACTCCGAGTACTACAATTGCATGCACTGCTACTGGTGCTTCATTGATGATATTCTTATTGTCTGGAACAGTAATGAAGCAAACAATTAGAAATTTTCAACTACATAGTGAACTCTGCATCCTTTGTAAAGTTTACCACCTGGTGCAACAGTAATAAAATCAGTTTCCTTAATGTGAAAGTTAGTAAGGCAAATGAAGGGGTGCCCCTCATCAACAATCTCTACAGAAAACCCACCAGAGCCAACATGTCCCTATATGCAAAAAGCACGCACCCTCTTATCACCAAGCAAAACATGAATTCCTAAGAAATGCAGATGACAAGAATCTCTGAACAAATGAAAGACTTCACAGACATCAACAACTTCAAAAGGGACTTATTCATGACAGGGTATGAAACCAGCATGTTACATAACATCCTCAAACTGAATAAAACTCTGAAGCATTCCAATGACGGAACCATCCTGGAAACAACCAACAGACCAGACCTTGATTTCAGAGAGCTTCACACTGACCCTAACAATAAAAACTGCAAACACAGTATGGTTGCCCAGGACTACCTAGCCATCAGGAAAATCATAGAATCAAACTGGATCGCCACTGAAAGCAATAAACAGATCAGTAAGATGCTGGAACCTGGCCTAACATTCATTTTCAAAGGAGTTTAGAGCATTAGAGCTTTTCTTAAGACATACTTAGACTGAATGAATCTATTAGAGACTGCACCTTTTATGTGGATACCAAAACTGCAGCTCTTGCAAATAATTGAGTGGGACAGACCACATTACTTGTGCTTTCAGTGGGAAGAAATGTTAAAGCAAAAAGATATGATTGCAATTTAGAAATGGTTGTGTACTGCTCAAAATGTTTGAAATGCCGGGCCTTCTACATGGGTAAGGCGATTAATAACCTTAAGATAAGGATTTCCTATTGTCTGTGGTGCTTTGTGTTAGAAGCAGTGGACAGTCTTCTGTGTGAGTGATGAAGTGTTACTTATCATTTGCTGGCCACTGTTAGGGGGGCCGAAAGGTGATGCTTTAGCATTTTAAATCTGCACAAAGGTAGTGGAAGCCAGGCTGATGTCTAGCCCTTGGAACCATTTATTTATTTTACATTTGTTGACTGGGAAAGTCCAACTAGATATATGTCCATTTTCAGAGGAGGCCCGGGGAGAAAAGCTCCATACAGAATACAATAAGACAGAACAGCACAATACAATATGAAATACAACAGAGAAATACAATGCAGAGAAACTGTTACATATTTACATATTAAAACCATTCCACTATTAGTATAATTGTAGATAGAGGTTATACAATATATATGTAGATCACTTTCTGGGTTCCCAGCCCCAACATTCAACAAGCTCATATATATTTTTGTGTCTCTTTATAGGTTACTTAAAATACATACTAGACTTCACTTAATCAACAAGTTTGTACAGAGTAACTTGGTTAGGATTCAGTGACAATGCAAAGAGATGCGAATTCAGCAAATAGTAGAAATGTGTGGGGATTAGTCAGGGGTAGAGCAAGGACAGAGCCATCACATTGTGAAGTATTGATTAAGGTTTTTTTTTAATTGGGTTGAAGATGGTTGTAAGGTTAGTTCTGTAGGAAGAGAGTTCCATGCTTTACCAACTGAGTTGGTAAACAGAGCTTCCCCAGCTGAGTTGTTTGCTTTGAAGGTGAAAGCTAGCATTTTGTTGGAGGATCTAAGAGTTTTAAGGTTCTGGTAGGGAGTGATTAGAGTTTTAAGATCGGGTGTCCATTCTGGCTGGTAGAGAATCTTGTGAGGAGTTACTAGTTGGTTAGCCAGTAGAAGGTTAGGTAGTTCAAGCCAGCCTAGTAGTTTGAGGTTAAGGCAGTGGTGGGTCCTATAGGCAGAGGCAAATCTGGCAATATGATTATAGCAGGTTGTGAGCTTGTTCAGGTCACTTTTACTCAGGTTTGTGAATAAGGGGGAGGTGTAGAGAAGTGTGAATAGTAGATGAGTGTGAGCAAGAACAGTTCTTGTTAGGGGAGTTAAGAAGGGTTTGATCCTGTGTAGTGAACCAAGTTTTTTATTTACTGTTTTAATTGTGTGGTTGATATGCAAGTCAAACTTCAGGTTGTTGTCAACTATAACTCCTAGGAGCTTGGTTGAGGGGTTTGGTGAGATAATTGTGCCAATGTTAGATTTAATGGAGAAGGCTAGAGAGGAGGACTTAAGAGATGGGGAGAACAGCAGTAGTTTAGTTTTTTGGGATTTAGTTTGAGACGGCGTTAGAGGAGCCAGTTTTCAACTGTGCTAAATGTGTTTTGGGATAATGCCAGTAGTTATTCTGGGGTTGTAGCGGAACATATTAGGGTTGAGTCATCCGCATACTGAATACAGGTAGTGTCTGGTATTACTCTATGCAAGTCATTAATGAATATAGAAAATAGGAGGGGCCCTAAGATGGATCCTTGGGGGACTCCAAGTGTTATAGGTAAAAGGGTAGATAAGTTATCTTTCCACAGGGCTGCCTGTTGTCTACCTCCCAGATGACTTAAACCATTGTATAGCATGGGTGTCTAGGGAGATTAATTCTAGGGTTTGCAGGAGTAGCTGATGATTTACCATGTCAAAAGCTTTTGAAATATCTAGGAAGATGGCTGAGGAGAGTTTATTACTATTACGATTATGATTTATGACATTGGTAAAGGACAGTAGGACAGTGGTGGTACTGTGGTATGGTCTGAAACCATGTTGAGAATTTGTCAGGTGATTGTTATCAAGAAGATATGTTAGGAGTTGTCTTTGGATACATTTTTCCATGATTTTGACCTGGATTTGGAAAGCAACTAGCTGCCTGATAATATGCTTATGATTTCTGAAAGACTCTGATAACAGGGAGCTTCTCTATGCCTGACATACAACTGATAATATAGGTTAAAGAGAAGTTATTTAAGCCAAAGTAGTGAAACAATGCCAGATTAGACCATGCACTTGTTTAAGGTGTGACTTTTCCTTTAATGGCAATGAATTAGAGTTAAAATTTTATGACAATGGGGATTGCAAAGTCTGTTGTGGATAGAATGCTGCCTTTTTTTTTCTTTTTTTACAACCACATTTTATTAAAGCTTGAAAACAGTCTAACATATAATACGCATTAGCTTTGAATTAAATGACATGGTCATATAAAAATGGTTCCTTTGATTCTTGCAGGTGCCTAACATCATGTACCAAATCAAAAACAGAGTAAACATGTGCATATTAAATGTTCTATTCCATAAAATAAGGATAAAGAATTATGAAAGCTTATGAAGAAAAATCAAGACTTATTAGATTTAGCATGTATAACATCTCAAAATGAATTTAACTACTCAGATTAATACAGTCAAGTCCAAATGAAGTGAACATCTGCCTGATAAAAAGTGACATTCAAATGTATTGTAAAAATCCTGCAGCCTCCAACAGTATTTTAAATTTACTGTTTTATAGTATTCCTAAAGATGATTATTCTGGGCCATGTTTATAATATATAAAAGTAATTGTAGTATGTGACTCCTTTTCTTAGTTAAATGCTTACTTTTATAGGTAGCTGAACACTATCATTATCTAGGTATTGAACCAGGACTCATTTTTGTCTAATGCCAGCAGCTAGGCACTTAGGGCTCAATGTGCTGCATTCAAAACATTCTCTTAGGGTCATTTATTGAACACCCTGATCTCTTATGAAGACAATCTGCAACACTACCAAAGCAATGACAAAATCTGTTATCTGTGTTCCTTTCCCTGCTTAAATTGAACAGGGGTGGGATACCACTTAACTGTTTAGAATATCGCAGAATGTCCAGATTTTACCCCATATTTTGGTCTGTCTCTCATACAACTTTTTTCTAATAATTTTTATTAGAGTTTCAAACCAAGCATAAACAATAATAAATTCTTAATAACAATAAAAAGTTATGTTAATATCAAACAGAGTAGAATACAAATTAATTTCTTTTCTATAAAGGAAAAAAATATGAATAACAAAACAACTATTTACAAAGGGTATCTGAGCATACACAATTAAACATAAATATACATTTTTAGTTGATTCCATAGATCAACCATTGTTTATTTAAAAGTTCATAGTCATTTCCATGAATTGTATGAAGAGGTGATTCTTGTGGTTCTTATTGTAATAATCTTCAAGTGGCTAACTTCTGAAGCAATGTTTCTGAATTCATTAAAAGAGGGAACAATGTCACTTTTCTACTTCCTTCTTATTACTTTCCTTGCAATTGACAATATGCTCCACAAAACTGGATATTTCACATTTGTAACACAATCAGGTATTGGAGCATTGAAGAGAATCAAGGATTTTGTCAATATAAATTTATCAGAAAATAAAGCCTGTGAAAATGTATTCATTTTTCCCAGTATGTTTTAACTTCAACACATTCAAAAATATATGTTCCCAATCAGCTTTCTCATCTGATTTACATCTCCAACAAGTGACTCTGGTTTTAGATATTATTTCTATTTTATGTGGTGTATAAAATGATCTATGCATATATTTCCATGCAGTTTCCATTTAAGTGAAGATGTAGTTAGTTAAGATGATTTTAAAATTAATTGTTTATCTTCTTCACTTGGGAATTCTTTGTTTATATTCTTATTGTAGTCCCAGTACTTTTCTTTAACATACTGCATCTCTGTTCTTATTATTTTATATGTTTTGGATAATATATTGTTACTTTCTATTTTTTGCTGTATAAAGATCAATAAAAATTCAATAAACTTTGGTATGGATTTTTTAACTGTAGGTTGCATAATCTCTATTCTTTTTTCAACATATTGTACACAATTTTGAACATGCAACCATAGTTCTGTCTTCAAATTAAACTTGTCTAGTATATAAAGGGCTGATAAGGCATTCTCTTTATGCATCAATTGAGATCAGTATGATAAATTGTTTTCTTTAAAATTTTTCATAGTCAACTCATTGGAAGATGTGATATTATTTTGTGTGGAGGCTATTGGGAAAAAGAGAAACAACCATGCTTTATATTATGGATTTTTGAGTAAAAATGTTCTCAGTGTTTTTATTGTATTAATTATGTCTGAGTTATTTTTAGGGTTCAAGTTATTTATAAATTCCTCTTTTAGTAACCAATACATGGAGTTATGAGGGGATATAGATTTATTAGGATGTGTCAAAAAAGTAGATTGTATTAAAATGGCCAAAAATGGATTTCCATTTAGCAGTTTAATAGGAATTTGACCATAAGATTGTTTTGGTGACAGAAGCAGTGGAATATAATTCAAGATCTGGTAAACTAATACCCCCATTTGACCAGTCTCTGATATAGTTATTTAGTGCTATTCTTGGTTTATTGGGAAACCATAAGAATTTTAGGATTATATAATTAAATTTCTTTATAATGGTTTTGGGCGGAGGGAGAGAAAGAGATTGTACTATATATAAAATTTTAGGAAGATTAATCATTTTAATTATAGAAAGTCCTTATTCCAATTACTTATAAGGGTTTCAATATTTTCTAGACTAGACCAGTAACTGATATCTATTATCTTTTTAATATTTTCTGCAATAACTATTCCTAAATACTTTAACTGTTGTTCTTTTGCTATATATTTCTTAAAATCTTCTTGTATATCTTTATTACCATAATTTATAGGCAGGATTTTCATCTTATTTTCATTAAAAGTGAGTCCCAATTTTCTTTGAAAATCTTCTATTAGAGTAAAAAGAGTTGTGAGAGATTTAGTATAATATTGTAATGTCCAAAGAATGTCATCAGCAAATAACTGAATCTTGACTATTAAATCTTTATTCCTTGACACTCCTTTAATATAAATGTGAGATATAAGGTTAGCAAATGGCTCAATAACCAAAGTAAATAATAATGATGAGAGAGGGCATCCTTCTTTAGTGCCTTTTGTTATTTTTATTGGTTCTGATGTAACTGGACCTATTTTAATATATGCTTGTGAATTAATATATAAAAGATTAATAAGCTGAATGAATTTATAAGAAAAGTTGCTTTCTTCTAGTACTAATAAAAGATACTTCCAGTTTACAGAATTGAAGGCACAGTTAATGTTATTGTTAAATGCTATTGTTAAATTTTCTTTTGTTTTATTGGCTAGCTTAATTAGCGACATTATGCTGCTATATTATCATAAATGCTCCTAATCATTATCTATTAAAGGGGGGAAAACTGTTTTAATCTGTATGTATGTATAGCCATAAATAATTTATAATCAACATTCGACAAAGACATTGGTCTATAAGATGAGCATTTTATTGGGTCCTTATCTGTCTTTAATATTGGAGTGAGAAGAGAGTAACCTCAAAGGGGGGGACTGCTTCTAATTTCTTAACCATATTAAAACATTGAATAGTATCTTCAGAGATTCTTTAGTCATTAATTTATGGAATTCAGAGATAATACCATCATTGCTGTGGACTTTTTCATATGTGACTTTAATTCAGAAATTGAAATAGGTTTATCTATAATATTAATCTGATCAATATTTAATTTTTTTCTTGGTATATTTCATTATGAATTTTTTTTCATTAGAGTCTATTAACGTGTTTTCTTCATTTATTTTTGTAAAATAGTCCTTAGACTCTTAGTATATCCTCTAAGTCTGAAACTCTTTTACTTTTGGAAGGTGAACATATTTCTTTAATATGATTGGATTTATTACATATTTTAGTTCTCATAGCTAGCTTATGCATATATTTTGGATTAACTGAATGATTTATGATTTTCATTCTCTCAAAATTTATCTTTGTTTTGTGATTTAGAATCTCTAAATACTTTTCAGTTAATTTATCTGTTGTAATTTATCTGAGTTTGTACTTTGACTATCTAGTTGTAGCTTATCTATTTTCTCTTGTAATTCTATCTGATCTTTATCCCATTGCCTTTTCTTATAAACATACCAAGACACACCTCTGCCATAAATATATGCTTTGAAGGCATCCCAGATGTATATTTTTGAAGTATCTTGAGCGTTATTAGAATTATTAAATTCCAATCTCTTTTTTTTTTAGAAATCTTTAGGTTCTTTTAAATTAGTTATATACGCAGGTATACGTCTTATTGGATTTCTAAAAATTTGTTTTAGTATAAGTTGGCATGTTACTGCATTATGGTCAGAAAGTGGACATATTATAGTCTTTACTCTATCTAAACTATTTTTTAAATCCATGGATATATATATTCTAATAATCTTGCTTGTGTTCCATGTCTGTGAGAATAGTGTGTAAAGAAGAGAGACTCTGGGACTGCATAATCTTGAATGTCTCTGAGTTGTACTAGGTCTATAATTTTTTAAAATTCTTTAGCCAATGGAGAGAAGTTTGAGTCTTCTTCTTTTGTTATAAAATTAAAATCTCCTGCAATTATAAGACTTCCTTTTAATTGATTTATGATTTGTTCCATATTTTTTTTACAGTTTTCACTCCTATCCCAGGAAACCAATATAGATTTATGAGTGTGTAATATTTTTTGTTATTTTCCAATGTAACTGAACACATTAATCCTTTATCATCTTTATAGGTATTAATTATTTTAGGTGAAGGGATGGTGTTTTCCATAATATTGTTACACCTCGTTTTTGTGTATGATGTGAGGTTGACAGTACTGTATACATTTTGGGGTTAAGCCTATTAATATCAGATTGTAACAAACGTCTCTTGTAAAAACTAACCTGGGAATTGAGTGATCTTAAGTATCTGAATAGATTCCCTCTCTTACATCCATTATTTAAGCCGTTAATGTTTAATGATATACAGTTTAAACATGTAATTAAGTTGCATCAATGGAATTAAGGTTTCTTTTTGTAGAATTCATACCATATGTAACTTTTTTAATCACTCCTCTATATAATGGTAACTTGTAAAATAATATGTAAGTATTGACTAAGCTTATATATACAAAAATTATATGAAAGATATTTATAGACACCCTGAGCCTTGAACTACCTCCTATTAACTTAAAAAAACATTCCCCTCCACCTGGAGTCTAAACCTCCCTGCTCAGATAGTAATACTATCCAAGCATTTCCTTCCATTCAATAGTAAGTAAAACAGAACTAATCATCAGTCTGCTACACATACTGTAATTATTCTTATTATTCAGTATGAAAGTTAACAAAATATATTAACAATTCACTCTCTAGGACATATAATAGCTTATTAGTGTTTGAAGGATAAGCCTTATTTATCTTATCTTATCAACATTTTGTTAACACAGTAAATAAAAGACAAATATATTTATATTGCAGTATAGGATAATAAACATATGGGTTTTCTGTTGGTTTTAGGTTTCATTTAACTTGTTAAAATTAAAGTCTTCACTTTAAGACATATTTATACATTCTAAGTACTTTCTTATTTCATATCTTGTCATTACCTCCCTCCTCTCTTCACACTCCACTTTCATTTTTCACTCTTTTGTTGTTGATTTTGAGGTAAAATATTTAAATTCATATCTGTTTCACAACACTCTTGAAAACTAACAGGTTATAACATTTTAAATATGAGTAGTATGAATTGTGCATATGGATAAATACTTTAACCAACATTAGGCTAACTCTACTTTTGGAGCGCTTAGTATTCAAATTATATCAGAACATTAATGCATATGCAAAATGAGATCTGAAATATTAACAGTGACATGTCAGTGAATCATTATTTTAATACATCAATTATTAAATTTTCCCCAAATTATATCAATTCATCAGTTGGTTTGAGAATAAGCTAAGTAACATTGTTACATTTAACACAATACTCATTAAATGTATTGTTGTGTCCATATTAATTTATATATCAAATCTTGATATACATCTAAGTAGTTATTACACTCATTCAACTAGCATAACTTTTGTACTGAAATGAATATGGACTACTCACATATCATATTTTCTAATTCATTAAAATGGCTAAAAAAGGAATTGACAATATGGGAATCCTTCTTAATATGTAGCAATTATTGTCCAATACATTATCCTATTTTAATACCTCAAAAGAATTCCCTTTCTTTTAAAAAATGCATCCATCAAAATTACTAGTAGGTTTCCAAAGGTTACTAATATTAATAAGTGGTGTGTTTGGTTAGCATACACTTTTGTATTCTCAGCCTCTGTTTAACTTGTGCTTTCTGATTAAACTAATTGCCTCCTATGTTCTACTTTGTTGTAGCTACTTCTGTCCTTTAAAAGCCTTTGTCTTTGCTATAGTGTCCTATTAAGACAATAGGGAGAGCTGCTTTTGGTAATAATGTTATGTGTCATTCACCTTTTTTAATAATAGGATGTTTTGACTTGGCTTCACTTTAATTTGACTAATTAACTGCTTATCCCTGCAGGTTTATGATGGTGTTTGTTTTGTGTACACTATATAATCAAATTTCCTTTGGGTAGGTTAAATTAAAATCTCTGTTTCATTTTTATACTTTTTGATTGATTGAGTGAAGGGAAATGTTAACTAGTGTATTAAAGAGAAATACTTGTTCACTTTTGAAAACAGGGTGTCTAGACATTGCTATGGTAACTGGAAGCATTTCTGGTTTATAGCTCGCATCATTGCGTCTGACACCTTACATACAATAGCTGAAGGACTTACTTTTTTGGTAAAAGCTTGTACCCTCACGTCTATGGAGGGAATATGTTTTTGAATAACGTCTTTAAGTAAGAGCTACTTTTAATTAGCTTGTGCATTTTTTTTCCCAATACAGCTTGCAGTTAAACCACAATTCTGTCTAGTGGCATATCGAGATTCTGAGCCCATAAAAACAAGAAATTCACTGCATTACAATGCCGTGATCATCTGTACATCATGGAAAGGACTCCTTTCAATTTACTTAAACCCATCTAGAATTAATCATCACTAAATATCACTCCAAATAAAGTAATGCATTAAAATTAAAAAAAAAACATTGTCTGATAGCAGCCATTCTATGCAGTTTCACCAATAAACATGTACCATATTCGTAGCTGCACAGATTTATTTGTTATTCACAGTAAATTACCATCAAACCATTAAAGAATTAGTGCATTGCATTCATTAATTTTTCTATACTTATATTACAAACCTAGATAAACTGCAATAAATGAAAGTGTAAAGAACACATAGATTTGGTCTATTCCTTTCTCATATCACAGCCAAAATTCTTCAGTGAATCTTTACAGCGTCATTACCAAAACGACCCTAATTCTAATGATTTTATCTAAGTGCATATAAGTTAAACATTTTGAAGTTTTTTATAGAACATTTATAAAAGAAGTGAAGAAATGAAGAAAATGTTGCTTTTATATTTTATCCAATGTATATTCCTAGTTCTTTAAGACTGGCTAAATATATATGTAGACTGTAACATATATAAATAGTGCTGTAAAGATACATTTTAAACAATTGAAGTCACCTTATTATATGATGCTAGTGGATGTTGAGTCTAAGTTTCAGCTGTTGAGCTGTGTTAAATGAAGAATATTTTTGGTTATTCGGTGAGTAGATAAAAGGAGTAAATAAATTGTATTTTTCTTTTAATTTCTTCTTCTTTTCACTAGTTTTCCAGTTGTTTCTTTCTGCTTGCCTCTTTAACGTGCTGTTATTCCGTTCCATATCCTCAATTTTATCCAGTATATCCTTTGTTTTCAAGTATGATATAGCATTGTCTAGATCTTCAAAGATTTTTGTTTCATCAGTATGAAATACTTTCAGTATGGCTGGGAAGCGCAGGTATACTCTGATCTGACATTTTTGAGTTATTTTATTAAAAGTAGAAAAGTTTTTCTTCTAGACATCACTACAGATGAAAAATCATTATCAAACCTTATTATTTGGTCCTGATTTTTTATAAGAGACTTAGTCCAGGCTGTCTTTAGGATCAATTCTTTATCTTGTGTAGTGAAAAATCTTACAATTGCAGATATTGGATTTGACTTTTTTGAAAGAGGTGCTGCTTTGGATAGAGATCTGTGGGCTTGTTAAATGCCAAAAGACATACCTTCTGGAAGATCAAGGGCTTTAGGGATCCAAGTTGTTAAAAAGTTTGTCATGTTGTCATTTTCAATGCCTTCAGGTAATCCAAAAATTCGGATATTGTTCCTGTGGCATCTGTTTTCTAAATCATCAATCTTTTCCAGCAACAAGGTGTTTTGTTTCACTAAAAATCCAAGTTATGTTCATCTTCTGTTAGTCTTCCTTCAAAGTCATTCAATGCATTCTCTATCCCTGATACCTGAACTTTTTGTTGATTTCATGTTTCTTGTATTTGTTCCATTTGTCTAGAAGTGTTTTCTTTGAAGTTCTCAATTTTGTTGTCCATTTTATCCATCTTAAGAGAAAGCTCTTGTAAGCTGATAAGAACAAACTGTATATCCTTCCTTAATGTAGAGTCCTGAGAGGTTCCTTTTGTGTGGCTCATTTTTGAGTTTGAAGAGAGAAAACTTCCAAGTGGTATTTTGACAGGAAATTATAAGATTAAACAAATGTTTTTGGATATTCCTTCACTAAATATTTTACCTTAATAATATTTGTTGACAGGGCCGGTGTTAGCATTTTGGGGGCCCCCAGCAAGTATCAAGTTGGGGGCCCTCTAGGCATTTTCAGTCTACTATTACCCTGTCACTACCACCCCTCCTAAGCAACCTTTTAGTTCATGCTGCAAACTTTTAGCAGTAGCCCACACAGAATGACCTGTAGCTTTAATGATCTTACATTACAACAGGCCTGTGTACCACACCATTTTTGTCCATCTCATAAAGGGGCATTCACAGTTACTGGTATTTAGCTGCAACAATGATACATTACAATAACTTTATGTACAGGGTTGGACTTAGGTGAAATTGCTTCCTAGGCACTGCCTGTGTTTCATCATCACCCCCCCCCACACACATCCTTCAGTGCTCCCCTCTATTTTCCCCCATCTTGGGCTCACCATGGCATGCATATTACTTTTTTCTTCCTTTACTCACATTTTGTCTTACTCTTCAGCTTTTTCAAGAGGCCATGACTTTCTATGTGCTCTAATGTGCATTTTAAAGTTTTTTTTCATTTTTTTAGACAACCTTTTAATCCAGTGATGACTTGAACAGAAATTACGATTAAGGAAAGAAATTCAGTATGGTCAGCTTTAGTTTTTCTTGCATGCTTTCAACACATCTTTCATGTCCAAGACAGAGAAGTAATAACAATTTAAAAAATAACTCAATTAAGTAGGTACCTCCAGAAGCTATAGGGGTTATAGATTTTCTGGGATGTATTTTAGGGCATTTTCTCAACCTTTTACTCAAATAGTGGTCTAAGCAAAAATCATGAGTAAGAAAAGACTTTCAGTCTTTTTTGTTTTTTTTTTCTTTCAAGGAAGACCTAAGTTGTGACCAAGGCTTAATGTTCAAAGATGACAAAATAGTAGCTCATAATAAACTAGCAAGACAACTGCTGTGAGGATACACAGGTCCTATATGAGAATACAGTCTGCCTTCTTCACCCCCCAGAAAAAACACAGTAAATACCTATGTATCCCTCTGGTGTTAGAGTGGGATGGAAGCAGAGGTTCAAATTGCCACAGGCATGTATTTCAAGTGACTGCTGACATACACAACATGCCTAGTTACCCCAACCCCCAAAGGCAGCCACCAGTATACATTCCTGATGTGTGATTGTGAGGAAAGTGAAAAAAACATAATGATTACAGTAATGTATTCCACTATATTGCTCTTAGATAGTACACTGCCCCTACTCAAAGATATAGTGACCTTCTTTATACACTTCTAAGATCTGTGGGAAAAGTAAAAGAAAAAATGACTACACTGTCCCCAGCCCAAACACAACTTATAATAACCTCTAAGGTTTAACTGTGATGAAAATTAAAGTAGTAGTAATAACTACAATCCCCAGCACCCCCCACAATCTACATCAACTTTTTGTTAACACATGTCAGCAGGGCTGGTTTTAGAATGGGTGCGGTTAAGAAAAGAGGCCATTATCAACTTTATCCTAAAAGGATCTTATCACAGATTTGTTCTGGTTAAAGAGTGCAATCAGAAAATTAATACATTTTGTTCTCCTCATTTTTCCCCAACCAGCAACAAGTTTTGTGAAGGGCCCATAGAGTCAAGGATGATTAAGGGAGCCCCCCCCCATATCCATTTATACAGTCTGGGGAGTAGGGCCACCAGACTCCTAGAAGAGCTAAGTGTCTGAATGTTCTGTGACATATGTTATGCCTTACTTTTGAAATATAATTACTTGCTAGGTGCATTTTTTTCCGATACGCAGTAGAATAAAGTATGTGTCCTGGCATTATTGAGTGTATGCACGGATAAAAATCAGTGAAATTTTTTACACACACACACACACACACACACACACACACACACACACACACACACACACACACACACACACACACACACAATCATTAGGTGTATCAGTACTAGCTTTGTACTTGTTTCAGCAAATAGAAATACATTGTGCAACACTGGGACTGCCAATCGTCAAACAGCAGCAGAGATAAGTCACTTTTATTTGCCTCATTGAGGAGTAATGCATACCTGTCACTTTGCCTAATTTCAGAAACCTTTCCTGATTTTACCTCATAATTTTTTTCTTTTCATAAAAAAATGATTTGGTGGTAAATCATTCAGGATTTCAGACAGTCAATAAATTCAGACATCAGAGTTTTATATTTCTTATTGTCCAAAAATGCATGCTGATGCATAAGGTGTTATTCTGTTAACTTTTTAAGTGATGTAATACTTAAAACACGTTCCTGATTTTGAGCCTTTATTCTGCAATTATTTTTGGCATTGCACAGAACTGTTTAGCAACAAACTTGAATTTTACAGTATCTGGTGTTCTGCCAGTATTTATAAAACTCCCGAAAAGAGAAAAACAATCTTAAAGATTGGAAGCTTCAGCTCTTGTTAAAATCTAAGGTGTGCAGTGAGATCAGTCACTCTTGGCTGCTTGCTGATCTGTCTGGTGTTTACTTTTCTCATGTTTATCAGCTTTATCCTGAAAGGGTCATATCACAGCCCTGTTAAGGTAAAAGTGCAGATCAGGAAATCAGTATATTTTTTCTCCTCATTTTTCCACAACCAGCAGCAACTTTTGTGGGGCCCCTACACAGTCAAGGATGATTAAGGGGGGCCCTGCAGCCACAGGTATTGCAAGTACATAAAACGGGCTATGTTGTTAATTTTAGTGGAGACAGTGTCCACCAGCAGTATTTAACTAAGCTACGGGCACAATGTCCGTGGTAAAATATTAAATGGAATTGTGAAGCCTGTTACTTGATAAAACATTGTTACTGTAGCCAAAATATCATTAAATTTGAATTTTAAAGGAGATATAAATAAGAGTTATTACCCACCTGGTTTTGTAAGTATATAGGATTGCTGTACTAGCTTCTGTTGGTTTGACAGACATGATATAAAATATCAATTTAAGATAAATTTCTGTGGTTGGGGGCCCCCCAGAAACAGGGGGTCCCCAGCAACTGCAGGGTTTGCTGGTGCCTAAAGCTGGCTATGTTTGTTGAAAAAAACTAGAAGGAATAATTAAAAATGAAATTTCCTGTCAGGAATGAAAAGTTATAGCAGAGCTGATGAAAACTGCTGTTAGTCAGTCAGCATCTTGGCCACACCCCTCCTGTCTCTCATATAATTTGAGAAGAATTGCAGTCACTAAATAGTGAAAACTATTTGAGTTTCAGACATCATATGCTTCAGAAAATTCTGTGTTAATGCAAAACCTGTTATGACACACACACACACACGCACACTATATATATATATATATATATATATATATATATATATATATATATATATATATATACACATATATATATATATATATATATACACATATATATATATTTATATATATATACATATATATATATATATATATATATATATATATATATATATATATATATATATATAAGCAATACATCTCTCCAGTTCTTCTAAGGTATTCACATATTTGGCATGTGTAGATTCCAATATTTGTACAATGCCATCAACAGACAGTTTAAGTACATCCCTTCCTTCATAAACTTCCAAATATGATATTGTTCAACAAAGGGTTCATTCCAAAACGGTATGGAGATGGGGTGTCTGTAAAAGAGAGATTGTAATTAGAGATACAGATAAAATGCACATTAATTTTTGACAACAATCCTTGCCAGTCTTGAAAAGAGGGCATAATGTAACTAGCAATTATAAGAAGTCTTTGTCAATATATAAATCCAAATCTACCTATGCAGTGTATAGGTGCTGAATTAACCAAATATGACTTGGAGCTTCATATTCTATTCCAAATTCGAGACACTGAAGTATTAGATCTAATATCTGTGATATTTTTCAAAAAACTTTTCAAGACATCTCAGGTCCTAAACCCTAGTCCTGCCATCATACCAAGGGTTACAATGCTGAAAATGGACAACTCAAGTTCAGATAAAAGCCAAATGAGTGACATTCATCTTGAACTATCTGTCACAGTCAACCTGCAACTCTATAGGTATGAAAGTTTGATTTGCCAAGTTCACCTAAGCTTGCCAAAGAAACATTTTTACTGGACAGCCTAGAAGGATGGGATCCCTATAAAGTATTAAAAATATTTTTTGTACCCTAGCTAAAAGTTTAGAACAATATAATTTGGGACGTGGCCAAGAAAGTTAACTGAGAGCAACAACTGGTGTAAGCTCTGTGACAGAAAACTTTTCTCTGACAGAAAATATAATCAAAAAATAAAATTTGGAGATATTTGTTAGCTAATTTTATTCACTAATAGAAAAAAGATTTATAGCTTCAACTTCTTTGAACTCTGTAATTTTTCTGTCAGAATTTCAACTGCTTTACTAAGAGAGAGGAGACTTCAACGTATATTTAAAAAAGACATTAAGTCATTAATATCTAGTATACAGGATGTATTACTTAAAATAGACAAACTGAATACCAAACTAGAACATTTCAAAGAAGAGACCAGAAAGAAGGTGGAACATTTAGAAATTCTTATGAAACAACAAAGTACACAAATCAGCAGTGTGGAAGAAACTTTAAATCATCAAAAAGGAAAAATAACTGAAGGTGAGTCTCAGCCTTTATTTCTTTTAAAACAAAATAAAGGGCTCATAGAAAAACTCAATGATTTAGAAAATAGACTGAGATGAAATAACATTTGACTTTATGGTATACTTGAAAAAGTATGAGGGAGACAATACAATAAACATCTTAACTACCTGGCTGCATAAATCATTCAATCTACATGAAAGTTTTTCTTTGGAACTGAAATGGCACATAGATCCCTGACAGCACTAACAAAAAAAAAAAAATCACCACCACATTCAGTTACAGATAAGTTCATGGCTAACATAGGAAAAAAATCAAATATTAAAAACAGCATGGTCCATTAAAATAGGTGATCATGTAGTTGGATTTGACAATGATTCTTCCAGTAAAGTAATGAGTAAAAGAAAATCCTGTTTACCACTGATCAAGGAACTTAAAAGAACAATATTAAAGCTACTTTGGTGTTTCTTGCAAAGATCAAATTATTTCTTTCTGAAGAAACCAAAATATTTAACATGCTGGAGGAGGCATCCACTTTTTCTAATAGCAATAACACCCTTAATAATACTGAGAAAAATGGAGTGGAACAGTATATCCCTGAAGAGACAGAGTGAGCTGAATTCATGGAAACTGCTTCTAAAACTAAAAAGCCTAAAAACAAGTGACTTTTATTTCCTGATTGCAGGACTTTTATTTTCTGAAACACTAGATTTGTCCTTTAAGTAAAATGATTGTACTGAACTTTAATCTTCAAAACACATAAGTACATATTCATATTTTATGATAAAACATTTTCATGATGAGCAATGTAAATGTTTAATTTTAATATTTTACTATATTTATAGTAAAATACTTAATATATTTCATTTAACTAAATGTATAAATATGCTTCTAAATGTTAAACAAATACTTCCTGTAAGGGAATGTCATTACATTAAAAGCCATATAAATGGTAACTTTAAGGCTACATAAGTTAAGAATTGTATTTTATTCGTTCCTCTTTGCTTAGTATGTTCATTTGTTGGTTAACTTAATGCCAGATCTATACAATATGCTAATTAAAAGTGTCAAAGTGCTGGTGATTTTTTCTTTGTCCCTGTGTAACATATTCCTTTCCCTGTTCATTTATGAAGCATCTGATACTTAGAGAAAGTTTGAGAACAAAATAGTAGTCTACTTCTCTCAGAATGCTGGTTTTTGTTCATATTGAGCTGTCCTGAAGAAAGCTAGGTTAAAGTTCATCACTGATGTCTGTGAAAAAAGAAAACACATTTTTTTCTTTCTTTTTTAAGTATATTTGTGAAAAACTAAACCTTTTATCTTTTCTTAGAAGCAAAGACTTAATAAAACAAAAGCTATTGTAATGTTTTATACTCAGATGTTGCAACATATAATTTGCTTATATTTTGCATATTAATAGTCTATGCTGTATTGTTATTTACTCTAACTATACATATTAACTGTACATATTAACTGAAAGATGTAACATTAGATGTTTGTTACTGAGTAGACAGCTTAAAAGAACTAAGAGGAATGACAAACTTACAGTGGAAATTAGCAGCTGCTGTGTTCTGTGAGTTGTCAATTCCATATACTATGGTCAAATTTCGATGTCATTATATAAAGCTTTGATCAGAGCAGCAGGTCACAATGGCTAAAAACACACATTCAAATTAAACAAGCAAGAATTATTTTACAATTGCTTGTAATACTAGAATGAATAAGAATAAATATCTTAAGAATAATATGCATATGCACAAGGAATGCAATATCTGCTCTGCAAGATTAAAAAAGAGCAGTATCAGTAAGTTAAGAAATATGTATACATACTATAATCTTAAATGGAGAGTTGATAATTGAATAGCTCTTTGATGGGAGATTTTAGAAGTACAAGATATATAGACTAAGGCAGAATACTCGTGGGAAATAAGACAGAAAATATTTACTTAAATAAACTGTTTTTAAGAAAGATGTCTACTACATATGCCTGCATATGGCAGAAGTGTGAATGTACAAGATCTCATATAATTTACATAGAAAATCATATAAAATATTTGAAAATAATCTGAAAGCTGAAATTTGAAGCTTGGTTGTGTGAACTTTGGAGCTTTTTACATTTTCTATGTTATTAAATTCACTAAGAATACCTGACATAACTCATTTCATGAGTCAGAGCTGAAATGAGTGTTTAACTGCTGAATCAGTACATCCATTTTGACAGGAAGTAAAGCAGATTTTTCAATATGTTTGAATCCAGGAAAGGATAATGGGATTTGAACTGAACAGACTGTAACTTCTGGATAGAATATAGATTGCAAATGTTTTTTTTTTACTTCATAGAAATGCAAGACATTTTGTTTGACCTCAGTAATGTACATATTTGTTTGAAGTAGCTTAATAAACTAAAGGATTTTTAAATATTTTTATATTTGTCATGTTAAGAGTGTTATACAATTCTGAGATATAGACCCTTGTACTTTAAACATTAATTCAGAGCTTTTGTTAGTTCTATAAAATATGTGTGTGTCTTTTAGTATGATAAATACATATGTCCATTGATTTCCATTTTGTATTATAGTTAGTATGATAACACTACCTATCACCTGTAAGTTTACAGATGTCTTTATCTCTTTAGGTCCCACTCTGTTATACTTATTTATTTAGAGAGCTAGTAATAATAATGTTGAATGAGCAAATAATTCAGGAATATTTAATGGGTAATTTATACTACTATTACATAAATAGGTACATCATATATTATTTGTTGGATTATTTAATATTTGTTATTAATAGAAGAGGATTACGAACTTCGATGTAGTGATGGGGGAATAGTTTTAAATGGCAAAATATATAACTAAATTAATAGTCTCTTATTATTTTTGACCTATATATATTATATTAATTATTTGTAAGGCATGGTAGCTTTTGGCAACTTTTTTTGATGAAGTTTTGGGTGTTTGGAGGTAGAGAGATTGTACAGTAGTTTGTCTATTTTATAGGCAAACTAGGGACTTTGATATCCATGGTAGGTTGTGTTTTATTAATAGTATATATAGTTATAGTTGTAGACTTGTCTTTGTTATTATTTATGAATCTTAGTAGTTTAGTTTGTAGAAAGGAAGAATTAAAAATGTAGAATGTTAAGATAGTGTTGGAGGAGTGCATTAGACTTTTATATATAATTAAATTAATATGGTGGATAAATGTGTCAAACAATCTTTTAAAATAAATCTTTTTAAATACACAGTATACATAGATTAAATCTATTATCTATTAATGTAAACAGATTAAATAATGGCAACAAAAGAAAATCATTAATGAGATATCTAAAATTAAATAAAGGTGACATTATATTCTTGCAAGAGACTTACTTGATAGATAAAGATATACAATATTTAAATAACTTAGGTGATGAAATGTTATCATCTGCTTCTTTTAGCAGAAAGAGGAGAGGAGAGGAACTGCTATACTTTGGAGAAAATCTGCTGCAATGCCTAAGGTCATGGAATCCATTAATGATCCCAAAGGAATGTATACATTTGTAGTAATTCAGTATAATGGCAAACTCTATACACTAGCTAATTTTTACTGAATCCCTGGAATATGTGCAACAGTAGCTAAAGATCACTTAAACTTACTAGAAAGTCATTGGAGGGTAAGTTTAATTTTAGCAGGGTAGTTTAACTGCATATCTAGTATATAAGATACAAGTGAATAGAAGAAAGCTAAAATACTAGCATCAGCTAAAACACTAAATAGATGGATTAGTAATAACAATTTAGCTGATTTACTAGCAAAAGCAGAAGATAAATCATTGTTCTTTACTCATTATTCTTATAAACATGGGATGCAAACTAGAATTGATAGGAATTATGCCTCTGTAGATTTACTTAATAAAGTGCATTATTTTAAAACTATTCCCTGTTCTTAATAAATGTCATAATGCACTAAGTGTTAATATAAAAATGGATAAAAAATAAATTTCAGATTATTTATAGAATCCCAGAGTATATATGATGAAAGTAAAAGAGTTTAAGAGTTACCTTAGGGAACAAATTGAACGTTTTTTTTTATCTTTGAACAATAATGGTCAGGTTAGTAAAGTCATATTATGGGACTCCTTAAAAATGTGCATTAATGATAGAATGGGAAGATGGGCTGGTAATAAAAAAAGAGTGGGATAAAGAGTTATTAGAACTACAAGATGAAATACACAGAGCAAGGTTTGAAGAACAAAAAAATTAGATAATACTGAAGTCATTAAAAGTTAATGACAAAATATCAAAGAGTTGTAACACATGGAGATAGCTTAGAAAAAATAAAATTGCACACTTATGCAATGACTTAAAAAATCTACACAGATTAGCTAATAGAAGATGCTAAGCAAAAAGGCACAAATCAATAATATCCAAAATCCTCACATTAATAAGTTTACTTCAGACCTAGAAGAAATGCTTAATAGTTTTAAAAAATTTCAACAGGATCTCAATAAAGTTAAAAATAATAATCTGAATGATTACAAAACTGACAATTATTTAACTCATTATATCCGAGTGACAACTCCAGGTTCATCTGCAGTTAACATCCACTGATGTCTCCAGGAGTGAGTCAAATATTGCTTGTCCACATTTGAATCAATAATTCTAAAACCATTCCATGTACAAGGTTTTAAAAGATGTCATCTTAAAGCTTTTGCAATGGCAAACTCAACTGCATTAATATTTGGCTTCTGTCTAGTGCAGGTAAATAGATATTAACTGTTGTTTTTGTGATATTAATTTATATATATATATATATATATATATATATATATATATATATATATATATAATTTTCATATTTTTTTCTAAATATCTCAACAAAGTAAGACAGGCAGAACTACTTAGCCTCATATGAAAGTTCTTAGCCAGTTGAATAAAATGCTGCTGACAGTATGTATGTAACTTGAGTGGTTTCTGAGTTATTGCAAGTCATTTACAAAATATTACAAATGTAATAGTTACTCTGTTTACTTTGACTTATAAAATTCAGTTTAAGTACAAGAACTTAAAGAATACTACCACTATAAAAATAGTTTGCGTGAAGAGTTTGCCATTTATACGTCTTTCATAATCCCTATGGTTCCAGAGATATGAACATTTGGTTGAAATGTGAGGACAATTTGATTCTTTGAAAAGACTTAGGCTCTGACCATTGGAAGTTACATACAAACTTTCTTAGCTCCATTGGAGTAAATGAGTTAAAAAAAACTGTAACTAATAAATTTAATGACCAAAAAATATCTAAATTGAATTAGCCTACTACCCTGATAGAAGTTAAAGAAGCTTTAAAAAAAGGGAAAAATGGTAAAGATCCAGGGTTAGATGGTTTAAGTATGGAATTATATAGTCTATTTCCCATAAATATTTTATTTTATTTATTTACTGGGAAAGTCCAACTTGGAATAAGCCAATTTTCAGTGGAGACCTGGGGAGAAACACTACAGACACATGTCTTTGTAATGCTGGAGGAAGCCAGAGCATCCAGAGGAAACCCACACAAATGCAAGGAGGACATACAGACTCTGCACACAAGGAACCCCAGCCAAGAATCAATCTGTGAAACTTCTTGCTGTGAGACAACATTGATAACTGCTACACCACTGCACTATCCAAAAATACTTTAGAATTACTGAGTGATGTTTTCAGGATAATTCCGAGTGGCAAAATAATTCCTCCCTCATAAAAATTTTCTGTAATCTCACCTATACTTAAACAAGGAAAATATAAGGTTTCTCTTATAGACCTATTTCATTATTAAATGTAGACAAAATATTTGCTTCCATGTTTGCTGCAATATTAAGAGATATAGTAGATTAATTAATAAATATCAAACAGGACTTAAAGTCAGTACAAAAGGAATGAACAAGAAAATGGCCCTAATTAGCTTTGATATCAAGATAGCATTTGATTCTGTAGATTGGAACTACTTGATTAAAACTTTAGAAGCATTTGCATTTCCAGAACAGTTTATTGGAATATTAAAAAAACTGTATACAGAAGCCAAAGCATATGTTAAAACTGAATCTTACATTTCTCAAGGATACATTTAAGCAAAGGCAGAAAGCAATGGTGTCCCTTGGCCCCTCTACTATTTGCATTAGTTATCAAACCCTTAGCTAATAGTATAGCAAACAATGAAAAAATTGTTTGATTCTCAATTAACAGAGATTGGCAATCTAAAATGCAGCATTTTGCAGTTGATATTTTACTAACTATAGGACATTTAAATTATACAATTGAAAAAAATAGATGAAGAACTCGAAAGTTTCAAGAAATATTGCTGCTGAAATTTAATAATAGTAAAACTGAAACTTGAGTGTTAAATCAATTACTAGATAAGTTTAAAGATAAATATAATTGTGAAGTAAGCAAACTAAAATATTTAGGAATAAAAGTCTATCAAGACGTGAGTAACATTTTTAATAAGATTATTATTAATAATTTTGAAAAAGTAATTGAGGAATTGTTACTTTTTATTAAAAATGGAGGGATTTGTTTACTTTTGAGGATACTTTTGAGGATAGGTTAGTAATTATTAAAATGAGTATATTACCCAAAATTTTATATATATATATATATATATATATATATATATATATATATATATATTGCATTCAATAACTTTAATACCTGTCAAAAATTTTTAAAGAAAATGAAAAATATGTTAACTTCTTATGGTATCCTAAATGCTGAGAATTGCTTATAGAAATCATATAAGATTATGGGAGTATGGTGGTATTAGCTTCCCAGATGCAGAATATTATTCTATTGCCACAAGTTTTAACTCTATTATACTCTGGATATACTCTACTTATACTGCTCAATGGAAAACAATCCAGAAGCAGATTATACTAAATTCTTATAAGCTTATTAAACATGATAAATAAGAAATATGTAATAATCCTTTCATCTGGTTAACAAAATTTACCTTAGTAGGAAATTAATTTCAATCTTTAGATTCTGCATATATGAAATCAATTCTTAAAACAGTAAAGAAATATGTTTTTAAAACTCCATTAATATCACAGTGGACATTTTTTGCTTTTCCATTGCACACACCTATAGATTTAAGAAAATGCAGAACAATGTTAAAATGAATTTAACTAAAAGGAATGGATTTGTATTATGGTCTGATTGATTTGAAAAGGAAAAGCTAAGTCCCCAGAATGTTTTATGAAAGAATACAAGTTTGATGAATCTGCTAACAAGTTAATACTATCCATCAGTAAGAAATTAAATGAATTTGTGGATAATATGAGTGAAGAGGAACAGCACACTATTCCCTCAAAGATAGATTGACCTACAAAGGAAACTTGTCCAAGTTATATAAGTTAATTATAAATAATAATAATAATAATAATAATAATAATTCTGATGCAGAATTCTGGAACTTTTTAGATAGTGGATTGAGTGACTCAATAGATGGTAAGAATACAACTTTGTTACTTAAATCAGTTAGTCAAACTTCTTCACGTTTGTACTGGAAAGTTTTTATGTGTGTGTGTGTGTGTGTGTGTGTGTGTGTGTGTGTGTGTGTGTATATATATTTTATATATATATATATATATATATATATATATATATATATATATACACACATATATATATATATATATATATATATACATATGACTAAAGAACTTTTAGTTGTTAAATGGAGAAACAAAAAAAACACTCGTAGGCTGAACTGATATATAAGCACTTTCATCCTTTATTGATCATTAGGACTTCTTCAGAAATGATAATGTAGTTACTACATTATTGTTTCTGAAGAAGTCCTAATGATCAATAAAGGATAAAAGCACTTATACATCAGTTCAGCCTACAAGTGTTTTTTTGTTTCTCCGTTTAACAACTAAAAGTTCTTTAGTCATAGTTTTATTTCTTTGTCGAGCCTTTAGTCGGTTATTTATTGATATATATATATATATATATATATATATATATATATATATATATATATATACATATATAATGTTTGTTACTCTCTATGAAATGTCTACGTTTACTAAAACGACTTCTTCCATTTGTTGGAGATGTAGTAAAGATGTAAAAGCTGATTGGATACACATTTATGGATTATGAAAAAATAAACATATATTGGGAAAGATAAGTATTTTTTCAAGGAGTTATGGTCTGATAATTGTTCTTTAACTAGATCAGTAAAACTAATGAATGTTCCACTTCCTGTATCTGTAAATGCCAAAGTGCAAACAATATTTTGGGCTTTCTAAGCAGTTGTTAGAAAAGTTATAACAAAAAATTGGAAATTGAACTCAATTTAACAGCAATACTATGTAAAGTTGAAAAAGAAGTGATCAGAATAACATCTATAAATCATACTAAGGCTTTTAGTGGTTGGGATAACCTTAAAATGTTGCTATTGAAATACCAAGACTCAATGTATTAATTGCATAAAAGCTCACCTTGATGATTCAATGCATTCCTATCTTTATATAACAATATGCGATATTGATGTTTTTCCTTTGTGTGTGTGTATATATATATATATATATATATTGTAAATATGTTAAATTAATACACAATTTATTTAAAAAAGAAAAGAACAATGTAATTGAAGTGAATGTTTTTTTTTGTTCCCTTTATGTTTCATTCTTTCCAGCTTACCCTAGTGACCCATCCATGAATGGGTCTACTAGCCTCTCCTACAGCCTCTGGACTATCTGCGTTCTATGGTTGGGGCTGGCAAGGAACCTAAGGGTATTGAGGGTTGTACCATTGACTGCTTCCACCAGGGGATTTTTTCATTTATGACTTACCCATTGGTTCCTCGCACCTGCATTTGTCTGTTTATATCCAAGGGCTATTCCACTCTATGAAACAGACCACTCTACAGGGAACACCTACAGGAACATCATTCCCCACCTCATCCTGCTCTGCCAGTGCCTCAGATGGCTGAGCCCCTAATCAAACCTGAGTCACCTAGGCCATAGTTAGGACTTTATCCCTCCACACCAAGGCTCTGACTATAATTGAGGTAAATGTTGACAGTGAAATTTAAATTGAGGTAAGCATATCGTTTTTACCACATTAATCATATGCAGATGAGGAAGATGCATTTCTTCCCATTTCTTAGTTAGAAAATACAGATCTTGTATTAGATGTTTTACATTCTTAACAATGTTCTTTAAGTTATAACAGTGCTTGTTTATAGTATCCTACATACCAAGAGACATGTGAGTATAAAATAACAGCATCTGCAAGCAGAAACAAAAAAATGTGAAATAAAGAGACTGAGACAGTTCCAGTAGTAGTACGAGCAGCACACTAACAAAAAATAAATTTCAAACATACTTAAATATGCTATCATCACAGGTAATGTCATATGAACTGCAGAAAGAAGCGATTCTGGGTACACAGTAGGTGCTAAGATTACCACTCTTGGCAAACATTAAAGACTAAGGCAAAGCTAATTTCATGAACTTTAATTGTACCCTGACTCAGGAACGAGGTCCATTGTATTAAAACCCAAAACATTTGGAGAAATTAAAAGAGAGGTGCCTGATTCTTGTATATACATGATCTATAGCACATACCATGTCTACATATTTCAAACGGGTATTTTATGACAAACTTTAAGTCAGATAAGCAGCATTGTAATATTCAGTTTCCATGTGTGTGTGTGTGTGTGTGTGTGTGTGTGTGTGTATGTGTGTGTGTGTGTGTTCAGATTTTCTGGAATGGTATGTAAATAATAGTCAACAGCGATAATTCAATAAAGGTGTTTAAAAAAATACAGAGTTTCATTATTACCATTCAGAATATAATTCTTTTTCTACTGAAGGATCACTGTCTGGTTAAGTGACCTCCTCAGGGTCACACAGTAGGCAAATGAAAGTAGAGAAGGAATCAAACTTTGTACCCTTAACTATAGAAAGCAGGTCATTAAGAGCTTGGAGCATTAATCCTGCACAACTGCCAATCATTATCTTCTATTTCTTTCTTTTTTTTTTTTTGGTTAACAACTGAAAATTACAGTCAAGTTTCAGTCATTAGGGTTTTATATTTCTAGCCGTTCAAAATATGTATGCCCATGCAACACCAGTTGTTGTTCTATTTATGTTTTAGCTAAATTAGAGTTGTCTGGTATATAAGACTCCTGCTGCCTCCATTTGTCTACTGTGAGTCTCTTCCTTGTAAAATATGTGGCTTTCAAGCAATTGTTGGGAATTGCAAACACTAAATAACTACGCTAAATTACTACAGGCATGTGTTTCAGACTTTGTATCCTTCAGAAAATGCTTGCTAAAGCAAAACTTGTTATTCAATTAACTTTCTAACTATATAAGGTAAATATTTAAAAGCTGTTCCTGATTCTTGAGCTAAGAAGTTGAGACTGCAGAGGGAGCTGCAGTGCAAAGTTCTACAGTCAATGAACTAAGACACAGTTCTGGGTCATTATTTATGAATGTATTCATTTACTTGATCTCAAGCACATATCTGAGGTGTATAGTCATACAAGTGGTTGCAAATGATATTTGTGGTCTGTGTGTGCTTATGTACACATGAATGTTTGTGTGGGTCAAAGATCAAAGTATTAGGCATGTAGTGGGTAGAATTACATTATAACTGAGATGGGGAGAAAGGCTAAACTTGAATTTGTAACTAGTAATGCTAACAGAGAATTTGAGAATAATTTGCTTATTTTTTGTGCATGGGAGGAACCTGTACTTTTACAACTTACTCTCAAATCTCTAGTGTTTGAAGAGCTGGATGTGTAGTAAAATACAATAAATTACAACTGCTGTACAACTTTTTTTCCTTATAAATATGGTAAGAGGGAATGCTATGTTGTAACCTAGTGACTATTCTGGCAAGCAAAGAGAGACTGGAGGTATCAAAGAACTTTTTTATAAAAAGTCCACGTTTTAACCATGTTGTGAGTTTCCTTACTAGTTCTTGCTAGTAAATGTGTTACATTTTACCCATCAGTTCCACATTATGCAAGACAGTGCAGTATTCCACATTTTGAAGATGGAAGATCGACTATGGTTGCAATTATTTTCTTTGCTTTATGGTGATACGAATGGTATGGTATTCTTGATGTTGCAAGCTAAATCTTAGCTGTATTTTTTGGTTGCTTGATGCTGGCTGGAGTTGATTATGATTTCTTTTGGTGGGGCGGGGGTGTTGCTTGGCTTTCTCAGCTGAGGCCTTGGAGTTTTGCAGCTTTAGTTGTCAATCCTGAATGTCTCTTATAGTTGAAGAACTGGGTATATGGTAAAACACACTACCCCAGCCTTTGTATAATAACTGCTGGATAAGTTTCCTCCAGAGAAATAATGTGAAAGGAAAATATCATATTGTAACCGAAGTGCCAGTTCTGGTAAGCTACTGGAGACCAGATATCAAAAGAAAGTATAGTTGTGTACACTTACCATAAATGTAGTTGTCCGAGTGCATTTTGCAGTCCTGACTTATGGGATTTCCAGCTTTGAAAGCCCTTGGTCCACCCAAACAAAATCACTCTTCTGTGACCTGGCAGACACCCTACCCTGACGTCAGGATGGTTAGTTATAAAGGGAACCAGAAGATGCTATGACATCAGGCTTTTCTTGCCTGTAGAAGGTAGGAGCCTCATAGATGAATCTTAAGCAAGGGACCAGGTTAGAGGAAGGGGACCTGTAGTGCATTCCTGCAGAGGGTCCTCTAGAAAAGGAAGGCAGAGAGATAAGCTGTTATTGTAGGGAAAATAAGGGGGATGGAGGAGGGATAGAAGACTGCAACAGTGAATACACTCCAACATCTACATTTATGGTAAGTGTACACAACTGTACTATGCTCTCCATGGTTCACTGTTGTAATCTTGATTTTGGGAGGATTCCCAAAGGAGAGGAGGATTCCCAAAGCTGAGATGAGGGTGGAAGGTGCCTTAATAGGAAGCAAAGATGCCCTGCAAGATGGCAGTGGCAAATCCTGCACTGGACTTGGAGAAGGCTGACAGGTGGTAGTGCCTGATAAAAGGATATGCACTGATGACCAGGTAGATGCTTCCAAAAAGTCTTTGGTAGGTACTCCCCTTAGGAAAGCAGTAGAGGTAGAAGTGGCCTTAGTTGTATGTGTCCTAACAGAGTCTGGGGGCTTTTGCCATGGTACATGTAACACAAGGAAGTACAGTGGGAGATCCACTTGGAGATAGTTTGCTTGGAGACTGGTTTTCCTTCAAAGCTAAAAGCAAAAGAAACAAACAGTTGTTCTGATTTTCTGAGAGTTTTAGTCCTGTCAAGGTAGTAGTGAAGATACCTGTGTACATCCAAGGAGTGAAGGATTCTTTCCCCTTGGTTCTGTGGCTTAGGGAAGAAGGTAGGCAAGTGTATGGCTTGGTTCAGGGTAGTGTCCCTGACCACCTTGGGCATAAAGGAAAATTAGTTCTGAGTGAAACTCTGGGTAGAAGAAAAGGAAGGGTTCCACTGCAATAAGGGCTTGCAACTCAGAGACCCTCCTAGTTCAGGTGATAGTGAATAAAAGGGCAGTCTTCTATGTCAAGAATTTTAAATCAGCTGAAGCAGCTGGTAAGAAGGGGGGGGGGTAAGGTGATTTTTTCTAGAACAAAGTTGAGGTCCCAAGGAGGAGTAATCCACCTCCTGGGAGGTCTGACGTGCAGTACTCCCCTAAGGAACTACTTCATTAGGGAATGGGAAAAGATAGGAGGAAGAGAAGGGATGTGGCTGAAATGGCAGAAGCGTGCATCTTAATGGATGAGAAGGATAGGCCTTTGTCCACCAAGATAAGCAGGTACTCTAAAATGGCTGAAATGTTGGTTGAGACCAGGTTGAGACCTTGTTGTTGACACCAAATAGAGAATCTTTTCCACTTGACAGAGTATGCTTTCCTATTACTGGGTCTTCTAGACTCTTTGAGAATACCAAGCACCTGACTACTCAGAGGATGCTTAGGGTAGAAGTTTGTTGAATTATCCAGGCAGAGAGTTTGAGAGTCTGTAGGTTGAGGTGCACAAACTTTCACTTTGCCTGAGTCAGCAGATCCACTCTCTGGGGTAACTGCCAAGGTTTTTCTTTGGACAAACTTAGTAGCAGAGGGTACCAGTGCTGCCAGGGCCAGTCCAGAACTATCAGTATAACCTTCAGTCATTCTTCCCTGATTTTTAGATTGACCCTTGGAAGGAGAGGTGGGAGAGGAAATGCATAAAGAAATGGCTCCAGAGGAAGGAGAAGGCACCTGTTCTCCAGACTGTGTAAAGTTTGCTCCTGGAAGCAGATCCTTTTTAAGTGAGCATTTTTATCGGTGGCAAAGAGGTCTATTTGAGGTGATCCCCATTTCTGGACTATGCTGAGAAAATATTTCCTGATGCACCTGCCACTCATGGGGATCCAGTAAATATTTACTGAGGTGGTCTGCTTGAGTGTTCTGAGCCCCAGGAAGGTACTGAGCCATCAGGTGCAACCTCATAGCATTGGCTGTCTCCCAGATCTGCATTGCCAGCTGGCAAAGAGGGTAGCAGCGTGCACTCTCTTGCTTGTTTATGTACCACGTGACTGTTATATTGTCTGTTCTGACAACTAGAACCCCTGTGGCCTAGAACACCCTGGTCTGGGTGTTGCTAAGGACCACTGCCTTGCCCTCTGCGATTGCTGTAGCTGCCCATGTGGCCTTTGGGTCTATATTAGATAATCAAACTTTCAAAGGTTCGACTGTCATATGGTTGACACCATATGATCGAACTTTTAAAAGTTTGAAAATTTAATACAAAAAAACCCTAAACAAATAACCTACCTGAATGTTTTAAGCAGGGGGCAATCCTCCCTGCACTCCCCACTCGTTAAATATACCAACTCCAAGATCGCACTACAGTACTGAAAAGGGAAATCTTTCCATTCCATGCTGTATGGAGATCTCCATTAAAATGTTCAAACTTTCAAAAATTCGATCATATGGTGTCGACCATATGACAGTTAAACTTTTGAAACTTTGATCATCCAATATAGACCCGGGGCCTTTCCCTTCATATTTTCCTCTGACTGGGTTTTGATTGGGAGGGAAAGGACCGATGTTTAGTAGATAAGTTTCTACAGAACCTAGGTGGCTGGACTTGAAGGAAGTCTTTGACTGTTTGCATAGATTTTGCTTTATCCTCCATCTTTTTTAACTCAGCCTTAGGCTTTGATCAAAAGAGGAAGTCCTTATCCAGGGGTGCATCTAGCAGTTTAGATTTGACATGCTCTGGTAATGTCTGTTCCCTAAGCCAGGCATGCCTTCTAATGACCGAGCCAGAGACAGCAGCTTGAGTAGATGCCTCTAGGGTATCATATCTGCAATTCAAGGAGTGCCTAGCTACCTGGGAACTGGAGTGGCAGAAATCCAGCAATTCCTTGGAGGTGTTCTTGTCCTCCAGAGAGGAAATCTTTTGTTTCATTTTTTCCAAAATACTCTGCTGGTATTTTATCATATGGAATTGGCAATTGAGGGCCCTCATGGCCAGGGTAGATGAAGTGTAAACCTTCCCAAATCTGTCAAGGGCCTGTTTTCTTTGTCTGTTGGTAAAGGATTTTTAAAAGTACTAGCCCTAACTCCTTTGGGGCCCTGGGTGACAGTCTCTGGGTCAGCAGATGGGTTCTTCAAAAGGAATTTATGTGAGTCCAGTACCCTGTAAAGTCTGTCTGGTTTATGGGGGGCTGGGGAAGAGATTCTGGATTGAGAGATGACTCCATAAAGACATCTTCCACCACTTCCAAAAGTGGAGGGATAGGCAAGGGTTTGTGTTGAGGGAGATCAAGGAACTCCTTCTTTTTTTGCTTGTGGGTACTCCTCTGCCTGCCACTGGGAAAAACTCTCTCATGACACACAGTGTTTCCCCAAAGGTAATGTCCTCAGGGGGTGAAGCAGAAGGCAACACCTCTTCTGAATCAGAATCCTCAAAAGAGGTAAGGAAGGGTTCATCTTCCAGGACAGAGTCCTCCTGCTCAGAGATTTCATCTGAATCAGGGGGTTCTGAAAAGGTCTCAGGTGTAGGGTCCCTCTTCCTTTTTCCTGGTGAAGATTTAGGTGGGGGTGGGAGGGGGGTTGCCTGCTCTGACCAAAGAAATAAGGTCCTCGGCCAACCTGACTAAAGCCTGCTGATAATCTGTGGGGCAGGAGCTGGTAGGCCTAGGCACAGCACCTGAGACTGAGCTCTTTTTATGCATAACATTTGCCTTGGTCCTGTGCATGTCCCCTACTCTGATGCCAGTCTCCTTGAAAGAAATACCCAGTGTTGGCCGACACCCCAAAGGGATGTTGTTAGTTGAGGATCGTTTGCTGAGAATCTAGGTCTGCTTAGCAATTCCAGACCCCACTGACAGTCCAAACACCAAGGCCTGAAATTAATTTGAGGGATCCTACAGCATGTCGGACTCCAGAAGAGTCTCGACAGAGGCCTGTGTCACCACCTCACTCACAGACAGGGGCTGTGAAGGTGTTTCACTTTCCTCTGAGATAATCAGCCTTGGGAGACTGGCAGAGGGTGAAAGGCTGTCATCCGAGGCTTAAGTTTGGGTCTTTTTTCCTTTTTTCACTTAGTGAGCTCAACCTTGGGATGACTGATGGATGCCATTGGGTTATGAAAAGCGGACTGCAGACTAAGGTGCTTAGATAAGATTTTAGCCCTATGTCTTATAGTCCTAGTATTGAAAAGGGTGCACAGACGGCAATTAGGGACGTCTTGGCTTGGGCCTAAGCAAGCGGCACACAAGGCATGAAAGTCTCTGTGTGGGATTTGTTTACCACAATGGAGACAGTTGTTAACTTTATCTGACATGAATCACAATTAAGAAAAACAGTTCCCCAACAGGGTACTTAGCTTTAGATGAGTTCCTCACTCTGGTGCAGACCGACCGACACACTCACAACTGCTTCGGGCTCTGTACAGCAAAAAAGACTGCTATCATGGCATCAGCTGGCTCCCTTTAAACCCAATCATCCTGACATCAATTACTCTGGTTGTCAGGCTGACCAAAGGCTTTTGAAACAAGAAATCCCATAAGTCAGGACTACAACAGTGAAGCAAGAAGAGCACCTTTCTATAAGTATAAAATAACCTTTTAACCATGCTGTGAGCTCCCTTGCTAATTGTTAAGTAAACATTCCACATTTTACTTACTGAATTTTCACCTTAAGACAGGTAGTATAGTGTTCCATACTTTGAAGATGGAAAGTTGAGTATGGCTGCAGTTTCTTTAATTATTTTGCTTGCTGGTACTATACATGTTATGGTAATGTTAAACCATACTAAACTGAAAAATGAAAAAGCCTCAGCATACAGATTTAAGGATATGTGGTTTTAATTACCTCAGCCATTAAAACTACAAATTCTTAGTCTTCTGTTAAGACTTGTTCATAAACAGTTGTAATAACAGTCAGAAAATCATAACTGCAATGGTTAAAATCACACACTCCCAAAGAAGTATTCAAATCCTGGAATTGGATATTGTGACCAGACATTCCCTTTTTAGTGCTACCCATACCATTCAGCTGTACATATCGTTATAGAATGTCTCTGATTTTGCTTCAGATGTTTGCCCTGTCCCTCATAAAGTTTTTGAGTTTTCTGGTAAATCACTTTTGATTACAATCAGTCAGTAATGACAGTAATTAAGAGTTTTATGTTTCATACTTTCCAAAAATGCGTGTTAATACAAAACCTGTTGAAAAGTCATTTCTGATTTTGTCCCCGCATTACTTTTGGCTTTGTCCAAAATTCTTGACCAAATAAACTCAGAGATATGGTGCTACTCTGAAACATTTTAAACTAAACTACTAATTTTGGTGTTATTACAGCAAACCGATTTTTGTCTTTTTTCAGTGCTGTTTTCCTTGGAGGGGGCTGGAAAACTGAACTCATTTGTTTGTTTATGGTTGCCACTGTATCTCTGTTATTTCTGTATATCTTTGTACTCTATTTTAATATTTCAGAATCATTTAGTGGTTATTATATTTCCATTGACCTATCAAAGTAAAGTGATCCTGGAGGTTTTTTTCCCAGAATTTACTTCAAGTCCCTTTTATATGAGTCATGCTAGACATAAGGAAATCATTACTTTCTTGTAAATAAAATGGAAATAGTGTGGGTCACGGACACATTGCACAGCTTCTGGAACCTAGTTTTTGTTTTTACTCTTTTGCTTGAATTACTCTGCTGTGTGTTCTTAAAGCAGCTCTTACCTCTGTAAAAGTAGGTGGAAATACTCAGCAAAATACACTAGCTGAACTACATGTCTTAAGGCTCCAAATTTTATTCCAAGTGCTGACAGACCCTCTACCACATTCTTCCTGAGGTGTCAAAACTATCATTGTAATCCAGGAGCTGTTAACTGACCACTATTGCTTCCATTTCAAATATCTTTTATCAGACATTTAAACAAATTTTACTATTCACCAGGGTCTACAGTGGGAAGATGTGTGTTTTATCTTAAATGCTGGTAAAATGTGCCATATTTGTTTAGAAGTATTTTCCTTACAATGCAGCACAGAACAAACTAAGACTAACTTTCTGTTCTTGAATTTGGGTTAATTATACATTTTCTTTCTTCTTCTTCTTCTTTCGGCTTTTCCCGGTTAGGGGTCGCCACAGCGGATCACCTTGTCCGCACATTGAATGGCAGTGGAGTTTTATGGTGTCGAGTTGCCAGCCCGGCGCCCAACCTTCCACAGAAGGCACACTCACACGCACACCTAGGGCCAATTTAGAGTGTCCAATCCACCTGCAGCATGTCTTTGGGATGTGGGAGGAAACCGGAGCACCCGGAGGAAACCCACGCGACCACAGGGAGGACATGCAGACTCCGCACAGAAGGCACCCCAGCCGAATTATACATTTTCTTTCTACTGAGGCACAAATGTTATATGTGCTTTACATTTGACCACCTATGTTGTATTGGTAGCTACATATTTAACTTGTTACAGTGTAGAAAACCAACACTTCATCCAAACCATGATCCTTGAACTTGACAAATTAGTAGATTTTCTGTGTTGTGAACATTGCCAGGATTTGCAAGATTGTGGTGTTTACTGTTATTTTGTAAGGAAATTATCTTTCATTTTTAACACTGGATTATGGGTGAGTTGTTACCATATGTTACACATGCTATGCTTTATTGGTATGGTGTTTTTGAGTTTTTTCCACATCCTACATGTCCACCAGTTAGCAACTGTGTCCCTACTGTACCCCAGCAGGAAAAGGAACCTGAGTTGCCACTGAGTGTTAGTGGGAATATGTTGCCTGATTTTACCTTCTACTGTTTGTTGCCATCAAGTGTTCACATAGTATGAATGTGAATAGTGTATTATAGCCTCTTCTGAGAAAAGCTGAGCTAAGGCTCTTCAGCTGATATAACCTAAACATAAGGAATATTGAACAGAAAATGGAAGTTGCCCACCTACTATTATTGCACGGACCTCACAAATTTGTACTTCTTTTAGTAAAGAGCATTGTGTTAATATTGTGAGACCGTGTAATGTCATGCCTATTAAAGGCTGCCTTAGATGTAGACTTTTCTGTCTTGTTTTCATTATTTTATGTAGGATTACAGTAACTTCATATTCATATCTGCTTCAATGAAACAAGAAATGCCTTTAGATAAACAGTCAGTTCCTTAATAGCTGTCACTTGAGTTGGCTCCTGAGCCCTTGTCATTAACGTCTCAGGCAAAAATCTAGCTGTTGTGCTAATGGTGGGTTCCCATGCAGTATATGATTCAAGTGTCATAACTGACAGTAATTAATTTGATAATTTTAATACCCCTCTTTACAGCTTCTACTGCTTTCTCTACATACTGTTTACCTCCATTCCTCACAGGCAATGAGCCTCCCCATGTTGGTTGTAAACTCATTCATTCCCTAATACTAAGCGTGACCTCAAGATGGGAATAATAGCCAGCTGGAACAGATCTCATCAAGGCAACCATGGAGGTGTTTTTTGTCTTTATTGGCATCCTGCCAATGATGGTGTCTCTATAAAGGTCCTAACTTTACTTCTGATGGCTGATGTGAGCACTTGTGCCACCATAGGTTCATAGGTTCATAGGTTGGTACTAGGTTATCGGCCCTAAGGCCTATGCAAGCCTAGCCATAACAATTCCCTGGAAATTTTTTCCCACAATATTTACTTCTCTGAGCCCCTGTCTAGCAGGGCGACTGACATGATCCCCGGGGTGAATTTCCTCTCTCCCATCCAATCATCAAGGTTCCTTTTGAAGAGGGCCAATGAGGTGCTCTGCTTGACATGTATGGGTAGTCTATTCCAGAGTATGGGGAGTCTCTGGGTCAGGAACCTATCCCTCCAGCATGTTTTGTTCATTGTGATGATAAGGTTTAGATCCCAGGAGCGTGTGGCTCTGAGGGATTGGGATTTCTTTAAGTGGAGTATGTCCAACAGCTCAGGGTTTGACATGGCCTTGTATGCTAAGCAGAGATCGCCTCTGAGTAGACGATATGCCACAGAGTATAGCTGGAGTTTTTTTAGACGGTCAGCATATGGCTCTGCTTTAGGCCTGTGATTCTTTTAGTGAGGTATTTCTGTGGCCTTTCCAGCTGTTGCAGATGTCTTGTGAGGTACATACCAAATGGGGCATTATACTCTATAATGGGTCTAATGAGGGATGAGTACAGTGGGACAATGACCTCCTTTTTTCTGGATGAAAAGCCCTTAGTGATGAGGTGTGCCATGTAGAAGGATTTCCTGACTGTTGTGGCAATGTGGTTATCAAAAGTGAGACCACTGTCCACTTGTGTCCCTAAGTCTCTCATCACACTTTCGATGTTTAGTGTCCTGCCACCTATGTGGTAGTTCATGGGTACATGTTTTTTTCCAAAGGGGATGACTATACATTTCTTGGCATTAAGCTTGAGACCATGACTCTGGCACCAGGCATCTGTTTCTGTAAGGCCCTTTTGTAGAATATCCACATCATTTGGGGATTCAATAATGGCTCCCAGTTTGCAGTCATCTGCAAACTTTGTTAGCCAGAGTCCCTTAGTGTTGGCCTGTACTTCAGAGACGTAGATGCCAAACAAGAGTGGGCCCAGGACTGAACCCTGATGTACTCCACTTGTCACTTGTCTGGAGCTGGATTTGGAGTCGGCTCCTTTTACAGTCTGGGTTCTGTCAGTAAGCCAGTTGGCAACCCATCGAGTGACGTAAGGATTTATGCCCAGTTTAGTAACTTTATCTATGATTCCAGAGTGGGGGATGGTGTCGAAGGCCTTGGCGAGGTCCAGATAGGCTGTGTGGACCTCCTTACCCTCGTCCACAGTTCTGGAGACCGATTCAAAGAAGTCAATCAGATTCAGGAGACAAGATCGGCCCTTCACAAACCCAAACTGGGTGGGGTCCAGTGTCTAGAGGTTGCCAATGTCTTTGTTTATAAGTTCCATGATAATGCATTCCATGCCCTTGCAGATCAGGCTTGTCAGACTGATGGGACGGTAGTTCCTGGGATCCAAGGTGGATCCTCCCTTGTGGAGCGGGATAACTGTAGCTGTGCACCACTCAGTGGGCACGAAGCCTGAGGTGAGGCTATGATTAAACATGACACTTAGGTGGGGTGCCAGTTAATTTTGTAGTTCATGTAGTACACAGCCTGGGATGTCATCTGGTCCCATGGATGCTGTATTCCTAGCTTTGGAGAGTGCTGTTTCTACCTGTGTGGCTGTGATTATCGGAATTTGGCAATCTTTTGGTATTGAGATGGGCCCTTTAGGGGGTGAGAGGGGAGTCAAGTTGGCACTAAATCGATCTGCCAGGATATTGGCAATATCCTTGGGATCAGTATATTTAATGCCATTCTGCTGTAGCTCAGAGTAGATCTGAGCATTGCCATTTAGATTCTTGACATAACTATAGAATGCCTTGTGGATGTCTTTGGAATCTTTGGCAATTTTATTTTCGTAACTAGCTTTTGAGGATTTTATGAGGGATCTCAGCTTCTTACTGAGGCTGGTGAGGGAGTTTTTTTGCATCTTGGGATTTTCCTCTTTTCTGCAACAGTTTCTTCCTTCTGTTGTATAGTTTGTTTATAGCAGGGGACCACCAGATTGGCTTCCTTTTTCTGGAGAAGAGCATCTTGGTTCTATTTGGGATGGCACGATTCATGCACCAGTGGATGTGCTCATATAGTGCCTTAGTGTAGGATTCTGCAGTCGAACTTCCAGATCCCGTCTGCGTGGGTGTTGTGAAGTTTGTCACTTCTGACTTCAGTAGCATGAAGTTGGCTTTGGAGAAGTTTTTTAAGGAGGTTTCCTTACTGGGGGGTGGGATGTGGATGGCAAGGGTGATTTGCTTATGGTCAGACCTGACCAATGAGGGGGTGACCACTGGTGTGGAGCATCTATCTCCCATGTTGGTAATGACCAGGTCTAGGATATTGGAGCCCTTGGTGGGACAATGGATTAGTTGATCCAGGGCGTTGGAATTTATGAATTCCAAGAACCATTGGGAAAAGGAGTTGGTACCCGAGTAGTTTTCCCAATGAATGGTCGGGTAGTTGAAATCACCTAGTATTAGGGTATTTGGTTGTATCTTAATATTTTCCAGTATGTTTAGGAAGGTGTAGTGAGAATCTTGGGGTATGGTGGGGGATCTGTAGCAAGCTATAATTTGGATTGCAGTCTTACCTAGTGTTAGTTGCACCTGGAGAATTTCAGATGCATTGTGTTGGGCAACTAGCCTGGAGGTGTGAATATCCTTGGTGAATATGGACACTTCTCCACCCTCCACCTTTAGTGTTTCGGTCTTGGTTTTGTGGCTTATGTCCTCCCCATTTGGTGTGTATGTGTGTCCATGTGTGTGTGTGTGTGTGTGTGTGTGTGTGTGTGTGTGTGTGTGTGTGTGTGTGTGAGTTTTTGTGTGATTCAACACATATGTCAATGAGGACTTATTACTTCTCTGACCTTTGAGTAAGATCCTGTCATCACTGGCTTGGGATTGCTTGGTCTTGACCATTTTGCTGCAATGCAAACCTCCCGTACACAGTGATAATCAGCTTATGAGAAGCCACCTTCTATCCTGGACTTGGCAAACTGGTGTCAGCCGCTCACCTTCACCCTTCCCTGCCCAGCTGATTCTCCTGTGATGCTTTTCAAACTCAGGTCTTATGGGTTAGTCAGGGTTTCATCCCACTATTCCACATAGCCAGGCCTTAGAATCCACTTTTCATGTAGTGTTTGTGCATTTCTTAAAACAGAAATACTGAATTCAAAGTGAAAAATAAGCAGAGAACAGAACTGCAGCTTGTGATTCCCCATTCTGTGAAATGTCAGCCTACTAAATCCTTCTGAGCAGCCTTTAAAGTGATTTCTGTTTTGTATGCTGTCTGTTACAGGTCTGTCAGATATTGTTTCTGCCTTACTAACTGCAGTCTTAAAGCTCCATATTGCCCATCACTGGGGGGTCGGTCTTTCTTTATGTGTAACATTTCCAGATCAATCTCATGCTTTTTGTCTTGTATATGATATTGACCTTGTTGTACAGACTATTGCCAGCAAGGATTCTGTTAACTCATCATGCCCTCTACTGTATCACTGATATAAGTAATGAAAAAATTAAGCCTTTACTCTGATTGGCATGGCACAATCCTGATTACTTCCTGTTCCTGATGCTCATAAATATTTTAGTCATCCTACTTACTCAATTCTGGATCCATGCTTCTAATTTGTTTACTATTTGACAGGTACCCGTTCTCCCTTTTTCACAGTTTTTTTTAAATATTGGGACTATACAAAAGCTTCTCCTGTTTTACTGAACTACTGCCTACCTGAGTAGTTCTCAAGTTCCCTGATAAGTTATCACTTGGGTATCTTTGCTTATCTGTGCTGCGAAAATAATCAGCTGATACCTAATTATGTTCAAATGCAGTGCTCAAACGCATGTATTCAGATTTCCATAGTCATGGCTGAATAATGACTTTTCAGCTTTTCAGAAGTTTCACAATGTTTACTGCATCATTTCAAACACACCATTTGTCACTTCCTTCTGGATTTCTACAAGGAGCACCTGTATCATAAATATACCCCAGATACACCTCATATGTATGGATCATCAGCAAATAATATAGAAACATTTTCATTTTGTTAGTAGTGGAATATGACGGCAATGCTCTGTGAGACAGAGGGATAAAGCCCTGGTTATCACCAGACAACTCTGGTTTAATTGGGGCTCATATTCTGGAGGAGCCGGTTAAGGGAGGGTGGAAACTGAACAGCTGTTACCTGCTCACTGATCCGGGGTGGTTGAGATAGGTGGCTACTTGGTTGCTAGCAATCTAAAGGTGGATATCTGTAGACAACAAAGTCAGCGGATTTTATAATATAATATAATATAATATAATATAATATAATATAATATAATATAATATAATATAACATAATATGCAGTACAGTTTCTTCATTTAGTGGGATAATATGTATGTGTGTGTATATATATATATATATATATATATATATATATATATATATATATATATATATATATATATATATATAATCACTGTCTCCCTGTGATTTAACTAATCTTTGAACGAGCACATTACCTGCCAGTGTATTCTTACCAACAGTATCTTAAACTTGACCAGAATTATTTTTGCAAACAAAACAAGAACTTACCATATTGTTTATCCTTAAAATAATCTTTACAATCCAGCAGCTTGCAGGTACGGCAGGTGCAACGGCAAAATGTAGATACAAACAACAAAAGGAGCCAGCACTAGACCAGACACATTAGCAAATCATTTATTTGAGAAAGAGAGTTCCCTAAAATAAGCCACCATTAAAAATTCAGACGGCAGCAATTAGTTTTGAGTAATCCTCCTTCCTTGAGCAGGCACCACTCAAATAAAACCGCATGTAAAATGCATGCTAGGCTAAAAAGTAAAACATCAGCCTTAGGCAAATAAAGTTTAATAATAATTTTTTCACTTGAAATAAATAAGCTATATACAAACAATGCAGAGTTTGCACAATGAATTGACAAAGAACTATACAGACAGATAGTGTTCAGGGCAAACCTTTATAATATCTAGAGTAGAATTTATAAGCTTCCATCTAAAGGTTTACTGTGCCCTTACTCTGCTTACAGGCAGTAGTCTGCAGCTTGAATTCTGTTACTAAAGGTGCCACTCCTGTAACTTTTCCTGTAATCTTTTTAGCTAACCATCAGCTTCTCTGTTTATAATTTCCAAACAAGATTTTCTGCACTCTTAGTTTGAATTTTAGAAGATGTCCCTCCTATTTCCATAGTTACATACTCCAGCAGTCATAACAAGCTACTGTCTACATATGGCCTCATCTTTATGTAACCTATCTGGAATATTTAACCACTTTGCAACAGTGTACATATTTGTAAAGTAAATTTTACTTTCATCTTTAAAACTGTAATACATTTACACAGAGACAAATACAATTGCATATTATTTTGCACACTTTCTTTCTGATTTTAAATTTTACTGAACAGGCAATACAATGCAAATTCTTTTAGTTTTGTCTTTTAAGCAATTTTATGTTTACAGCAGTTTACTTGTATTCTTTGAATTTGTTAAAGATTTACTACAGAAAGTTCACTTTTTAATTTATTATCCTTTGGAAAAAATATTAACATTTCCCAGTTCATTTACTCTGGCCTCATGGCACAGAGGGATAAAATTCTGACTGCACTCCAGATGACCTACCTTCATCTTACAACATGGGCAGTGAAGGGATGAGGGAGGGGAAAATGGGAGTAAGTAGCTGATGCCAGCTCACCCATACTGGAGGGGGAAGTTGCTTGGCTCACTGCACTGGCAACACTTGCATGAATTCAGGTGTTTCACTGACAGCAGGTGGACCTAGCAAGCCCATGCTAAGAGAGGTGTGCTGCTTGGTTGGAAGGTTGAGTATGAACACAGGGTGCATATTATAAAGTCGAACAACTGAAATATCGACTTACCTTTGATCAACACCTAAATGTCGAAGCTGCACTTCACCGAAACTCCAAATCATCGATTTCTTTCCAACGGAAAGAAATCGGTAGGCCAACAATGGACACCGCATTAAAATAAACACTGTTAGGTGGGGGGCTGCGCCCACCACACCGTCCCTAAGTAAATGTACTAACTTTGAGATCGCACTATAGTTGGGAAAAGGGCAGATGTTACAGAACGGCTAATCGATTTCTTTCCCTTGGAAAGAAATCAATGATTTGGACGTTCAGTAAAGTGCAGCTTTGACATTTAGGTGTCGATCAAAGGTAAGTTGACATTTTGGTGGTTTGACTTTGTAACATAGACCCTACACAGATCCATTCATGCCCCTCAGGGGGAAGTGACTACAGAACTTCAAAGTCTGCAAGTTGCTGAGGGGGTGGCTGACTTCTACCCTAATACCTGAACTCAGACATTCACCTGGGAATGAATGTGCCACAGAGCTCCTCTCATCTTAGTGGAGGAATAAATTGGTCAACTGGATGCAAAAGGAGAAGCCATTGGGCTAATTTTGCAGGCTTGCCAAAAAAAAATCTCAGTTCTCAGTTTATTACAATCCTCCTCATAGTTTGCTTCTGCTTTTAGGTATGTGTACTAAAATCCTTTCATCATCTAAAACATGCTATTTAAATTAACTTATATAAATTGTAAAGACCTCTCCCTTGTCATGAGCTTATTCATATCATACAGAGTACCATGATCTCTACATCTTCCATGCTTTTATTTTCTTTTTCTGTCATGTACCATAGGCTGGAATCCCTAATACTTAGAAGAAGTATTCATAACTTGGATAATAAATATCTATTTTTCCTTTTGTGCATAGTTTAGAAATTTTAATGTACATAAATTAGAAAATAAGTTCCCAATTGGGTTCATAGGTTGGAACTAGGCTATCAGCCCTAGGACCTATACAAGCCTAGCCATAACAATTCCCTGGCTATTTCATCCCACACTGTTTACTTCCCTGGACCCCTGTCTAGCAGGGTGACTGACATGATACCCGGGGTGAATTTCCTTTCTCCCATTACCATTCTCCCTTACTATCCCAGGTATTATTTTTAAAGTACATCACTAAATGTTGCACTAAATATCCATGTCTTTTATTGTTCTTTGCTGCAGTTTAATGACTCTGCTGCCAAGCAGCTTGCTTTTTTTCCACATTTTCAACTCAAACATTTAGTCACAAATGACAATAACCATGCATACGTACATTCTAACTCTAGGTCAATTCTGAAAATGGGCTCTGCCAAGTCAGATCTTCCTGGTAATCAAATGCAAATATATAAATAATTATAGTGACAGTGCTATGAGTCACTGGATTCTTATCCTACCTCTGAAAGCAATATCATCCATTCTGTTTTGCTAATTTACTCTTATGTGTACTAACTTAAAGCTACTACAAAGCATATAATGGTACAGTAAGATGTTTCTGTATACAAAATAGGTAAAATTGTAAAATTTTTCTTATTTTCTTAGCCAGTTTCCTAGATCTTACCACACACTCTTGTCTAGATGTCAAATTGTCAGTCAAGCCAAGCAGCTGCTCTCACAAATTTGTGACTGAGAGCTGTCACGCCATAAATACTATGAGGCAGGTGAAAGCTACTTGTAGTACTCCATACTGTCCTTAAATGTTCTACATTTTCAGGGATAAAAATAATACTTCTATGGTGAGAATTAGAGTACCTGCCGATTTCTTTAGGCAGTGTTGCATCATAACTCATTCCTGTTTTCCACATAAATATTTCACCAGCTAACTGGAAATAATTTCACACTGGTTATTATGTGTGCTTTGTAGCACTTTAGTCACTTCAGGAAGAAACTCTCAGGATGTAAAATTGTAAGTGGTGACTAACTATAAAGACAGTAGAAAGTATACCATCTCCCCAATATCATGCAGGTTAGGTAAATTCCTTTCTGAAACCACAAGAGCTCTGAAGAAGAAAAGTTGGGACTTTGATGATTTTGACAGAGAGAATGGAAACAAAGAAACTGAGATGTATTGAAGGGTTTCTGGATGCCAAACTAACTACACATAACAAAAACAAAAAACAAACAAAAAAAACTGAAATAAGGTTAGGTGCTGGTGCTGTGGTAGCATTGTCACCTCACAGTAAGACTCTGTCTGGTTAGATTCTCAGCTAGAGCATCTTCTACGTGGAGACATGCATGAATGGGCATACCTTCATTGAAGGTTGTGCATCAGGGCTGCTAACTCGGCATGTAAAAATCAACTATCAATCATTAGCGGACCGGAGTTCTGCTGTGGCGACCCCTAACCGGGAAAAAGCCAAAAGACACAACAACTCTCTGGGGGCTAGTGATGTCTTTTAAACAACTACAGCCTTCAGAATTCTGGGCTTTCTGTTTGATTTCATAATTTGGCCTGTTCTACTCCTGTTTTAAAATTGGATGTGATGCCTGTGCCCAGGCCCAGCAATCAAGGAACCTCAATCCTCACCACTAACACCAGTGAGGGGCATCTTATATAGGAGGAAAGGATAACAAATACACACAGTAAAGTGCAATTTCCCTTAAGAGCACACAGAGATCACAGTCAGTCCAGGGCTGGTTGCCCCCTTACTCTCCAGGTCCCCAATAAGACTCCACTGACACAGCTATTGGGTCCAGATCTCAGCCTAGTGGGCAAGCTAAAACTTCCAGCACTCTCTGTGTCCAACCGGTGCTTAGTGTCCCTGCCCAAGTAGCTGACACACACACACACACATATACACACTTTGAGAAGAGTTTATATAACCACACAGACACTCCTGGGGAAGGCTGGCACAGGTTCTCCAGCTGTGCCCCCTTTTCCCAGACTATACAGTAGTACCAGCTGCCACCACCCACTAATATTTATCAGCTACTCAAAGGCCCTTAAAAGGGGTGTTCAATTATTACTGTGCAATATTATTATCCAATTGGTAGTATAGCCCAGGGTTAAAGCTATTGGAGTGGCTTTGTACAGTTTTACCAAAGGCATGCAAGTACTATAAAGAGCTTAAATTATCTCTACAAAAGCAGCCACAGTTGAAAGGGTTTAAAAATATTTAATAAGAAATAGTCAAAACACAAGACAATACTTTTTACTACACAGTGCTAGTCAAGAGTTCAGAGATAACAGAGAAATACTTAAAGTAATTCAATAGTACAGTTCTGACATCACAGAAAAACACTTAGTCTAATCTTTCTAGTTTCTAGCTATTTCTAAGAGAAAACACAAGTCTAAGATAAACTTACATACAGAGCATGACAGTGCTGATGAGTTGGATGGTCAAGACAAAAATGCTTAATGCTCTCTGATTCTCTCTGTTTTTAAAATCACATTCCTGGTTCACATTACATCATTCTTCACACTTCCCTAGGTTCCCAATCTAACACAAACTACATTTACATTCTTCACCTCTGGGCAGAAACCAGAGCAATAAAGGACATTTATGCATGCAAATTCTGGCCCTTAACTCTGGCCTTACAACAATAGGCAGGATGCCTCAATCTAGACTGACTGGCTCTGAGTTTTAACATCAAAGGGTCACAACATGCTTTACATGGTCAGTTGGTCAGTAGCGTGCACTGTCACATTTTTTTCAGTTCCACGTGTAACACTGTTTTTACTATTTAAGACAACAAGCCTGTGGTTTACATTAATATTTATAGATGACATAATTATCTCCAAAATTCTATCTGGCTAGACTGGCAGCCGTCATCTGTCTTCACCCAATCTTCACACTGGATATGGAAGTTAAATTTAATTCAGATCTAAGTACCATAAACTTGTGTCAGCTGAGTGTGTGATTACATAATGGTGTGTCTAGTAGTTGTCAAAAGTATATTTACATGGGTGAGGTTAGTGACAAATATAGCACTCCACTGAGATATTGCACTTTATTGGACTAAAGATCCTCTATATTGTTTAAATGGCAGTATATCTGCTATTGAAATGTAATTACAAAATTACCTCTGTATTCAGTAACCTTATATAATATCAGAGACTTTACAATCACCTCTCATAATCTTGCTGTAGTAAATGCTAGGAAATAATAAAATGCTAAAAGATATTCTTTGTTATTTGGCACAGGATCAACCTTGCAGTTTCTAGACACAGCAGCACTTTTCTAAATGAAAAGTTATTAATTAGATGGAAACTGTTAACCTTAACATTGTATGGTTAGTTTGGAAACAAAACCATATATATATATATATATATATATATATATATATTTGTGTTTATTGACAGAATAAACATAAATATAGAAATATGTTTTATAAGATTTCTAAAATGTAGTCTACTTTATTTATATTCCTATTTAATAGACAAACTTCTTTTGTATCTTTTGAAAATATGTTTTCCCAGTAAATGTTATAAGTACATTTATTACGTATACTTAATTTTCCAGATTCCTATGCATTTTATGTTTTACAGATTTTGCACACAGTTCTGCTATAATTCAGTCATGTGATCAAAACCAGGAAAAGACCAGGCAGTGACCACATTCTTCTGTTGCCCTTAATGAAATGGAAATAAAAAATTAGGGAAGATGTTGGAGCCAAGGATATATGTATTCTAGTAAGTGTGATGCATGCTTCTTGTACTAAGTATTGCAACACATATGGTGTAACTGAATCAGATAATTTATTTAGTACATTTTATAAATATACAAGGGACATGTTTCATCTACTAAATTTGATCAGTGTACAAGAAAGCATACTCTTGGATGGTTTGAAAATAACTTTATTATGAAAGCCCACAAGCTAAATGGGCCCTAATATTATATAGGTTTTCTACATAATCCTGTAATTTTGCCTTACAAATAATAAGTAATATAACATATAAAAGCATACTGTAGGAAATAATAGATGTGTGAATACTTGCTGTATCAGCTGACTCGTGGGAGAATTATTGAAGTAGATGGAAAACTGGATACATTTTTCTTCAGACTCCTCACATGCTTGTCATTAAATAGGTCAGCTTCACTGTTTATGGCATAAATACATTCCCATATGCACACATGCTTGTCATTAAAAAGGCAGACTTCACTGTTTATGGCATAAATACATTCCCATATGCACACATGCTTGTCATTAAAAAGGTAGGCTTCACTGTTTATGGCATACATACATTCCCATATACACATAAGCTTGTCAATAAAAAGGCAAGCTTCACTGTTTATGGCATAAATACATTCCCATATGCACACGTGCTTGTCATTAAAAAGACGAGTTTCACTGTTTATGGCATAAATACATTCCCATATGCACACGTGCCTGTCATTAAAAAGGCGAACTTCACTGATTATGGCATAAATACATTCCTATATGCACACATGCTTGTCATTAAATATGCAAGCTTCATTGTTTATGGCATAAACAGATTCTCATATGCACATATGCTTGCACAGATGCAGACACATGCGCACACACACATATTTTGATACATATACAGTGTCCTTGTACTGGGGTTAAAGGGAAACTGTGTCCCTGGATCAGCAGTTTTTGACCACACTGTAGGGGGAATAAAGCTGTAGGAAACACAATAGATGGCAGTGACAGTGTTACAGAATTAAGAGCTTAAGGTTTATTTTCTGAAGAGTCTCCTTTCTAGATGAAACAGCAAGAGTATACCATTTAAAGACCGAAGGAAGGACACAAGGAATAATGTGTTTTGTTACCGAAGTTAACTCTAATGGGCTGAACATGAAATGTACAATTTAACAATTAGAAAATCAAAATTAGCATTATTCAAAACATATATACAGAAAAGTAGTACAGAATCTATCATACTATGATGACCATACAAGTTCTTTGAAAAAAATAGGACAAAGATTTGAAAGTAAGGCTAAAGTGGGGTGAGTTAACTAGAAAAGTTGTGGCTGGAGCCAATGGACTTGAGAAGAAGTGTAGGGACAGGTGAGGTGGGATGTCAGGGACATATTAATGGCTAAGGAGTACAAGATTGTGGGCAGAATAAAGTTTGTCCCAAATTATATGCATGAAAGGGAGTAATGTAAAGAGAAAAGAATAAGACGTAGAAGAAGAAAAAAAATAATAATAATTTGAGCAGGCTGAAATACAGAAGCAATTGATGATATTACGTAATGTCACATCTAGCTCACGATAGGGTAGTACTACGATTTACTGTCCAGTGACTCTCTCCCACAAAGATTTTATATTTAGTGCACCCACTCAGGTATACTTGCTCTGTCCTTTACTTGTACTCAGCTTACAGCACAAAACAACAGCTGACAATGGCAAATGTATTTGTTGTGATATGTTGGTATGTACTTGGTAGGTAAGAAAGCATTGTATGTTAAGGGAGTTTTCTTGCACAGACATCTTTTAGCAGTATTACAGAGCATTTTGCAGCTTATGTAAACGGAAGGCTGAAATTAAAAAGAAAGTGCCAGTGCTAGAATGCACTATCGCTATATAATGGCAAATAACAGCAGTCACTGTAAAAATCTGGCAAATTATTTCATCAGCTTCTAGCTAAGATACCTAGGTAGAACAGATTGCTATATACAGGTGACCACAACTCATAAGACACAAAATAATTACGACTCACTACAGTGTACTCCAAACTTCATTTAATGTCTACAGAATTAAGATGCCAGAGTGGTGGCATTTTACTAAAACACAGGACTGTGACATAGAAAGCACTTTCCCACTATAAGTAACCAGAAGAGCTCTTTTAGGAAATCACTGACGGTTTTGCATCATGTATAAAAAATATGCTGTGCTGTATGAAAGACTGAGATTCCTAGCCCAAAGGTTCCTAGAATTCATAAACTCAAATGCAATGGAACAACTAGTCACCATTCCCACAAGAGGAGACAATATACTAGACCTGATCATCACAAACATGGGGATAAAATGCTCCACACCGGAAGTATACCCCTCTTTGGTAAGATCAGACCATAAATTAATCTCACTGGAAATCCACATCCCGCCCCCACCCCCTGCACAAAAGACCACAGTGAAGAACTTCTCAAAAGCCAACTTCACACTTCTTAAGACTGAAGTGGTATCCTTCAAGGCCCCTGGGCCAGTGGAAACCACAACCCACACTGCTGAATCCTTTGCAAATGCCTTCTATGGGCACCTTCAAGAATGCATGGATCATGCAATCCCAAATAAAACCAAGACCCATTCCCCCAAAGGCAGGCGCCCGGTCTGGTGGACCCCAGCCATAAACAAACTTTACAACAGGAGGAGGAAGCTACTACATGACAGAGCAAAATCCCTAAAAGGAAGGCATCTCTGATCAGTACTAGCAAAAAACTATGATCACTCATAAAATCATCCAAGGCCAACTTTGAGAGAAAAATTGCAAAAGACACAAAAGACAATCACAAGGCCTTCTTTAGCTATGTCAGAAACCTGGGTGGAAACTCCCAGATATGCTCAGAGTTAGTCCAAAATGACACAAAATACACTGAACCCACTGACATTGCCAACATTCTGGCAGACAGGTTCAGTGCAAATTTCTCCCCCCCCCCCAAAAGGAGAAATAACTATCCCAGCAGAGTGTAGCCTCCCTAACATCTCAGATGCCCAGGTGACAGCCGCCCTCTCTAAAGCTAAAAACACAGCATCAATGGGACCGGATGGTGTCCCGGGATGTGTGCTACATGAACTCCAAGAGGAACTAAACCCACACATAAGGCTGCTGTTTAATCTTAGCCTTACTACAGGATATGTACCCAAAGAGTGGCGTACGGCAACAGTGGTCCCACTTCACAAAGGTGGTGCTTCTACGGACCCTGGAAATTACCGCCCCATAAGCTTGACGAGCCTGGTCTGCAAAGCTATGGAGAGGATCATTATGGAACTCATAAACAAAGACATTGGGAACCTACAGACATTGGATCCTACCCAATTTGGCTTTGTCAAGGGCAGATCCTGCCTTTTGAACTTGGTCGACTTTTTGAAACAGTCACTAAGGCCATTGATGAGGGTAAGGCAGTTCACACAGCCTACCTTGACCTTGCAAAAGCCTTTGACACAATACCCCACTCGGGCATCATAGACAAACTCACCAGCTTAAATGTAAACCCATATGTCACAAGATGGGTTGCAAACTGGCTCAAGGACAGAACCCACAGGGTCAGAGTTGCTGGAGCTATGTCAGACTCTAAGCCAGTCACAAGCGGTGTCCCACAGGGCTCAGTCCTGGGACCCCTCTTGTTCGGCATTTATTTTTCCGAGGTACAGGCAAACATAGGAGGATTGTGGCTGACAAAGTTCGCAGATGACTGCAAACTGGGCGCCATAATTGATACTCCAGCAGACACAAACATCCTTCAGAGAGGCCTCATAGAAATGGATAATTGGTGCCAGAGCCTTGGCCTTAAGCTGAATGCCAAAAAATGTATAGTCATACCCTTTGGGAAAAACAAGGTACCGACAAATTACCACATAGGTGGTTATCCATTAAGTACGGAAGAGGTAATCAGGGACCTAGGGACCCAGGTTGACAGTAACCTCTCATTTGACACTCACATTGCCAAAGTGGTTAGGAAGACCTTCTATATTGCCCACGTTATCATGAAGGGTTTCACATCTAGATCAAGAGAGATCATTGTGACCCTGTACTCTTCTCTTATCAGGCCAATGATTGAGTACAATGCCCCATTTGGGATGTATCTCACCTGACACCTGCAGCAGTTGGAAAGACCCCAAAAGTTCCTCACCAAGAGGATAAAGGGTCTTAAACATATGTCATATGCTGCCCGACTGAAAAAACTCCAGCTCTATTCAGTCGCATACCGCTTACTCAGAGGTGATCTGTGCCTGACGTACAAGGCCATGTCCAATCCGGAATTAATGGACATACTCCACCTCAGAAAATCCAAATCCATCAGAGCCACGAGAACAATAGACTTAAACCTCAACAAAGAAATAAATAGGATGTGCTGGAGGGACAGATTCATAACCCAGAGGCTCCCTACACTCTGGAACAGAATCCCAGTCCATGGTAGGCAGAGCCCCTCACTGACTCTATTCAAGAGAAATCTCGACGAGTGGATGGGAGATCGTAGGTTTACCCCGAGGGTCATCTCTGTGTCACTACTAGACAGAGGCACAGTAAACTAAACCCTAAAAGGGCGTAGTATTCTCATCATAAGGGGTGGTGAAAGCCACACACACTCTGGCTAGGCTTATAAATGCCCTAGGGCAGATAGCCTAGTACGAAACTATGAACCTATGAACCTATTCAAAACATTATACAACATTTGCACATTGACTGAACCCCATCCATCTTGCAGCTTTTAGAATTATAAAAAAATCACCAATGCTTATGTTTTTGCATAAAGTACAGAAGTACAGTTTCATTATCACCTATATGTCTTTCTGTTTACACTGCGTATATTGGAAAAAAAAAAAAAAAAAACTGTATAAAGAAGTCCCCGCGAAACCTTGCTGATGTAAGTCAGCTTAGAGCATGACCACATTTACTTACTCTGCTGTAGTCGAGTACAATGTGCTCAGCCCATTTCCTGAGTTAAACAACAGTAGTAAACCACAAGGTTGTTTTGCGTATTACTGAAGATTATTACAGAAGCAAAAGGACTGACACTGTGTTCTAAATGATGTGAGCAATACAGAGCTGTGAAGTATAGAATGAACACAAAATCTTCACAACCACAGTTTACTTTGGAAAATGGGGCATGTTAATCTACCTTCCTGTATTTTGTAACATCCCAGCTGTTACTACCTAAAGAATTATGATTTTATAGAAATGTCTGACACCATAGATAGGAAGTACACTGCACTATAAGCAGGAACTTAAGAAAAAATGCAGATGATTTGCTCATTATCTTGAACTTATGGCATTTGTAAATATACAAACTCTTAACACTAGACAAAATTACTGAGAAATACTGTATATGCCAATGGACAAATGACATTGTCTGCATTAGTGACTCACACTTGCGTGAATGTTTACGATAGTGTTCCTGGCATTAATTTTTATTTTTTCAGTTTAAAATATATCCCCTTTAAGCATTACTGTTCAAACATGGATGTGGCTTGTTTAGCTCCTTCCTTTGCTTTCACTTTTGTCTCTCCCATTTTTCCTGCCCTTACTTTCCTGATTGTTTTCCCATGATCCCCTGTTTACCTAGGGGTTGCCCTATACACTTCCTTGGGCACATCCTTTTATTGCCGGAAAGTCCATTTTTTGCTTTTAATTTACTTTTCTTTTGACCACAAAGACCTAAGATCTGACATCTGGCATAGCAGGATATTTTATGATATAAAATGAATACTTTCAAATTTTCTAAATGAGATTACAAATTCATTTTCTTTCTGAATCTGAGCAGAATTTTGACATGCTTTAAATTACTTCTAATGTTTTGGTGCCATGCTTAGGAATAGGAAAACTGTAATCAAGTACCATTATATTTTGATACAGATGACAGTGTACCGACAAAGCATGAAGTGGAACAACAGCATCATTCTGTTGCTTTCATTCAGGTTCTCCTGTTATAACTTATGGGTCATACTTTGTACCATCATTGCTGATGGCTACTGGACAATATCCATCCAAGTTCTTCTGGACATGATGAAACCAATAATACTCCGACTATTCCAAGTACAGCCATGTCAATAATCTATGTAATATTATATATACAGCTTCTTTTTATAGTAATTTATCTCAAAGCACCAAAGGACCTTACTGAATTCTGATTTTGCCAAAAATCATGTTGCACTGCCTGGCTGCTTTCACATCATCCAGTCTGATGACCCTGTGGTCCCTTTATCCAGTCTGATGACCCTGTGGCCCATTTACTGCTTTTTTGTTTTCAGTAATTACCATCCTATTTTTTGTCTGTTTTACTGACATCACTGTTTTGTTATTGCACTTCTTAATGGCAATCAGTGTATCAAATTTCTCAGTACCGATGTCCTGCTCAGCCACGTATTGCCTTTTATGGAAAACTTAACAACCAGCCTACTTCAGTTCAGAACATTTGTAGGATTTTACTGTTTTCTTGCAGTTAGTATCAACTGATAATATATATATATATATATATATATATTTAGAGAAAAGACATGGAATGTAATTACAACCACATCATTTAAGACATTGCTGCAAAGCCCAGCCTTTTGGAGTTCCATATTCCCTCCATGGCAGATCTTCCATTCTAATTCATCTGCAGTGTCACTGACAACAAATGCATTAAGCAGGACTGACCCATTTTTCAAACCCTGTGATTCAGTATTGGCTATTATAGTATTCTCAAACTTTGCTCTAACTACCATCAGTTTCAGATTCTAATCTTAAAACTATGTCCATTTATTACATGTGCATAACATTGAAGATGTAGGTGATTCTGTGAAGAACAGGTCTGAATGTCTCACTGACTTCCAGACTGTGATTCTTACAATTCTCATAATCCAGACAAAATATGGTTCACATTGTTTAATGCAGTCCTTCAGTGAATTCAAAGTTACTTCTTAATAACAGCTAGGTTCTCTTTTTTTCATTTCATGTTCAGCTCTATACAATGTAAACAAAATAAGAGAGAAAGCACCATGACTGGAGCAGGTTTCACAGCAAATACAACATTTTAATGTAAAAGTAAGCACTTTCACACCCCAAAGGACGCTTCTTCAGATTTACAATGTATCCAAGATGGCAGTGGGATTGATGTATCAAGGAGGCACAAGGTAGACATCTAAGACACTAACAATCAACAAATATAAAAGTGTGACCACAAAATAACGACCATTCTGATTTGTATTTTGAGACTGAGGCCGTGATATGATTGAGAATCCCCTTTTTCTCAGGCAGAAGTGTTGGAATTAATGCATATATAGCAAGAGGGTGAAGGCACAGCTTCCCATGTCAAGATGGGGTGGGGGATGAAGCTACTGCCCAAATATGTTGTAAAATGTTACAGCAAGTTTTACATTTTGCTGTCTTACTAACACATTACTGTTGATTGCACTTTTTAGTAATAATGTTCAGTGCAATGAATTTCTGTCGTGTAGCCAATCCAGTGTCCAGTCTCATGATTATTTCCTTTTATGAAACAAGCCAACCAATGATGCTGGCAGTACCCTAATTACCTTTCAATACTTTAAACAGTACTGTACTGTATGCAGTCAGTGTGCTTTGTCCATCTTCACTTATGCAAATCTGTTTAGAAATCCCTTCTCTGTATTGGCCATGTTCACTTGTGTTTCATATGTGCTTACATTTCATTATGGTCTTTGACCATCATGTGCTACTACAAATAATGAATAGAAGTATCTGTTGCGTACCGATGTCTCTTCAGATCACCCTCTATCCACTTTTTCTTCCTTCTTTCCCTTTTGTGGCTATGTCTAATTTTGAAATTATGTCAGTAAGTTTTTATCTCTTCCTTTACTTTTACTTCTGTCTTTACCTCTTGTTTGCACACTCACTTTCCTGACAGTTTTTTTCCAAGCCCCCAGTTTTCTTAGGAGTTGCTACTACAGTCTTCCTCGCACACTTCATTTTATTTCTGGAAAGTCTGTTTCTTTTTCCCGTAATTTTAAGATGCTTTTCTGGTGACCACAAAGACCTAAATCCTGAGATTTAACATATATATACTTTATAATAAACAAAAAAAATTAATCAGCAGTCCTTTTTCAAGCTATCCATAATGCCCTCTGAAGACGAGTACTATGATTGTTTAATGCTCATAGGCTGTTAATGCCTATAGGTGGATAGGTATGGTCATTAAGCAGAGAGTTACCAAGATACAGGAGGGATGGGACATGAGGGGGAGTCACAGATTGCCCTGTCACAAACATACTAACAGCATAAAAATGAATTAAGTCAACACAGTGCAGGTAATTTTTAACATTTTAAGCATACTCTTAGGGCAGAACATATTGCAGATAACACAGGATTGCCAAGATTAAAGTAAACACTGACTTGTGGTTTTATTAATTGTTTGTTAGAAAATGCACCTAGCTTTCACTTAAATGACTCTAATTGCTCAAGCATTATGTGGCAGAAAATGAGCTGGTTAAAAAAAATGATGGTCACAAGGCTTTCACTTCAGCACTGCAGATCCTACTACAGAAGTGAGAGTGATGCTGTCAGTACAAAACAAATAGTAAAGTACTAAGTGACTGTATGTGATAGACTAATACAAAGGGTGTATCTGACTCAATGAAAAGCACCAGCTCATACCATCTTAGAACATTCTAGTGCTTCCCATGCTACTCTACTCCTCCTCACTTAGCACAAACCTGATTTTAAATGATTTTCTGCAATCCAGGGTCCTTGTGTCAGCAAGGAATGGTGTGATCAACATTTTTCACCATAAATGCATCAATTTGTCTCTGGCCTGATGGTATAAGGGCAGAGTGTCCATCTACACCATCAGTGACCTTGTTATACAGTGCCAGACACAGCACTTCATACATAGATGGGGCAGCTAACAGTGACCAGACAATCTATGAATAGCAGGCCATCAATGCAGAACTTGGCTAGTGCCATCATAGGCACTGCTCTGTTGTAGTGCCATCATAGGCACTGCTCTGTTGTTGTAGTGCCATCATAGGCACTGCTCTGTTGTTGTAGTGCCATCATAGGCATTGCTCTGTTGTTGTAGTGTCATCATATGCACTGCTCTGATGTTGTAGAACCATCATAGGCACTGTTCTGTTGTAGTGTCATCATAGGCACTGCTCTGTTGTTGTAGTGCTATCATAGGCACTGCTCTATTGTTGTAGTGCCATCATAGGCACTGCTCTGTTGTTGTAGTGCCATCATAGGCATTGCTCTGTTGTTGTAGTGTCATCATATGCACTGCTCTGTTGTTGTAGAGCCATCATAGGCACTGTTCTGTTGTAGTGTCATCATAGGCACTGCCCTGTTGTTGTATTGCCATCATAGGCACTGTCCTGTTGTAGTGCCATCATAGGCAGTGCTCTGTTGTTGTAGTGCCATCATAGGCACTGCTCTGTTGTTGTAGTGTCATCATATGCAGTGCTCTGTTGTTGTAGAGCCATCATAGGCACTGTTCTGTTGTAGTGTCATCATATGCACTGCTCTGTTGTTGTAGTGCCATCATATGCACTGCTCTGTTGTTATAGTGCCATCATATGCACTGCTCTGTTGTTGTAGTGCCATCATAGGCACTGCTCTGTTGTTGTAGTGTCATCATATGCAGTGCTCTGTTGTTGTAGAGCCATCATAGGCACTGTTCTGTTGTAGTGTCATCATATGCACTGCTCTGTTGTTGTAGTGCCATCATATGCACTGCTCTGTTGTTGTAGTGCCATCATTGGCACTGTCCTGTTGTTGTAGTGCCATCATATGCACTGCTCTGTTGTTGTAGTGCCATAATCTGCAACGCTCTGGTGTTGTAGTGCCATCATATGCACTGCTCTGTTGTTGTAGTGCCATCATATGCACTGCTCTGTTGTTGTAGTGCCATCATAGGCACTGCTCTGTTGTCGTAGTACCATCATATGCACCGCTGTGGTGTTGTAGTGCCATCATATGCACTGCTCTGTTGTTGTAGTGCCATCATAGGCACTGCTATGTTGTTGTAGTGCCATCATATGCACCGCTCTGTTGTTGTACTGTCACCATTTCCATTCTTCTAGAAATGCTTAGCATAAGCTGCTTTCTTACAAACTGTATCAGCTTCTACAACTTTGTTCCATTCTAGACTGGTGCCAAAACCTGTAATTTTAAGACTAAGAATAAGGATAACTATTCTGAATGTCAGATCTTGACTGCAGCTAACCTAACCAAACTTAGAATAAATTAATAAAACTCTTCTTTCCAGAGGAAAAAACAATCCAGTTAAGGGTTTAAGCAGATCTTTATTCAATGATGGATGAGCATTCTTGTATGATTCCAAACTGCCAGTTTTGCAGCTTAAATAGTATGATTCCAGGGGGAGGTGTCAGGTCTGCGTAAGTGAGGGGCTTTATCAGGTCTATATTATACGCTCAAAGAGTCTTTTCTTCGAACATGTAAAGAGCGACATGTAAAAAGCGAAAGGTGTAAACTGCAAATGCCCACTTCCGCAAATTTTTTCCTAGGGAAAAAATTCACTTGGCTGTAAACACAAAAACAAACTTTAAAACCTTAATCAAGTGGGGGCTTCGTCCACCACACCCCCATGATGTGGGGGGCTGTGCCCCCCACCCCCAACTAAATATACCAAATATTTATTTTTTTAAAAATTTTAAAAAAAATATATTATTTGTCTCTTTATCTCTTTCTCAGGCAAAGGCAATTGAAATTTTTTTTTTTTTTTTTTTTTTTATTTAAGAATTACTGAACTACTGTTGATGATTTCTGAAGAAGTCTACGTCACACGTGTAGAAAGCTTAAAACTTTTGAGTTTAATTTGTGTCAAGAATAATAAATAATAAGTGGTGATGTGTGATTCTACTGGAACAGTGTTTGTGCTTAGTTCGTGGTGTTGTCGTGAGTTCCAGTCATTCTGTTGGTTAAATATACCAAATCCAAGATCACTCTACATTGGAGAAAAGGGCAATTCCTAATAATGGCCAAGCAAATTTTTTCCCTGTGAAAAAATTCAGGGAAGTGGCCATTCGTGGTTTACAGCATTCACTCTTTATGTGTTGGCATTTAAGCATTCGATGAAGAGACTCTCCGAGCTTCTAATATAGACCTGCTCTATCAGTGTCTCCATGTCACTCTAAAGTTACAAAGTCTTATGTAATTTTACATTTTTTTGTTAAAATGCTAAAAAATTGTTCATGGTAAAAAAAAACTAAAGACTGCTTATATCAATAACTCTGAAGTGACATTAACAACCAATAATATATAATTTCATTGATATATAGCTTATGTATTTACTGTGTTCTTAGTTTAAGTAGATATGTAGATACCAATAAATATTACATCATTAGATGGACATGAAAGTAACATACTATTTATTTAATTGGTAACTATGAGATATGTTATCTGTTATATACATAGTATTATCTGGGAATCACAACAAATTGCTACATATTTTACTAAGTGAAATAAAAATAACTCTGGGAGACTGTCATCTTTTACTGTTAATAACTGGGAGACTCAGACTACTTTTTTAAAATTTTTTCTGCTGAAATGCAAAGTACAAAATCTTCAGTTGATTGTCTGCTAATTGCCACAATGACAACCTTGCACATCTCCAGGTGGACTTCTTTTACAACAAAAAAGGTCAGCAATGACAAAAAGCCTGCCTGCAAGTACAATTTACAGATGAAACTGTAATATGGAAAACCCTGATTCAAAACAATTTTATGATTTGTTGGCTGATTACTTCTTAATATAAGCACAGATGGGGGAGCTATATTACCCCTAGCACCTGCTCAAATCTCCCTATGTTATGAGTAATGTACCAGATCATCTCTAGTACCAACAGTGAGTGGGAGCTTCAAATAACAGAAAGCCTGCTCCCTTTCCTGTGGGACTTTCCATCATGTATTCTCAAGAACTAATAAATACAATGTGTACTAAAAACTGTCTTACTTGGGGGCACATATGGTGCAAGAATACACAATGTGTTGCAGTTTGTGCATGGGGGGGTGTTAGGTCACCAATGAAAAGTCTTTTGCCATCCACACTATGAGCACAGCAATGCACTGCCCAATTCACAACATAGACAGGACAGCAAAGCATAATGATGATGTAACACTAGTTTACAACACCTACCAAGCCTTTAGTTACCCAGGCAAGAGCACTATACAATACCTCTGTTGCTAATGAAATTTCAAACATGAGTCTAAGGAACATACAGCTTCCATACTGTAGTAAATATACACAATTTGGAGCTATCACCTTCTATTTTCATGTCTCAAAAACTCTGGATGCATCTAGTACTGAAAAGGATTCAAGATTTAGCACTCTTTGGACTACTTATGTAAGCAAAGGGTGATGTTCTCTTTAAATTGCTTCATTAAGATCTTGCATTTCACTTCAACTACAAATCATACTCCTCAACCTGGAAACATCAAAAATGTTGTAGAAAAGTAGGTACAACTGGCCAATAATCTGTATTCTGATTAACATAACATTTGCGTATATATTTATTTAATCCCACCCACTGCAATGGAATTGTGGGATACAAACATTCAAACGCTAATTGAAGAACAGACAAAATACTAAACACAAAATATAACCAGAATAATAGTGTTTTAACATTTGAATGTGTATCAAATTTTGAACTTGTATAAAACTAAAGTACAATTTTCTTTTATAAAAATAAAATTAACTGCACTGCATCGAGAGATGTCGACAGCTGACAACAAGGAGCAGCAGACCCCGTGTAGAAAATCAGAAAAGGGGGGTGGGTTGATGGTGATGATGATGATGATTTACTTCCAGTCAAGCTTGCATTGCACTAGTTAGCTAGATTATGAAAGTTCACTGGCCTTTACCTCCTCAGAAAAAAGATTATTTTCATCCATGTGCATGTTTTTGGTCTATGCTTTAGACAGTTCCATTTTATTCATGTGTCAAACTCAACATATGTTAATAAATCCTTCTAGTACTCAAGTTACAATGTTTTATGATAGATGAACCCCCCCTTCCAAAGCACATGTAATTTCATTCACATTCAAGAGGCCAAGTAAACCCCTTTCATTAAGATGGACTGGTTAATTTGAAAGAACAAATATTTTCTTTTCCTGGTAACCAGCTAACAAAACTTTTCAGGGACGGCTCAGGACTCAGAAGAAATAGATATGGAAAACTGGCAGTATCTCCTACAAAAAATAGCATAATCCACAAGCCATTCACAGAGTCTGCAAAATTTTAATGAAAAATTATCTGACTGGCTTCAATACAGTTACATCCTCTAGAGTATGTCCAACTGTGACCTTGTACCAAAGCAACAACGAAAGCAAGCAACAGACCTCTTACACTGATAAAGCTGTGAACCAGGACTGGTCTGGAGCCCAAAAGATTATTATGAGAAAAGCTTTAATACTGGTAAAACATTTCCATATTTCCAGGCAAGCTGTCTGTTTTCTTCTAAATGGATTTTTTTGGCATTTACATTTGAGAATTCTTCAAATCTTTTAACAATGCTTTATTTTATTTCTATCTTCTTAGTGAAAATGTAGATACCTCCATACCTCTCAACCTCTTATCACAGGCATACCGCTCAACCTCTTATCACAAGAAATCTGGACAAAGCCTAAAATAGTGGGGGTCAAAGATTCAAAAATAGGAACAGATGTGAAATGTCACTCTTATAAACTCAGAAAGTTGCTAGAAAAACAGGATTTGTGTTAGCATGCATTTTCTGAAGGACATGAAGTCTGAAACTCAAATTTATGTCATTATTTAATGACTTCAACCTTCAGTGATTTACCAGAACACCACAGATTTTATAAAGAACAGACCAAAAACATGAAGCAAAAATATGGACAGTTGAGAGGTATGTAAACCACCCTCTTACAAATAGTATTACGAAAATATACTTTGCATATACTGGGAAAGAGCTAGGCATGTATGGTATTTACAAAGTCAATTATGCACAGTCCAGCAGACTTGACAATCACTTGGCAAGCTGCTCTGCATAAATCAGTGTCTATTTCTATGACATACAAATGTCAGAGCACACAGTAATCAGATACAGAAGTTGATTTTAATGTAGCCCTGACACTACTGTATGCCCATCCATTCCACAAATCAGGAAAATTTAATAAGTAAAATAAACAAGTAAAACTAAACTGTTAACTGAGTGCAATAAACAGAAAAACAAAACAACGTCTAGTAATGATGTTGAAAGGCAACTCCATATGCATCTTCAAAACATTTGCATACATATGCTTCATCAGTCTACTACACCTACATACAATGGCATAGCTAGAGTTTGTGCCTCCCAAGGTGTCTGAGTTTGCTGCCTCTCCCCCTCACAAAATCATGGTCAAATGTGGCACCCATACACAGCCCTCCCCTCTGCAGCCATTCCAGTGTTCCATTACTTGGCTATTTCTCTCCATTTACCATACACACTGTAATGTGCATACTGCTTTATGCTTTACTTCTACAATGATTATTTGTATTTCATTTAAAAAATATTTTAAATGTTATAGCACAAACACTGATAGACATCTGCTAAACAAAGCAATATAGTCTGACAGTGAAAACAGACTTAGCATTAAAACTTCTCTGCCCTTGAAACTCACATTCAAAGGAAATGCATCTGGCCAGTGGCAGTTAAAGTTTAACTTTGGGCTATTTTCAAATCATAGGCTCCTTGCACACATATTTAGGACCATGCAAACATACATGTGTTCTTTGATTCACCTTCCTGGTTGTATCAAATTATATTCCTTGTATAATGCAGCACACTCATTATAGTGTTTTTTAAATTTATTGTTTTGAACATTTTCCCAATAAGCAATGAAACAAAATGCATGAACCAATAATGAATAAACTGCCCAATTCAGAACATTAGCATCATAAGTTTACTCAAACTTTTGTCATTACAATCCACCAATAACGGTAAATCTGCACAATCTCTGCAGAAGTAAAAGTCATCCAAATAATTCCACATTAAAGAGATCTGTAACTAATGAAGAGGCTGCTGTTAGCAAATAACTTTATTTGTAGATGAAACAATGAAATATATAGTGTCTGTTGCCCTTGAAGAACAAATTGCCTATATTACATTAAAAAATAAGCTAGTAATATTGCAATAGGGAATGGATGGCAAACTGATAAGTTCATAGTTACTAGGTATCTCCTCCCAAGCCGAACATTCTCAGGACTGCAGCACCCACCCTCTTTAAAGTAAAATACAGTAGAGTATCAGCAATCCATCTGCATATTGTGGGAGTAGAACCCACAGCATTCTGCATCAAAAGCAAGTATACTACCTGTTGTGCTACTAACAATGCAAACAAACTTGGCATAAGCAGCACTAAACTCTTCTTCCCCTGAAGCTATCAGCTCCTTGTAAAATCCACTTGATACTCAACTATTTCTCTCAACTTTGCAGCACACGAAATCTGGAAAAAGCAAAAAGTTATTTCGGGGGGGGGGGGGGGCAAAGGCCCAAAAACCAGGGATATATTTTAAACATTGCTTATATAATATTGGAAAATTGCTAGAATAAAATGTGTGTTACCATGCATTTCCTGAAAGACAGGAAGTCTAAAACTTAAACAGCTATCATTATTTAGTGAATTCAGTTCTCACTGCTTTGCCAGAAAACCATACATTTTAAGAGGAACAGACCAAAAGTATGAGCCAAACATTCCAGACATTCTGTGAAAATGTGGACAGTTGAGAGCTATGGGCTCAACTCCTTGAATCACAAGGGGTGGTATGGGTAGAGAATTCAGGCTCTTGTTTGAACCAGAGTAACACTAACCACCAGGTATACCTAACTGGGGCATTTTATACACACACACACACACACACACACACACACACACACACACACACACACACACACACACACACACACACACACATTCTGAAGTGAATGGAAGAACCCTTACTTGGAACAATTTTGTGCTGCCTGGGGCAGATCACCCCCCCAGCTATGTCACTGCCTACAAATAACAGAAAGAGTTGCTATCAAGGACACTAAATACTGCAGTTTACAAGGTACTTCAGAAAGACAATAAATAACCACTGTTACTTTGTTACCAATATCAGGGCACTGCATCCAGGAGACCTATTTCTAGAGTTGCTGCTCCATTTAAGTGTTAGTTGGTAGTAACGATGCCCATCAGGTTAGAGAAGAGTTGAATAAGTCAGAAGAACAGAAAATAACATTACTACTACTAACATCATGATGGCATGTTATGTCTATATCTACTTAAATAGATTTCATAAGCTTTAACCAGGCCAGTTAGCATATCAGATAAAATACAGTTACACTGCATTTTTTATTCTTTTTCTTATCTGGAGGCTAAGCCGATTTTCTCATCCTGCAGACACAAGTGGGTGGGTGCTGGGCGGAATCTGCAGAACTTAAATTGTACACAGCTCTTCTCCAAGATGCCATTGCTGCTGTATTCCCTACTTCCCTCCAAAACAGTTCAAATATCTGACAGAGCCCAACAGGCACTCTGCCTCCCGAAGCTTATGTCATCACCCATGCCCCTGTAGACTGGCAATATGTGGTGACGTCAGCCATAAATTTAAAGTTTTGTGTGTGTGTGTGTGTGTGTGTGTGTGTGTGTATATATATATATATATATATATATATATATATATATATATATATATATATATATATATATTGTTTGTTTGTGTCTTTCGGCTTTTCCCGGTTAGGGGTCGCCACAACGGAACTCCGGTCCACTAATGATTGGCAGTAGAGTTTTACGTGCTGGCTTGCCGGGCCTAACGCACAACCTTCAACGAAGGAGCACCAATTCACGCATGTCGCCACACAGAAGACGCTCTAACTGAGAATCGAATGGGCAACATCTAACTGTGAGGTGACAACGCTACCGCAGCACCACCACCACATATATATATATTGGGAATTAAAGGGGCCACTTGGGAATTCTTGGCACCCCATTATTTTGCTCTCAAAACTGGTAAATACCGAGGAATTCAGTACGGTTGAGAGGTATGCTACAAATCTTTCTTTACAACAGGAAGCTTATTGTTTGCCCATTCTTTTGGCTCAGTTGCTTCTTAATAGCACCTAGGTTCTCCATTCCCCTTCAGTTCCTGTTCATCTTTAGTTCTCAGAGCTAATCATATTTTTCTAGCAGCATGTATCACTGGCACGTCACTAGAATTTAATGTATGGGATATTCTATTGGCATGAATTCTTTATAAAAATCAGCATGGTAGTGAACAATGTTATTACTATGGCTGTAGACAGTATATGTCCTTTTCGCTTTGTTAATTTCACATGCACTGTTTGGTTTCACACTTTGAATTCACTTTATCATGCCAAGCATCTCAGAACCTAAAACTATATAATTCAGCTCTTTTAAGTAATGTTATTTAAAAAGAATCTTGAACTTCTTCTACAAGATAGCAGTTTTTGACCCAATAGTGTCACCCAGTGGTCAGAGCAGGTTAATACTATGCACAAAGTTCTGTCTTTAGTGTTTTCTAGTTGCATTTGTTTAAAAAGTATGTTCTGATGAGGTATTATGCTATGCAGCAGTGTCTAATTTAAGTTATTCATTCTATTAGTTGTCACCATCTGTTGGGAAAAAATCTGCCTTGCACTCACATTTAAATTATTTCAATTTCAATTTACTGTATTTATCTAATTTTTTGTCATTAGTAGCAGTCACAACTGTTTGTGAGCACTATTTTCATATTTCTCTTCAAGAACATGCAAAGTCATTTGAAAATACTTGTCTTTGCTTTAGCATATCCTTGCAGAATGCCATTTTCTATCAGATTCCACAGGACTGGAAAGATTGCATACCAAACAATGCTTGCTGTCTTGTTTATAGCCAACTTACCACAAGCTTCAGTTAAAATTATGTGAACATTAGTCTGTCCTCTGTCTTGTATCCTCTCTTTTTTCTAGTTCATTGCATTGCTTTGTCCAGCATCTTGAATACTGTTTGCATTACAGTACATAAACACAATAATTTTCAGATTCACTGCTGTTACAAAATATCCTGACTTTACCCCTCACGCTCAGTGTTTACTAGACTCATAAGATATATCACACTTAACCTTTTCCTCAGGTAAGTCTTTTAAGTGTGGGTTAGTCATTTCATCAGTTCTGAGTATCTAGAACTTTTAATAAGTTCAGATGTTCTTCGTGGTTCACTGTTGCAGTCATTACTGTAGGGTTCTTCCTGCTGGCAGCAGCCCTTGATCTGCCAGAGTCCCAAAGTCGGGTCCGACGTCGGCTGAAGTCACTCCTGCCCTGATGTCAGTGCGCCAGGGGTATAAAGACCTCAGCCGATGCCATTTTCCCCAGTCTTTCTTGCCGTGCAGTGCCCATTGCAAAGCAGTTCACAAATGCAGGTCGGCCGTTGGGGAAACCTTTTTCTTGCTCCAGTCCGATGTCAGAAAAAGTTAATAACTGTATTTCTTGTGGGAAGCAAATACCTCATAAGGATTTTCACTCTTACTGTATACCTTGCTTAGGTCCTGACCATGACGTAGCTAATTGTAGGTTTTGTGCTAAGTTTAATCAATGCACTATTAGGCGTAGGTACAATTTTGCCTTCCATTATTTTGGAAAAAGATTTAATTACAATATGTCGTCAGATTCTTATCCGGCTACTGCAGTATATAAGAGGAGCAAGGATAAAGACAGGTCTCTGAGGTCCAAAGTGGACAACTTTATTCAACCATAGCCAGTTGCCAGTTCGGCTGTCATCAGTGAGGCACTTTCGCAGCTCCTGTCATCCACCAATTTTGAACCGGTTGCCTGTACCGACTCCCGTGAGGAGCCGATGGGGCCTTCAGACTTTTCAGGGATTGGACCTCCGGATATTGCTCCCTCAGATGGGTTCGGAGCTGCTGTGCAGGCACCGGCTTCTGTGGGAGTTTTTTGGCCTACACAGCTTCATGTACAGATGACTCCAGTTTTGCAGTCAAGGACAAAGGCAAAGACTAAGGCTCCGACAAAGACAAAGCAGCATGCACAGGCACCTTCTGTTCAGGGCCCTAGACCTCAAAGACAGATGCTTAGAATGGCTGAAGACCTGTTAAATATGATCAGGGGTTCTCATCCCCCTCCTGACAAGAGACCTAGGCTAGAGCCAGATTATGATTCCTCAGATCAAGTTTCGATTTCTTCTGCTTCTTCTTCTGAGCAGGATTATTCCTTCCCTCCTTATGAGGATTCTGATGCTGAAGAATCCCTTCCTTCAGCCTCTCCTCCTGAAGATTATTCATTTGGGGTAACCTTGCATGACATGAGAGAGCATTTTCACTGGGAAGGGCAGGAATACTCTGAATCTAAGAAAAGGCTTAGGGATTTTCTTCTGCTTCCACAGCATAGACCCCTGGTTATTCCCCCTGTATTGGACATTGTGGATGATGCTTTTACAGAGGCATCTCTCTCTACTGATTCTTTTCCTTCTGCTCCTGTTAAACCGGATAGGTATTATAGGGTTCCAGATTCCCACAAATATCTTTTTAAGAATCCTTCAGCTGATCCAGAAACTATTTCTCAGGGCCCTAAGGGTGTTAAAGTGGCCTCTACTTAGAATCCTATTCCCTCTGACCGAGAGTCCAGAGCCTTGGAAAGATGGGGCAAAAAAGTTTATACTTCTGCTACATTGTCTATTAGAGCTTTGAATTGTCAATTTCATATGTTAAAATATCAGCAATACCTTTTGTCTGTGTTAAAGCAAAAGATGTCTGCTGTTTCTGGTGGTGCAGACAATAAGGAATTACAGGATTTATTGAATACTACTGAGCAGGTGGGTAAACATACCCTGCACTGTGGTTTTGATTCTTTGGAGGCTTCTTGCAGGGCTGCAGCAACTGGCGCAGTTATTAGAAGGCATGCTTGGTTAAAGGAGCAAAGTTTGCCAGAGCAAGTTAAAGCAAAGCTTTTATATGTCCCTTTGCAACACAATGTTTTGTTTGGGGCCAAAGCTGAGGAAGTATTGAAGAAAATGGAAGACCAAGCCAAATCTATGCAGACGGTTAAAGATTTTCTACAGGTACAACCCCCTAGATTTAGCAGGAATTGGCCAGCTAAACCTTGGTCCTTTCCGAGCTCGGACAGACCTCAGAGGGGCAGATACAGGTGACCCAGAGGTAGGGGTCAGGCACAGCCCCCTTTCAGAAATAAGCAGTGGAGTACCCCCTCTCCCAAGGGAGGGGAAGATAGGTCTCAACCTTACAGGAAACAGTCATTATGACTCTCCCTTACTAGCTCCAGGGGCTCCCCTCCTGGATGCGCCTTTGGGAGGAAAAATCTTTCTTTTTTATCACAATTGGAGCCGCATAACCCAAGACAAATGGGTTCTGGACATAGTTTCAAGGGGTTACAGGTTTTATTTCCATACCTTGCCAAAATCAAACAGATGGCCAGATCTGCCAAAGCATCAATGGCCAGAGGCACAATGGCGAGTTTGGTCCCTCATGGATATGAGGGCCATAGGTTTGGTACCAGATTCAGAAATGGGGCAAGGGTTTTATTCAAGACTTTTCCTGGTTCCCAGGAAGGAAAACGCATGGAGATCAATCCTGGACCTTTCCGTATTGAACACCTTCCTAGAAATTCCAAAATTCAAGATGCTCACTCTGCAGCAGCTGCTACCTATGCTGAGCAAGAATGCTTGGATGCTGACTTTGGACTTGAAGGAGGCTTACCTGCATATTCCCATACGGCAAGAGTGCAGAAGGTACCTGAGATTCAAAGCGGGCTCGAGGCATTACCAGTTCTCTGTGCTGCCCTTTGGCTTATCTACTGCACCCAGGGTCTTTACAAAGTGCCTGGCCCAGTAATGGCATTTTGCAGACAGAAGGGAATTCAAATATACCCTTATCTGGATGATTGTCTCATTCAAGCGGACGACAAGGAGACTTTACTTCAGCATCTAGCATTTGTGCAGCATCTTCTCTTGTGCCTAGGGTTCATGGTGAACCTAAAGAAATCAAACCTGGTGCCCACGCAGCAAATTACTTTCCTGGGTGCGCTTCTGAGCTCTACAACCCAGATGGCTTATTTGACACCAGACAAAAAAGTGCAACTGGCTTCTTATTTCAAAAATATGGCTTTAATAAGTCAGCTGTCTGCAAGAAAATTTCTGCAGGCTCTGGGTTACATGGCATCCTGCATTCTGTTAATACCATATGCAAGGCTGCATTTGAGGAAGATTCAGTGGTACCTCAAGAGTGTATGGTCTCAACATTGCCACAGTCTGGAAACAGTGATCGCAACTTTGCCTTGTCTCCTGCAGGAGTTTTTTTGGTGGGCCGAGGCCTGTCTCCAGAACAAGGGGAGGCCTTTCTGTCCCATTCCAGCCAATCAAGTCATAACGATGGATGCTTCGGATTATGCATGGGGAGCCCACATGCAAGGGAAATGTCTTCAGAGTGCCTGGACAGAGGACCAAATGCATCTGCACATAAATTTGAAGGAGATGCTAGCTGTACAGAATGCCCTGCAGCCTTCAAAGATCTTATTCTACCGGGGCAATTACTGATAAAGATGGACAACACTACGGTGATGTGCATAGCTGGCCTTAGGCATAGGCCAACTAGGCGGCCGCCTACGGCGTCACACTAGTAGGGGTGCTTTTCCAGTATTTATTTGGTGTAGGCAGACCTGGATGGGGGCACTGGGTGGTGTGGTGGGGGGTGCCATGGAGGAGTTTTGCCTAGGGCACCAGTTGACCTAAGGCCACTACTGGTGATGTGGTACATAAACAAGCAGGGAGGCTCTCACTCTTAGCCCCTGTGCAGATTGGCCATGGCTCTGTGGAACACAGCACTAGCCAACAAGGTGGACGTACAAGCTCAATTCCTGCCAGGAAAGGACAACACTCTGGCAGACAGTCTAAGCAGAAATCTTTCGGATCCACACGAATGGATGTTGGATGTTCGGATATTCAGGATGATAACGGAGGCGTGGGGGTGCCTGGACATAGATCTTTTTGCATCTCCCCAAAACCATCAACTTCAAACGTTCTGCATGAGGACCTACCACAAGCTAGCATGGAAAGTGGATGCCCTTTCATTCAGTTTGAAGCACCTCTCAGTATATGCTTTTGCTCCTTTGCCTCTTCTACCTCAGATACTTCTGAAAATCAAACAGGACAGACCGCAAATGATTTTACTGGCTCCCAACTGGCCCCGGCAATTCTGGTATTCCACCCTGATGAACCTGGCTCAGGCTCCACCCTGGATTTTGCCACAACTTCCACATCTACTGTCTCAACGAGATGGCCAGATCCTGCACAGCCATGTCAAAACTCTGAATCTAGCAGCCTGGCGGATCCAGGGTCTTTAAACAGTTCTACCCTTACCAAACAGGTACTGGACGTAATTCTTGAAGCTAGACGGCCCAGCACCAGGAAATCTTATGCAGGTAAATGGAAAAGATTTTGCTCCTGGACTCAGGCCGAGGGTTTTGATTCTGCAGTTCCAAACATTCCTCTGATTTTACAATACCTAACAGAGATGTTACATAAGGGTCTATCTTTTTCATCTATCAAAATTCATGCTTCTGCTATTTCTGCACATTACAATACGGATCCCCCAATCTTTTCTCATCGTTACTTAAGCAATATATGAGAGGGGCGAAGAATATAAGGCCTCATTTAAGAGCACCAGTTCCCACTTGGGATCTCAACTTTGTTTAGGAAAAGTTAACTTTGTCTCCTTTTGAACCTGCAGCTTCCACAGATTTAAAGTTTTTATCATGGAAAACTGCTTTTCTTTTAGCCATTACCTCTGCCAGAAGAGTTTTGGAATTGCAAGCTCTCATGGCTGTGGAACCCTTTATTATTTTTCATCAGGACAGGGTGTCCCTGAGGTCTAATCCCACCTTTATGCCTAAGGTGGTTTTGAAAGTAGCCTTGAATCAGACTATTCATTTGCCTACCTTTTATCCTAATCCTCAAAGTGAAGAGGAAAGTATTTTGCATTCTTTAGATATACACAGGCAGCTTCGTTTTTACCTGGACAGGACCAAGATTTTCAGGAAATCAGACCAATTGTTTGTGGCTTATGCTTCTACCTCACAGGGGAGAGCAATCACTAAGCAGACTATTTCTAAGTGGATTGCCCACTGCATCAAGTTCTGTTACTCTCATCATGGTAAACCTGCTCCTGTTAATGTCAGAACACATTCTACCAGAGCTACTGCCACTTCAGCAGCTTTTCTCAGTGGAGTTCCTACCAAGGAGATCTTAGAAGCTGCAACTTGGAGTTCTGTGCATACTTTTTCTAAGCATTACAATCTCCCTCTCTATTCTAAATCTAGGGCAGGCTTTGCCTCTGCAGTCCTGCAGGGTTTTGTGGCCGCCCCTTCTGTTCCTTCTCCATCCACCCTTTCTTAGCTTTGGGATTCAACCCTACAGTAATGACTGTAACAGTGAACCACGAAGAACATAGTACAGTTGTGTACTCTTACCATAAATGTAGATGTTCGAGTATGTTCACTGTTACAGTCTGGGTTACCCTCCCTCCTGTCCCCTCTTTTGTTGTTCTTTGAGTGCTGTCTGTCTCCCCTTGACATTTCTTTTTTCTCTGAGGTATTTTTGCTGGTGATATTTGGGAATGTTCTGGTTTATGTTTGCTTATTCTTTTTGATTAAGCTTTTGGCCTTTATTTTTGGGCACCTGACAACTGGGGCAAGAAAAACTGGGGAAAATAGCGTCGGCTGAGGTCTTTATACCCCTGGCGCACTGACGTCAGGGTGAGGAGCGACGTCAGCCGATGTCGGACCCGACTTTGGGACTCTGGTCGATCGAGGGCTGCTGCCAGCAGGAAGAACCCTACAGTAATGACTGTAACAGTGAACATACTCGAACATCTACATTTATGGTAAGAGTACACAACTGTACTGTCTATTTCTTATAAAAAGTTTGTCTGTGTTTTATCATTTCTCATATCTCATATTATTCTGTTTCTTATTACTGAATCACGCCTCTCACTAAAGTCATAGCTTTGGCGCTGTTCATAGGTTCATTAACAAATACTAGGTAAGTTGCCCTTGCATACCATTTTAAGTCCAGCCAATTTCCCTTCAATATTGTGAATCAAACCCTGTGTTTTGCGTTTGGAAGGTAAACAACTTAAAGGACAACAATGGGATATTAAAGCAGATTGCTCAACTTGCTGTCTCTTTTAGTCCCTGTTTGTTGATACAGCCTCGAAAAATCACCCATGAGGCTTTAGAAACTAATACACACAACTGTTTTCCCTGTTAGGCTTCCTACCTTTCCATACTGTTTTACTTTCACTTTGAAAACCAAGTTGAAAAACCTCTAGCTGGCTCTGAAATGATGATGTCACATCTGCCAGAGCTCATGCTCTAGCTACTGGGACATTTCCTCCTCCAAAGTGATGTAATCCCCACCTGATTTGCATGATGTATAGAAGAGCCAGTGGACCTCCCACATTGTGATGTCAGAGCTGCCTTGCCCAGCCCACTCTTAACCTAGCAAAAATGTCAAACTATATTCTCACTTTTCTGAAGAGCCCTACCAATATGTGACTAAGTACAGGCAGAAGCACAGTAACAGCTGCAAAGACTAAGTGCATAAATTTGCAATGACCATGCGTTACATTAATTGCATGTTTTACATAAGAAGCAGATGTCTTGTCACAATTAACCGACAACACTACATCAGATTACAAGAAGTATGTAATACCATCATTTTCTTAAATTAACACTTAAACAAGCATGTGGGTGCTGTCATGCAAGTCTGTGAAATATTTAGTGTTTATAGTGCATCATTTGTTAGCTATTTAACCAAACAGGAAGGAAAATAAGTGGGAGTGTGATGCTTTGCAAAACAGTGATTATTCCCAGTGCTATGGAGCTTGGTTCTAAATTTGACAGGAGTGCAACAAAAAAAGTTTCCCATTGTAAGGAAGGAAAGGCTGACAAGAAAACAGTACATTAGTCTGGTCACCTGCTGTGAGCTGTCAATCACACGCAGATAATGGGTCAAATTATCCTTAGCTCTTTGACAGCTAGGGAAGGTAGGTATGAAGTGGGAAGGGAGATAACTTGAAGAACTAGATTTCTGCCTTCACAAAATAAATCAAGTTAGCATTTCTAAGAAGAAAGAACAATAAAATGCACTTTTCAATTCTGTTCTGTAGCACATGCACTGCTTGTGTTTAAAGTAGTCATTGAAAAAGGATAACATTTTAACCAAAAGTAGGTGACTATAACACAGCAGTGAATGCCTATAAAATCAGTGCACTGACAGGAGCTTTAGGGATAATGTGGCAGATCTGATGCATTTTTTGAGGCAAACAATGCATTCTTGGCTACTTAAAGGCAGACTAAACAGTCCTTATTTCAAGATGCCAGACCCCATGTGGTCATAGTCAGAAATTGTGTATAAAAATGTCTAAAAAGCTCTAAATAGTCCCATACCATGATGAAATAAACATGTTTTTTGAGTCTGTATGTGCGGTTGTCCTTTAAGCATTAGGCTCAGCACAGCCACCCTGCATGCAAGCATCATTCAATATGCAGAGACACCTGCCTCATATGTTCAACTTCCTCCCTACCAGAACTCCATCAAACAACCCAACAATCTTTCTAAGTCATTGAAAAAATACCTCTCAGACTCTCAAGTCATACTCAGTCCAAATAAAACAAAGCTTATGCTCTTCACTAATAGCAAAGTTCCTGATAACTCTCCCTCTTCACCAGCTATTCAGCCAATAAAACTAAAATTGAACCTTTTCAGCACACCACACTCCTTGGAGTCACAATTGACAGCAACCTAAAATTTGAAAACCACCTTGCTCTATCAAAAAGGTCCACATTAAGCTAGGCTCACTATAAAGAGTCCTAACCGAGGCCACAAAACATTCCAGAGCTAGGACTCATCTAGTCTATACCCTTCTATATGCCTCACCAATATTCACTAATCTGAGAAAATCAGATTTAAACAAACTGGAGTCCTGCTAAAACAAAATTGCAAGATTCACTACTAACCTCCCTTACACATCACATCACTGCACAGCACTTCATAAGCTAAACTGGATTGAAATACCCAATCTCCTATCTCTTAACCAACTAACTTTAAGTCTTTCTATCTTCCATCATCCAGACAACTGTCCAGCCCTCAAGACCTTAGTGCAGCCCTACTCAAGTGGCAGGCCACTAAGATCATCCAGCAAACTACTACTCAAAGTAACTAAATCTAATAATTGTTAAGGTAACTCTCTATTCTCCCACCAAATATCTAAGTCCCGGAATGCCATGCCTCAGACAATACTAAAATCTAGCAACACATCCAAATTTAAACTATTGCTTAAAGAATACCTAATCAAAAACTGGCTTTGCTCTTGCACTAATCCAGGCTGATCATTCTGTCCTTCCTTGTTCTTACAACCAAAATATCTCTTCCCTTACTAAATTTTAACATCCAAACTATCCCTTCTTTCATGGAATTATACTTTCTGCCTACCTATCTCAAGCTTTCTACAGTTTCATCATATTTCCCTTCTTCTTGTACTCTACCTCAGTATTGCCTTAGCTATTACTATTTAGAACAAGTAACACTAGCACAGCAACATCAGCCATATTCTTGTTCATGTACCATACATGTATCTCATGAATATTTACAGCAAAACCATGATATTGATCTACTGATCAGTCATTTCTCTATGATGGCACAAACTATTTAAGGCTAGTTTATTTGTTTGCTTTCTTTTTTTCCACTTTATATTACTCTTCCAGTTTTTATTATTTATGTATAAACTATTTACTACCCATATTTACCACAGTTATGTATTCTTGATTGTTATCGATTTCTTGTATTGTTTGTAATGTGTTTTTGTAATGGAGTTTTTCTCCCTGGGCCTCTGCTGAAAAAGTGCCACTGGCCCAGTCAGACATTCCCGCTAAACAAATGTAAAATAAATAAATAAATTATGCCAACCCACAGCCCCTGTTATTCAGTTCAGTACAACAAGAATCAAAGTCGCTACATGACCTTGTGCATTTGTTAACAGCAAATGTCTAATAAATGACAAATGCTTTCTACAATCACAATTTCTGAGTTTATATTCAAGCGATGCTGGTCCTTCTTTCTACTCTTCAAGAAAAGTAAAAACAAAACAGAAACAAAAAAAAACAATTCCTTTACAGCTACCTATAGTAATACATAGGAATGCTTTACACTTTATCTTTTCAGACATCTTACCTAATCAAACAAAGATATCTACTTTCTGGAGCAAAAGATTTCAGTTTTCTGTTTAATTTCTTTTAATCATAAGAAATCAAGCTGTTCACAGGTGAGCCATATTTTTATCTGTGTATTTTACTTCTGTATTTCCAAATACAGAAACTCTTAACAAATGTATTTATTTTCTTCTGTAGATATATTTCTATAGTTCTTGAAGATATTTTTTCCATTTCTGAATCCTAAGGTGAGCAAACAAGACAGATAGTAGATGTTGTTGCTACTTCCTTGGCATGTATAGTTTCCTTGCTCTAAGATTCATACTGCTAGATGATGTGTATTCTACTTCATGTGGCTAGCCACTTAACATTAGAGAACCCATATATAACTGGATCCAGATACACATGAAGTTACAAAGTTGATGACTTACCTTTTGAGTCCTTCTGAGTACTGCAGCTAGTCCCTTTGCAGATGCTATTCTACTGTATGTCATTAGTGAGCTATGACTGTGTCTGAAGACCTCTTTACAGCTCTGGAAGACTTACAGAGAAAAGGACATCAAGCAGGTACAGAGGAACACAATAAGATGTTCACAAAAGGACACAGGATTGTATGTTGAATGAAGGGAAAAATAAAGTTATTGGACAGGTAACCTTTAAATGTATGGATATTGACTGGACTATGGAAGGAAGATTAGTGACCATTTTAAAGATCACTTAAAGGGCTTTTTTATGAAATGCTAGCTGCAATAAAAAGTATGTAAAATCAACACAGAAATTTATTTTTTTTCTTTAAATAATAATTCAAGTAAACTGATTTGTAAAGACCGTTTCAGCCATAGCCCAAAGGAAATAAAAATAATGTGTACAAAGTGGTTACAATCCACAAAAACAAGTACATACATTTAGAAGGAGGCTGCCGTTACTTAACTAATAGTTTATGCAGTACTTACAGTGAATATACCTTAGTTAACTGCTTCTTTGAGACTATGAATTAAGGTAGGTTGCCACAGTATTACAGCATTTTTTAAGTAAGCTTTAACGACCAAAGTGAAAGTGAAATAGAAGACTGGTATTGGTACAGTAGTGAGTTTTATGTCTCCGACCAAAGATTAGGAAGGAGTTATTGTGAGTGAGTTGTATCTTTTTAAGAAAGATATCTGAATTCCTTAGGAAAATAACCTAAAATATATTTTTATTGAAATTTTTCGATACAATGAAAACAGGATTGACATTACATTAAGCAATGAAATGAGTAAAATAACAATATAAAGCTAGCATTTACAATATTTGAAACCTATAACTATGTACACATTTACAATAGAAGTCATCACAGAGAGCATTAATAACTTTAAACTTATTCACAAAGAACTGAAAAAGTGAAAAACACTTATGCAACTAGGGAAGAGGAAGTAATAGGAGGAGCATATCGGAGAAAAGTATGTGGATTAAGATTGTGAGATCCAAGTTAAGAACCTGGCATAATGTAGAAATATTTATAATTATAGTTATAATTTTAGTTTGAGACAGTGAGAGATATAGACTGGTTTGTTTGCATCAAGTTAAGAGCAAAAGTAAGTGGGGAGGGTTGAGATAATATCATGCATTACTTCTTGAGGATTAAGTCTAGCAAGAGCCCCCAATATTTATGATAGTACTGTTTATGTTTTGTATTAGCATACGCTAATTTGTGGGAAGATATATACTTCATAGCTAGGGTGCAAAATTCTTCCCATGAGATTGAGGATTGATCAGACCATTTTTTGGTGATGTAAAATTTAACAAGGGCACAGATAGAGATAAGAATATGTTTTATGATTTTGGAATATTTGGCTGTGACAATATTAAAAAACCTTGCATCCAATGATAGAATGATCTCTAAGACTTACAAACTAATAACAAGCATAAAATCTCAGAGCTCACTTTTATTCTCAACTTATTGGCAAAGTACAAGCCATCTAATTTCAGATGAAAATAGAAAACTGGCAATAGAAAATACCATTAAGCTTATTCCCTTCAAGCGTCTGTTATGCACTCAAATCATGGTCAGTAACAATGCTTATTACACACCGTCAATTCTTCATAATTTTAATCCCAAATACTCAGCAGAATGTCCATATTGCCCAAACCAAATAGCAGATACCCTACATGTTTTTTGGGGATGTAAAAAAGTTTATAATTTATGGTACTCACTAAGAGTAAGATTAGAGAAAATGGGTTATGAAAAATCCACCTTTACATGGGAAACCCAAAAGGTTTAACAGCTCTAAAATCCACTGAAGCCAAATTGGTGCTCTAAATGGCAGGAAGAAAACCTTAAGATAATAGCATGTCAACATTTACAATGGACAGACAGATTATTACATTGACATGGACAAAAGGCAATGAATGCTGATTCCATGAAGTTGTTCAAAGTAAAAAGATGACTGAAATAGCTTGGCCATTAATATATCTCCCTTTGTTCCTTAGTTTGTTGAGAAAACACCCTCACTGTATTCAGTTTTTAACAATTTATTTTGTTTCTGCATACATAAAAATGTCAGGTCTCAGACATTCTGTGTAGGTAAACAAATACCATATTTTAATGGGTAGGTTTATCTATTTATATTCCAGGAGAACACTGTACAATTTTCACATATATAAACCAAGAAATCTCCTTACAGTGAGCTCTTACCATGAAGGCAATAAAATCAAAAGGAAAATCTATGAATACATAATGAACAAAAGCTTCTTACATCTAACATCAAAAACAGCCAGTCAATAAATTTTCCAACTTTAAATAAACATACAAATGTAAAACTGCTATGTGTAATAATATTAAGAAGTAGCACATTAATAATTTTCTGTCAGGTAAGGACAACTTGATCCAAATGAGATGGAGAGCATTTAACATCACAGGGCTATGATTACAGGATATACTCCTTGAGTATCAGTGCAAAACACATAGTAATGATGGATTTTGCCTATATCAGTTTTCTTAGGTCAACTCAACCTTCTTATAGAGGTGACAAATTTTGCATCCTGCTTTGACATAGGGCCAGATTCAGGAAGCCTCCGTGTAAGAGTTATAACTCTTACACAGAGGCTGCAGTGAAACTGTGTGATGTCAGCATGTCATGCATATGCATGAGGTGCATGAGGCATGCTGAATCACACTAGTAACTCTTACACAGTCCGTGTAAGAGAGTAGGGGGCGTGTCAGTAGGCTAAGCCCTGCAAGCGGACACGCCCGGAAGACTAGAATGGCTGAAAGTAAACAGCCACGAGAGGCCATGGAAATGTGCATAAACACACTACACAACACATGCCCCGATAGACCATCACTGTATAAAGTGAAGAGATGTAATAAAATTAAATTAAAACCTTTTTTTTTAAAACCCCGTAAATGTTTGCTACTGTGTGCGCCCGTGTGCGCGGGTGTGCTACTAGCGCAATCACAGTTAGCAATCAGTGGAAAAGGATATAAGAACTAAATATGCAAAATAAGCCAAGAAGTAAGAGCTTAGCGGTAGAGTTGCTGGCCTAAGAGTAGGCAGACAGGGTTTGAGCCCCCACAACAACCTTTTTTTTTTTGTTGTAAATAAGCACTAAAAAGCCCCCTGACAGTATTGTACACATGTAAATGTATTCCCTTTTGTAAAATGGAATGAAACGGAGCATATATTCTGAAGTAACACAATAACAAAAATAGTCAGAAATGTACTGATAGCTAAGCTGCTGTGAGACGGAGTGCCCGTAGCTGAGTAGTGTTTAAAAAGCTGCAAACTGTGTGCCTGTTGCTAGGCATCGGTTTAACAGAGTGAAACTGTTTGCAACTAGCTGTGCTTAGCTGAACATGTGTGTCACTAGCCAATTAAGGTTTATCCCAGCGCACACCGCTTATGCGCTCCCACAAGCTAACTGCCAGTGCGCATCGTTAGCTCAGCGCAAGCGAAGCAGACCTGGTTTTAAGTGCTTAAAAGTGCTTTTGGCATGTTTGATTGACAGGTCTCAACTCATTTCTGTCAGGAAAATCAAAAATCAGTTGCCAGATTCGAACCCAGGATACCATGCACTAGAGTCAAGGTACTAAACCACTAAGCCATGACAGTAATACCTAGAAATGCAGAAATAGCATATATATGGGATAAAATCCAGAATGGAGCATGATAAAGCATTTTCAGTGAAGTAGATAGAATTCCAAAATGGCCAATCAGAGAAATGTGCGGGAAAATCAGCATATATAAGCCCCATAGGTGGGAATACACAGCAGAAACGATTGTAGATCAGAGCTGCAGTCAGAATGAGTGGAGTAGGTGAGGGACGTTGCTTTCGAGCACAGCGTTGGGGCATTGAGGAGTCCAGATACATGGTCTGGCTCCTTGTCCATCATCACGAGGCCCAACTCATGCAGGGCCAGGTCTCATGGGGAGCATATAGGGCAGAGGCATGGGACCAGTTGGCTCATGATCTGACCAGTGCTACTGGCATTCCACGCACTGGTGAGCAGGTCCGTCACCACCATGCGGACTTGAAACGACGCAAGCAAGACCAGTTGTCCGAATGGATCCAGGAGGCCCGGGATATGCCCAACGCCCCACTACTGAGTAAGTTACATTTTACTTATGTATGTAAGGATTTCAACTAGCTGATACCATGGAGATGTGTAGCCCAATATTACTACTTTGTATTACAGCTGCAGGTGTCCGCTCTATGAATCGCGAGATGCATGCCCGTAGGCTGGTGCGGATGCGCCACCGTGCAGGTTAGTAACCCCACCCAGTACTTGTAAATAAATATTATACTGTAGCATGTATCAGAACACTGCAGTGTATTGATTAAAAGTAATATAATGTGCAAGCAAGATTTGAAAGTCTGCAGGTATGGCTGCAACAAGTTCATCAGTATGCAAGTGTAACTGGAAATATAATTGATAGAATTAAACAGTGCTGTAATACAGATGTCCCACCATTAATTAAATATACTGTAACCTGCAGTAGTCTCAAGAGTACAGCTTCAGAATCTGAGGTAGTCACATGTGAGATATATCCCCTGTTGAAATGCTGAATCATGACAGAAGTGAGGCTGTTGGAAAGTGTTTGAATCACCACTAGTCTAACATGTGAACAAAGCCTAGAAGTAGCAACCTGAACTGTGAATTTGCAGGAAGTGTGAGACTGACAGAAAGGGTCATGTATGAATAAATAAAGTAGTAATAACCCCGGAATATATTAGCCACAGTGTGTTTCTACAGAACTAAATGCATGTGGGAAGTACAACTTAATATACCAAACTGATTTCAGTGTGTCAGAATCTGGAATGTCTAGCCAAATGCTGTATATGGTGATCACAGTAAACAATTTGCAGATAGAATTAATGATTATCTGACAGACTAAACAGCCATAGTTGTCCCCTGTCCTGTCATCAAAGTGTAGCAGGATGATGTATCTGATCAAATTCAAAATAAGTAGGATAGTGATGTATTTGTAACAGGTGTAGCTTGACAGTCAAATAAAATTTATTTTGAAACATCAGCCTCAACTTAATTGTGTACCTATTATAAATGTAAATCAATGTGTAACATATGAATGTGTCATCACTTTTTATCTCCGCCCAACCCTATAATTCCATATAACAACACCCACTAAATAATGGTATGTGAACATTTCATTAATCATGGACATTTGTCCGTTTCAAAAATATATGCATGTCTGTTCGTGCATGTGCCCTGTTCATACCTGCAAATCTGATGGCCTGTTGCCATTAATCAACCCTGCATGTTGTTTGACTGTGTATTTCTGTTCAAATAATGCATGTGATATTGATATGCCCTTGTTCAATGGTGTTAATATCTGGGTGTTTGTTTGATGGGAATACCAATGCATGCTGTTACAACTAATCTGAATGGAATACAATGCCACTAACCCAAACTAACATAACTACTCACAAACCTAGAACGCTTGGGAAGGCAGGTCCCAGCGGACCCACCTCTCCCACCTCAGCTGGTGACTGCACCTGGCACTAGTGCCCAGGCGGACCCTCCGGTGGCCCTGTGCCACCTTCGGGTGGAAGCGCTGCAGGGATGGGGCCCGTCCCCTCTGCAAGTGTGGCCGGAGGGGTTCGTCCACTCACCCTCCTCGGTGTCCGGTCTGTGGTGCGAAGGGAGATCCAAGACACTGTTCTTGGGCCCCTACGCCAGCTCGAGGCTCGTGTGGCACAGCTAACGGCCCGGCCATTGCCCCGCCTACACAGCCCCCAGCACAGCCCCGTCCTGGGCTGTGAAGGAACAGTGGCAGCTGCCTATGGGTGGGGATATCAGTTCCACTGTTGCCATCTGTGGGCTCATGCATCTTGGAAATCCCAACCTCCGTCCCCGTCAATTGTGTAACGCCCCCACGTGTGTCATACACTGCCCCTGTATGCGTCTTGTCTGTCTTGTCTGTTAACCTACCCAACCTACCTCCCCAGCTATACCGACTTCCTTCACCTGACATACCACTCTCACCTGAAAAAAAAAAAGGGCACTCTGTACCCACAAAAAATTACGCCCATACATAGCTGTCCATGTCGCACACATGTCTGCTTGACATTGAAACAGTTAATTACAATTGGCTCTACAACAACTATTAATGTTGTCCTGACACCTCTCTCAGGGGTGAAAGGTTTCTAATGTCTCACCAAAATACATGGAAATGCACAGCTGTTGCTGCCAAAGACATGGGCATCTATGGGCCTTACCTACATCCCTCCTGCAAATCCCACGCTTGTTTCCCTACTGTCTTACCCTCTTTGTGACCCCTTTTCACCACTTTCCTGTCACCCCTTTTTCTTTTCTTTCAAAGAAATTAAGCTGGTGCGCTTGTGTTAGCGGAGCTCACCGCCAGTCGCATCGTGAGCTCTCGCAAACGAGCGCAGAACTGGTTTAAAGTGCTTAAAAGTGCCTTTATGGCACTTTGATTGACAGGTCCTGTACTCAGTTTGAAAGTTTGCTAAGAAAAATAAATTCCCACTGTCAATCTCAAACCCAGGACCTTGGTAACATTAGTCTGTATGACCTACCACTAAGCCATGCCTGCTTTACAAGAACACACTGCTAAAATAAATATAACATGTAATAGTAGGAATCAGTATAAAGGCAATATAGGAGATGTACTATCTAAAGCATGTCAGGTAGAGTTTTAATGGCCAAATTACTGGATTCCCATACTAGTTCAGTGTGAACAGAAACAGCCCTGCTACCTGTTAGCTTGTACATAATAATGTAAGGTAATGTACATATGTGAAGGTATGTATATCTACACATACATATATATAAATATATATTAATACATATGAAATATAGTCGTAGGTCTCAGTAGCCATACACACTCACTACAGGAAACAGTGAACATAATTGCAGCAACCTGAATCTGCAACACAGCCTGACCCCTGTGTGACCTACTTACCCTTCTAACTGCTTAAAGGCGGCCTCAGCACTTTGATTGACAAGTCCTGTACTCAGTTTGAAAGTTTGCAAAGTAAAAAAAATCCCCACTGTCAGTCTCAAACCCAGGATCTTGGTAACATTAGCCTGTATGACCTACCACTAAGCCATGCCTGCTTTGCAAGAACACAGTGCTAAAATAAATATAACATGTAATAGTAGAAATCAGTATAAAGGCAATATAGGAGATGTACTATCCAAAGCATGTCAGGTAGAGTTTTAATGGCCAAATTACTGGATTCCCATACTAGTTCAGTGTGAACAGAAACAGCCCTGCTACCTGTTAGCTTGTACATAATAATGTAAGGTAATGTACATATGTGAAGGTATGTATATCTACACATACATATATATAAATATATATTAATACATATGAAATATAGTTGTAGGTCTCAGTAGCCATACACACTCACTACAGGAAACAGTGAAGATATATGCAGCAACCAGAATCTGCAACACAGCCTGGCTCCTGTGAGACCTACTAAGCCCTTTAACTGCTTAAAGGTGCCTCCAGCACTTTGATTGATAAGCCCTATACTCAACTCAAAAGCAGAATATGAGCATACTAGTAGGCCCTACCACAAGACCATTGTAACACTAGTCTGTATGACCTACCACTAAGCCATGACTCTCATACAGGAATATAGTGCTAAATAAGTGGAACACGTAATAGTAGGAATGAAGATAAAGGCAATATAGTATGTCTACTACCCAAAGCATGTCATGCAGACTTTTATAGTCCCAATTACTGGGTTCCCATACTAGTGTAGTGTTAACAGAAACAGCCCTGCTAATTGTTAGCTTGTACCCAATAATGTCAACTAATGTACATATATGAAAGTATGTATATGTACACAGATATATATATATATATTTATATAGCAATACATATGACATATAGTTGTAGGTGTCAGTATGCATACACACTCACTATAGGGAACAGGCAAGATAAATGCAGCAACCTGAATCTACAACACAGCATGAAGCATGGTAGATGTACTAACCTTCACACTCACAAAACACTGTCAACAGCATACCAGCATGGTCCACGCCCTACAATCTGAAAGGGCAACACCTATCTCACATACCCTTTTATAGCAGTGTCCTGAAATCACAGTGAGACATGCAATCAGTACACACCCAGCTGCATGCAATTAGCAAATGCTGCCTTACAATTGGTGCAGAGGCCATCACATGGACCTATGCAGATACCTACAAAAGCAATGAGTACCCACACTACACTCATGCAATACATTCATTGCACAAAACCGACAGAGAAAGAGAGAGAGAGACAGAGAGAGAACAAAACAGAAATAAAGACAGCCAGCAGCAAAACCAGCAGCAGCAGCAGCAGCAGCAGCAGCAAACTTCAAGCAGCACCAGTGACACACCAACAGCTGCCACAAACAGAGGTAATGCAAAGTAGCAGGTTAATCCTGTGTATACTGTGACACCTCCAAATGTATCATAGTTCACTATCTATAGGTATGTCCATGAGATAGGTTGTGTGTACATAGTCATGAAATATAAACATATGTAATATTGTTGTACATGTGGGCCATAACTAACACTTCCGTAGCTTAGAACACAAGGCCAGTTGTGCATATGATGCAGTAGTTCCCAGGGTCAGTAGAGGTTCCTCCTCATTGGTGTGGGACCACTGTGTATGTATGGCACTGTTCAGGTACATATCCTGTAGTATGGCCAGGGATTAATATCAGTCTGTCATGTGGTGCTATGTCCTCCAGGGGTGAATGTAGCACACATCCAGGGATACCATTTCGTAACAGTGATGATATGTGTTCTGCAATGATGAGGGTGGCTCTCACCTGGACATGTGAGAGGATAGGAGGTTACAGTCATCTGGGATAACTAATAACACGTGTGTAGGACAATGGGGGTACCTGCACCTAAACTGTCTGCAACAATGTTGGCAATATCTGTGCATTTGGTGAATGTGAAGCATCTTAACACTGCAGACAACAGATGCCTTCCGTCATGTGAATCTGCCCTGTGCTGCAGTAGCCTCCTACTATTGTTATACAATATGCCTGTATCTGTAGTCCACTGGACAGGATTAATAAGTGGTGTGCAGTTGTTCTGGGTTAGATAACTGTGTGCACAGTACATGCAGTATGTGGGATGTCTGTGGTAAGCATATGCAAAGGTGCTGGCGGTGTGTGTTGTGGCTTCCACTGGCCCAGTGGGCTGCATGGATAGCATCACTGTCATAACTACTGAATAACTGTGTAATAACATGCATACATAGCAAGGTAGTGTACTGTGCTTGTGGTGTTGTTCAGATATGTATATCCAGGCTGAGTAATGTGTGTCCACATCACAGGGTTGGATGGCAGCACACATCCAGTATGTATGGATGAACACCCAGAATGTGTCAGACGTGTCACCTGTGCAGAAGTATCTGGCCATTACCTGTGCATACCCCACAACACACACACATGCAACATATGGCAGATGTACTATAGCAGTACACACATGTTCATAGGTTCATACTAGGCTATCTGCCCGAGGGCATTTACAAGCCTAGCCCATCGTTTTGTGGCTTACTCCACCCCTTTAGTATGGGGAACCATACCCATTATTTTGCTGTGCCTCTGTCGAGCAGTGACACGGAGGTAATCCCTGGGGTATATCTGCGATCTCCCATCCATTGGTCAAGATTTCTCTTGAACAAGGCCAGCGAGGTGCTCTGCCTCACATATACCGTGATTTTGTTCCACAGCATAGGGAGTCTTTGGGTGATGAATCTATCCCTCCAGCATGTCCTATTAATAGCCGTGTCGAGGTTTAAGTCTCCCGCTCTTGTGGCTCTGATGGATCTAGGTTTTTTAGGTGAAGCATATTCATCAAATCTGGGTTTGACATGGCCTTGTATGTTGGGCAAAGGTCACCTCTGAGCAAGCGGTGACTGAATAGAACATACATGGACATGCTGGAGGGCAAATTCCTAACTGAGAGGCTCCCTTCACTCTGTAATGAGCTCGAACAGTTGAGAATGAACAGTTCATAGGTTCATACTGGGCTATTTGCCCTAGGGCATTGGTAAGCCTAGTAGAATGTGTTTGTCTTTTGCCACCCAATCACAAGTTATGCTGCTATGCCCTTGTCCGACTTTTGTATACTTTGCCTCTGTCTAACAGCGACATAGAAGTGATACCTGGGGTACAACTATGATCTCCATCCACTCATCCAGATTCCTATGGAAGAGAGTCAATGAGGGACTCTGCCTAACCAGTAGTGTGAGCTCATTACAGAGTGAAGGGAGCCTCTCGGTTAGGAATATGCCCCTCCAGCATGTCCATGTATGTCAGTGCTGAGGTCCAGCTCTCCTGAGCATGTGGCTGTATGGGACTCTGATTGCCTGAGGTGCATCATGCTCATTACTGCTAGGTAGGACATGGCTGTATATGGCATGCACAGATTGCCTCTGAACAGGCAGTATGCCACTGAGTCCAGCTGGATTCACTTTACCTGGGCAGCATATGACATCTGTGTGAGCCATTGCATCCCCTTGATGATGTACTGTTGTCCTGTACCAGTTGCTGTAGGTGTCTGGTTAGGTACATCCCAAAAGGTGCATTGTACGCAATTATAGGCCTGATGATGGATGAGTACAGAGGCACAATGACCTCCCTGCCATACATGTGAATCAGTCATGATTAGCTGGGCTATATAACATGTCTGTCAATCCACGTTGGCCATGTGGTAGACAAATGACAGACCGCTACCATGTTTCTTCCCAGGTCCCCAACTACGTCTTCTGTACTCAATGGCCTAACACCTATGTTGTACTGTGCCACCAATGTGGAGGCGTGGGAATCTGCATTGAATACTGATACTCCCCCTCCCTTGTTCAAGTGTTGTGGCCGACAAGAATGGTAACAGCTATAATGTGGTAGTACTGGTGTGCTCCTGTGAAACCTGAAACAGGTTCATGTTACTGCACAGATATCGATGTCCAGAATGCTAGGTAGGGTTTTGGGTGCGTGCATCCTTGGGTCTAGACGTCCAGTGTTGAGTAGCATCACTCTTACTTCCTCATCCTTTGTGATACAAATGGATGTGGGTTTGCCTTATGAGCCTTGCCTAATACAGGCACTATGGGTGTAGCAGGAGGCTCCGCCAAATGTCAATAGGACTGTGGTGACAGGTGCAAGCTGTCCTTAGCAAAGCATACCACCCCAAGATGGCAGGCATTGGCACACCTGTGAATGACACCAGTATGTCAGTCAATTGTTGGAAGGGATCATCGTGCCTTGATATTGTGGCATTGTTGTAGGTGAGGGTAGGATGCTACTCAAGGTCAGGGTCAAACTGTCTCGGGCTACGTGCTCAGAGAGCTCTGTAATGTCTCATGTCATGTAGTCCAGGGAGGAATGTGTCAGGCCATTCACAGCAGCATGGACATTGACTGAGTCATACCTGTACCTGCCTTGGGGTTACCTGACTGTTTGTGTTATGTGGCAGTTCATAGTGCCTGACAGGCTGCACACCGTGACCCTCACCTCGTTAAGCCTGGTGAACGTGATGTGAGTGTGCCTGATGATAGAGGCACCTAGTACAGGTGTATGAGGTGTGTTGTTAACTGTTAATGGCTGTGAGTGTTCAGCACATTGGCTTTGTGTGATATGTGTTGCACATGTTCGTTTATGTGGTAGTGGTTGCCTGGATGTCTGCTTAGGAGGTCTCTGCTGCATAGGCAGAGCTGTGGTCTGAGCCTACAAGTATGATCATGTGCGATCATGTGTTAGGTCCGCTGTTGTGGTAGGTCTACGTGAGACTGGAAGTGTAGTGAGTGATCCCCTTTGCCACGTGACTGGTTATGGCGGTATTGAGTAGACAGAGCCTAGCCTCCAGTCTGGTATATGGTTGCATCACTCACATGAGTTTGAATTTGTTGTTAGGAGGAGGGGGTTGTCTGTGTACATGCATCTGTTCTAACATTGTCTCTGGAGTACCACACTCACCAGCTGGACTGAGGAGGGAACTGACAACTGACCTCTGGACATGCTAGAATACTATTGTGAACTCTGTAATCACTAATGATTGAAAACAAGGTCCAGTGGGGAGTGAGGGTGTACTGACATTACCTACTACTGCTGACTGATATAAAAGCGTCAGTGAGCAAATGCCAGGTAACCTAAGTGCAATGTGTCACAATGAAGTAAATGCAACAATGACAAGCAGTCACTTGCTGTCATGTGTAACATGGAAGTACGTACAGTAAGCAATGCAGATAACAGTAGTGAGTCACAGATGTGTTGCAAAGATGTGTACTATGTGGAAGTAGCATACCAGTGAAATAACAAGCTAACAGATAACAAGCATATAAACAAAGGTAGATGCAGGAGGCCTGGATGTAGTGTTTGCTACAACAAACAAGGTGTAGCAATGTCAGTAAGATACAGCTCAGATATGCAGGCACTATAAACCTGAAACCAGATGTCCCCAGCTATGAATGGCAGAGTACAGCCTATTGTCACACATGAGTGCAGACCACAAACATCGTTAATGTTAAATAACTGGCCTGAAGGCCAACTGCCCATACCAGAAGTAATACACTTGTACACTGGGCCCACAATCAGCAGTTCCCAACTTCAATGGATGAAAGATATGTGTCCTGCCACCACAGTGCTTGCCACCAACCTCCCTAATGTAAAACAACTGGTCTGAAGGCCAAGTACTTAGTACAAATGACATAGAATGATAGCTACACTGTAATCAGGTTTTAACCAATCAGTAATAAGTAGAAGTTAACACTACCTGTATAGAATGTGTACCATGTATTGTTGAGATACTATGCTGATAACCTGTTTGTGTACCTTTCCAGATAGACATGGCACCTAAACGGAATCCTGCCTACTCTGCTGCAGAGGATGACGTGATCCACCAGAGCCTGGTGCGTGACTATGCCATCCTGTTCTCACGCACCACCCAGAATCAGCAGGAGAGGTCTGCACTGTGGCAAAACCTTGTTAGCAGGATAAATGATGTTGGCATGCATGATAGGACATATGAGCAGGTGAGACATCACTGCAGTGATTTGATAAGAAATGTCTGCCAGCGTGCTGCAGATATCCGCAGGCAACAGGCTGCCACAGGTGGGGGGGTGGCCACACATCCCCCTCACCAGACAGGAGGGGCTACTGCTAAGTGTTGTGGATCCAGCCCCAGAACAACAGCAACCATCATGCATCCTGATGGAGGTTGGATCCACACAGCAGCAAGACAGCGGCGTGCAGGTAAGATGCCATATTCATTTATTGTTATTACTTTTACATTTGTTGACCCAGATAGTCTAGCTGGATATAAGTTCATTTTCAGTAGAGGCCTGTGGAGAAAAGCTCCACACATAACGTAATAAAGGCAGACAGACAAGTTGTCATTACAGACAGCCAACATAATAGAATTGTACACCAGCCTGTTAATTAAATCAACATACATGTAAGGAAGTCAAACAGTTTAGAGTCATACACAATGTACCGTTGGTTTCAAAGCAATCCTACCTAAAGCATAATGGTTATGCAATAAGGCAAAAGCCATATACATAATAGTTAGGGCTCAGAAGGGTAGAGAAGTAGAAGGAGTATGACAGATACATTGATATGGAAGAGGCAGGAGTCAAGAAGGGAAGTGAGGAAAAGAAGGAAGACAGTCAAGAGGAGGTGGGAGGGATGGGAGAAGTAGGTCAGAGCATAGAAGGACATCAAGGTGAAAGAAACAGGGTAGAAGCTAGTTTCTATGCACAATGAGGGGTTAAGGGTGAAGAGAGGGTAGGGAGAGGGACGTTAGCCTGGACTCCAAGAAGAACAAAGCCAGTGGTTTTGGAAGTACAGTTTGAGTTGACGTTTGAAGAGAGGTAAGGGTGAGATTAGAGTTAACTCCTGGTATGTACATATGACTGTTCTGTACGCTGTTACTTCATGCACGCATAAGGTGTGCATGTGGTATGTATCTGTCATCATGATATATATACAGACATGATGTGCAGCTGATGTGTATAAGGGAACTAGTGTACTACTGTACTGTATCATGTGCAAAATGAATGGCACACATGTGCCCACTGACATTACTCTCTTCACACTTCCAGGTCCCTCCCATGTAGCAATGAGGCAGGCCATACATGCTGGTGAGTCTTTTAAAATTATCTGTAAAACAATTTATAAAACTAGGAAGAGTAGTGTAACTCTGTAGTAGACATGCTGGTGACTGTGTTCACAATAACTGTAATTGACAGGTAGTAAATTGAGTAGTGTAACATGGTACTGATGTGTGTGTTTACTGTGGGGTGTGCATGTGTGCAAGTGTGCCTGTGCCCAAGTGTGCATGTGTGTTAGTGTCCATGAGTGCATGTGTCCATTTCTGAATGTGTGCATTAGTATTGAAGTGCATCTCTTTCAAATATGTATTGAGACTGTAATCTGTGTTCCATGTTTTCCTCCCGTAGGTTCTGGTGCTGCTCTGGTGACCTGCAGCAGGGAACCTGAATCTTGTGCCCCAGGTACTGATGATGATGAAATGTCTGTAATGGTGCAGGAAGGTGTGTCTGGGTCCGCCATTGGTCAGCCAATTGACAGTACACAGCTTTCAACCCCGTCAATGCGCACAGTCATCCTGCCGTTACATCCTTTGTCACCATTGTCCTTAGGTGATGGACAGTCAGCAGTGGGCATAGATCAGGGTAATGTGGTACCTGTGGTACATGCATCCTCACAAGGCAGCCATGTGCAGAGGCCTCCAATGGTACCACGCAGACAGTCGCCCATGGGTTCTCGTGGGGGCATCTGTGGCCGTACTGCCTCTGGCCGACGTGCCCAAGGAGGTATGTCAACCTCCACTATGTTTAGAACTGTCATGCAGGCACAGGCACGTATGGAAAGGTACACCAGACAGGGTCTGAGGGAGCTGAGAGCATGTCGCATAGCCATGACAGACGGCATGCATGATGTTGCGAATGCTATCCGTAACTTCACAGATGTCGTTGACAGACGTTGTGGGGGCATAGAACAGCTGCTCCACAACCAGATGTCCATGGGCCAGGGCGATGGTGTGCGTTTGCGGCGTCGACGTGGCTGTATGCCAGCAAGAGCACCAGCTGGCAGTGGCCACGGACAACGGGCCCACTCGCGCCTCAAGTGCCAGCACCAGCCCCAGCAATGCTGGGTCTGTGCTGTCATCCAGACGCCCCAGGAGACCACGTGCACGTGGCTCTGGACAGTCCCAACAGGGAACTGTGTCCAGTCAACACACCCCTGCTTCCGATGACAGTACCCAGTCTGGGTTAGTACCGGATACGCCCATAGCACCCCTGCCAGGCACAGGTACCGTGTCCGTGCCCACAGACACTGATCTGGATGACCTGACAGGTGCAGTCTGTGGCTGTCCACAAAACCCTGTACATGGCAGCCATTATGTGGGACTGTGTGCGTGCTTACACACATGCAGAAACCTGGAAACCTAACACCTAGGGCAAACACATACACACACACACTGCACCAACAACGGTCCACCCTGTACTGCTGCCCCTCACAAACACACATACACACACATGTCAATTGGTGTTACCAGTGGCGGCTTGGGCATACCTAACCCACACCCTGTGCATATGATGACACTGTGCCACCTCCTGCATACTACAACATCAGTGCAGGTAAAGGTAAACACGTTGCTGATGCACAGGGTGACTACATAGATGTGTATAAGTAGAAACATGTTGGTAACTGTTGACTGTTGCAGTATAAATGTGTGTATATCCCAGCAGTCCTGCTGCAGTAACTGTATGAATGTCCTCAATTGTTATCTGCACCCATACTACTTAACAAAGTGTACCAGCTGCACACCATCACATGCTAACATTGACTATGGCAATGCATCTTGTGCTGTTATGTAGATTCAGCTACATGTATCTGTTCTGTCACACATGCATTTATACACACCCTGCTACCCACACACATGCACACACTCACCTGCCATTCCCATTATTTATCACCCTACATGAGTAGCTGTTGATACATGACAGGTACACATTTCAGAAGTGCACTATGTTGTTTACTACTGGCATCCCTTCTCTACCTGTACTCACAGGGTTCAGGCAACCTCATCAGTTGGAAGATGTAATGTGCATCAGGTACTGTAGTACCCTGATTGCCACAGCAAACATGTTTCCCATACGGAAATGCACACACAGACACATCCCACATCCACACACTTGCCACATTCAGGCTTCAGAACACTATCTAGGTATATTCAGGTACATGTGCGTGTTACAGTAGCATGTAACACTATACTGAGTACTGGCAGTTAGTTGTCTGTTGTCATGTTGTCTGTATAGAATAAAAGAATTGTTTGATTATCCTACTCCGTTTTGTGGACATTACTTGAAGAAGTGTTACCTTACATGTGTTATCAGTACCACCACCTTCTGTTTTGTAGTTTTGTTTGTATAGGGTGCTATCAACATCACTGCTTGTTAAGGGTAATGACCACCCTGCAGTGCATAGCCCCATGTGGCAAAAGCCACATCCCACCCCATCATTGTGCACACACACTAACCCCACCAACAGTAAAACACATACTTTCCATTTGCAAGATTCAAACCCATACCTAACTGTTCAATGACAGTAGAAACAGACACATTAGCAGAGTGTGCTATTTGCAGTAGTTGGAGAAATCCTTACTAATGCTGTACTTAGAGGTGCTGACATCATCTGTGTGTAGGAGGAGGGATGTGCACCCTGTAGTGTGTGCTGCCAGTTGGCAAAGGCAGTTAACCCTCCCAGCATAGTGCACACACATAAACCACACTCATACTAACACACATACATTCCCTTTGCAGGATTCAAACCCCTACCTAACTACGTTATAACACTGAAGAAAGACGCATTAGCAGAGTGCGCTATGCAAATTATTTGAGGACTTTACTACAGGTGATATAGTTATACAGTCCTGACATAATCACTGTTTCAAAAGGGGGATCTGCATCCTGTACCATACTGTCACGGTTGCTAATAGGGACATTTCCCACACACACACATCGATGTGTTGGTGGTTTGCATATGTGGGGGATCCAGAACTCCAGTGTGATTAGTATATGGTTTGATTGCAACAATGAGGGATATACTCTCAGTGGTGAGCAGTTTGTACTCATGTTTGTAAAGATCAGCTCTACTATATCTGCCCCTCTTGTGGGAAGGTTGGTTACCTGTTCCATAGCCAAAGAATGTCCGATCAATGGGAACCTTAGAGCTTGGGTATTGTGGCTTGTGTAATGTTCACAGTCTATGTTTGGGTAGCTGGCATCACCCAGTATGATGGTGTTTGCAGAGTAATCTAAACTCTCCTGTGTCAGCATGAAGGCTGTGTGGGAGACCTGAGTTTGAGAGGGTGCTGTAAGAGCTCCTCTGTGTCTCTTTCCATGTGGTCCGGGGAGGTACGTCCCAACAGGTAGCTGACTGTGACCCTCCCTTGCTCTGTCTGGAGGGCGGCACGTCTGTCAACAGCTCATGTCAAGCAAGTGCACACCCCTCATAAATGATGTGGAAACCTGCAAAGGCCCAAGGCCTGTTGAAAATATGGACCAGACTGCAGATACCTGTATAGAGTCATTCTGTGGACACATTCAGGAATGCATGGATCATGAAGCCACATATGAAAGCATGACCCAATTCTCCAAAGGCAGATGTCCTGGGTGCGGACACCAGCCATAAACACACTATACAATAGAAGGATGGCGCCACTACATGATACAACAACCTCCCAAAATGTGAAGGCACCACTGATGAGTATTGGATGACAACTACAGGCACCCACATGATTGTCTAAGGCCATCTTTGAGAGAGGATTCCACAAGCCACTGAGGATAATCACAAGGCTGCCTGTAGTTATGTTAGTAACCTGAGTGGTACTACCCAGATATGCTCAGAGGTAATACAATATGTCACACAAAATATAAAACACACAGACATTGCCATCATCCTAGTGGACAGGTTCAATGCTGCCTTCTCTCCCCACCACACCAAAAGGGAACATATGTCTCGCAGCACAGTGCTTCCCCCCCTGACATCACAGATGCTCAGGTAAGAGATGCCCTTCCCAAAGCAATAAACACTGCATCAATGGGACCAGACAGTGTCCCAGGCTGTGTCCTACATGAACCACAAGAAGAGCTACACCCAGACATAACACCACTGTTCAATCCCAGCCTTAATACACGATATGTGGCCAGAGAGTGGCATACAGCAACAGTGGTCCCTCAACATGCAGGTGGTGCTGTCACGGATCCTGGACACTACTTGCCCCATATGTCTGACTAGCTTTGTCTGCAAAGCTATGGCAAGGATCATCATGAACCTCACATATCTAGATATTGTGGACCTACAGACATGTCACCATACACAGTTTGGCTTTGTCAATGGCAAATCCTGCCTATCAAACCTGTTTGCTTTGTTTGAAACAGTCACCAAGGCCACTGTCAAGGGGTAGGAGGTCCACACAGCCTACCTGGACCTTGCATAAGCCTTGGATACAATACCCCACTTGTGCATTCTAGGAAGCTCACCAGTGTACATAATAACCCCTATGTCACTATGGGTATTGCACAGTGGCTCAAGGGCAGAACACACATGGTAGAATTGCTGGAGCCATGTCAGCCTCCAACCTGGTACAAGTGGTGTCCCACAAGGCACAGCCCTAGGAGCTGTCATGTTCATTATATATTTGTCATAGGTACAGGCCATCATGGAAGTACTGTGGCTCAGCAAGTCGCAGGTGACTGCAGACCGAACACCATAATCAACTCAACAGCTAACACACGCATCCTCCAAATGGGACTCTTGCAAACACACGACTTGTGCCACAGCCATGGCCTCAACGTGAATGACAGAAAGAGTATAGTCATCCCCTTTGTCAAACACTAAGTGACCACAATGTACCACATATGTGTTAATCCAGTAAGTGCAGACCAAGGAATTATGGACCTTGGACGCAGGTTGATAGCATTCTACCATTTGACAACAACATGGACAAAGTGGTTAGGTAAGCATGTTATATGGGCCACATCATCATGGGATCCACATGTAGGCCAGGGAGGACATTGTGCCCCTTTACTCATCCCTCATCATGCCCATAATTGACTATGATGAACCTGTCGGCATGCACCTTACCAGACACCTGCAGCAACTGGGGCTACCACATATGTACCTCAACAAGGGGATCAAAGTGCTCAAACAGATGCCACATACTGACTGGTTAAAGTAGCAGCAGCTCTACTCAGTGACATACTGCCTCTTCATAGGCAATCTGTGCCTGACATAGAAGGCCAGGTCATACCCTCACGTAATGGCCATGCTGCATCTCAGAATATCCAGATCCCACCAGGATACACGCTGGAAATACTTGAACCTCAGGAGTGATATACATAGGACATGGTGGAGGGCACATTCACAACTCAGAGGCTCCCTTCATTCCTGATTATTATCCCAATAGAGGTTAGGCAGACTGACTCAGTGACTATCTTCAAGAGCGATATTAATGACTGGATGTGACATTGTAGGGTTACCCTGGGTATCACTTATGTGTCACTGTGAGAAAGAGGCACAGTATACTAACCTTGGAAAAGGGCATAGCAAGACAGATTCACAATGCATGTTGAAAGGCACGCACATTCTGGCTAGGTGGATACATGCCCTGGGCAGATATCCCTGTACGAACCTATGGACCTATGTCTCTTTTTCACCATTGGCCCTATGTGCTGTCAATCACCAATGTAATCTCAATACTCGGTAGCATGTGCAAAGGTCAGTTGTCAGTCACCTCTATGGTACAGTTGTGGAATATGTGTGTCATGTAGTAATGTCACAGCTGCCACATGTACACAGTCAACCCTATCCCCTACCCATTGATGTACATCACATGTATGAGATGGAAACACATGGCCAAACTGTAACAACAACATACAAGTCAGTCAGATGCATGGACACATGACTCAGTCATTGTCCATGCCACCACAGCTGATGTGGGATGTCGCTCACTGGGATACGTGATAGGGAACATGGAAGGGATCACTGAGCAAGTGACACAGGCTGGTAGACCCCTGACCTTGGTTGGCATCAGACCCTCACCAGGGATTCCGACAAATTAATGAATGCTAATGAATAAGTGTAGCTACAACACCCTAGCTGAATGGTTCTTAGCATGCAGTCACTGCATTGCTATGGAATACTGTCTTACCACTCCCACAACAGGTGAGAACATGCAGCTCCTGTACATTAACAACATGTAGACTTTATGCCCCAGACCAGGTGTGCATCCCTCACTACTAGGCTGATAGCATCTACATCTCACACTGTATATACACATCCCACATGCAGCATCTGCACAGAAGACCACGGTCATAATGTTACCCTGTGCAAATACCATGTATTCACATGTGGCAGGCATCACACATGGTAACTATTGAAAGTCACAGGTACATATGTGTATTTGGCACACACATACAGCATGTGTTCATTGCCATAACCGGTGTAATCAATGTCATGCATTATTGTGAGGGACAACCCACACATGGGCATTCTGTGTGTGCACAACACACATGGCATGTCTGTAATCAAAAGCCATACATAATTGTGATATCGTTTAGAAAGGGGTATGTGCATCCTGTAGTGTGTTTTCACAGTTGCCAAAAGGGATATATCAATCATACACACTTACCCCCCTTCACACACACTTGCCACCTGCTGGATTCAAACCCCTACCTAGCTATGTTAAGACACTACAGACTGACGCATTAGCACAGCGCGCTATTCAGATTACTGAGAGAATCCTTTTCTCCAATATACTTATAGGGTGCTGACATCATCAGAGTCTAGAAAGTGGAATGATCATCCTGTGGTGTGTTTTCCCAGTTGCCAAAAGGGATGTTTCTTTCATACACACTTACCCCCCTTCACACACACTTGCCACCTGTTGGATTCAAACCCCTACCTAACTATGTTATGACACTAGAGATGGACGCATTAGCACAGCGCGCTATTCGCATTACTGGGGAATTTCTTTTCCCTCGATATACTTATAGGGTGCTGACATCATCAGAGTTTAGAAAGTGGAATGATCATCCTGTGGTGTGTTTTCCCAGTTGCCAAAAGGGATGTTTCTTTCATACACACTTACCCCCTTCACACACACTTGCCACCTGCTGGACTCAAACCCCTACCTAACTATGTTATGACACTAGAGACGGACGCATTAGCGCAGCGTGCTGTTCGCATTACTGGGAGATTTCCTTTCCCCTGATATACTTATAGGGTGCTGACATCATCAGAGTTTAGAAAGTGGAATGATCATCCTGTGGTGTGTTTTCCCAGTTGCCAAAAGGGATGTTTATTTCATACACACTTACCCCCCTTCACACACACATGCCACCTGCTGGACTCAAACCCCTACCTAACTATGTTATGACACTAGAGACGGACGCATTAACACAGCGCGCTATTCGCATTACTGGGGAATTGCCTTTCCCCTGATATACTTATAGGGTGCTGACATCATCAGAGTTTAGAAAGTGGAATGATCATCCTGTGGTGTGTTTTCCCAGTTGCCAAAAGGGATGTTTCTTTCATACACACTTACCCCCCTTCACACACACTTGCCACCTGCTGGATTCAAACCCCTACCTAACTGTGTTATGACACTAGAGACAGACGCATTAGCACAGCGCGCTATTCGGATTACTGAGAAAATCCTTTTCTCCAATATACTTATAGGGTGCTGACATCATCAGAGTCTAGAAAGTGGAATGATCATACTGTGGTGTGTTTTCCCAGTTGCCAAAAGGGACGTTTCTTTCATACACACTTACCCCCCTTCACACACACTTGCCACCTGCTGGATTCAAACCCCTACCTAACTATGTTATGACACTAGAGACGGATGCATCAGCATGGCGCACTATTCGGATTACTGAGAGAATCCTTTTCTCCAATATACTTATAGGGTGCTTACATGATCAGTGTCTAGAAAGGGGGATGAGCATCCTCTGGTGTGTTTTCACATTTGCTAGGGGTAACATTTGGACCAAGTGTGTGAGCATGCCCAGTTCAGCCTTCCCGTGGCATGTTGTGTGAAAGATGTCTCATTTATCTAAGTGTGTGAGCATGCCCAGTGTGGGCTTTACATATGTTGAACTCTGCAGCCCATCACATTTGTGGATGAGTGTGACCTTCAACAAATACCTGAAGTTTATGGTTGTGTGTTCTGTGCCATGTTGTGTAGTTACTGTCGAATGCTTTTGTGTGAACAAAACAGGGAGTATACTGTGCCTGCAGGTTTTGCATGGGATACTTTGCACACAATTGTCAACATCCGTTCATACTGACCTAACACTGTAGCACTGTCTAGTGTAGTGTTTCAGTACTTTCACTGTGGTGGTCAGTATCCTGGGCTTTAGTCCTATCACTGCTTTACATTTCCATAGTGTGCACAACAGCCTGGTTAGGGTCCAGTTGTGCACATCTGCACAAAGGCAGTGCCTCTACAGACCCTGTTAATTGCTGCCCCATAAGCTTAACAAGTGTAGTCTGCAAATCTATGGAGAGGATCATAATTGAGCTCATAAACAAAGATATAGGGGACATGCAGACATTGTACCCATCCCATTTTGGCTTGGTCAGGGGCAGATCATGCCTTTTGTACTGGGTTGACATCTTCAAATTGGTCACTTAGGCCATTGTTGGGGAAAGGCAGTCCATACAGCCTACCTTGGCCTTGCAAACACTTTCAACACAATACCCCACTCAGGTATTGTGGAAAACCCTAACAACTGAAATGTAAACCCATATGTCACAAGATGGGTTGCAAACTGGCTTAAGGACGGGACCCACAGGGTTAGAGTTGCTGGCACTATGTTAGACTCCAGGCTGGTCACAGGTGGTGTCACACAGGGCTCAGTCCTTGGCCCCATTGTTTGTCATGTACTTCCCAGAAGTACAGGCCAACATGGGAGGACTTTGGATGACAATGTTAGCAGATGACTGCACACTGGGCACCATAGTGGACAGTGCATCACACACAGATATCCTTCAGAAGGGACTCACAGTAACTGATAGCTGGTGCCAGGGCCATGGCCTGAAGTCAGAGTGCACAACATGTGTAGACATACCCTTCAGGAAAAGCAAGGTGACCCCAAGCTACCATATAGGTGGCAATCCTCTAAGCACAGAGGAGGTTATCATGGACCCGGGGACCCAGGTTAACAGTCGCCATTCTTCTGAGACTCACATTGCTAAAGTGGCTAGGAAGACCTTCTACATTGCCCACCTGATCAGGCTGGGATTCACATCCAGATCTAGTGGGTCATTGTTCCCCTGTACTCTTCACTTATCAGACTGGTGATCAAGTCGAATGCCCTATTCTGGCTGTATCTCACACAACATCTGCAGCAATTGGAGACACCCTGACTGTCCCCACCTAAAGGATCAAGGAACCCCAACAGCTGTCATATGCTGCCAGATTGACGACACTCACACTCTATTCACTCACATACCGTCTGCTTAGAGGTGACATGTGCCTGACATGCGAGGCCATGTCCAAACAGAGATTAATGGGCATGCTCCACCTCAGACTCAGAAGATCCACCTGAACCACTAGTGCAGGTGACTTACACCTTAGCAGGGATGTATGTTGGACATGTTGGAGGGATGGAGTTATCACTCGGAGACTCCCTATGCTGTGGAATACAATCCTGGTCCATTTGAGGCAGAGCACCTTGCTGGCTGTGTTCAAGAGGTATCTTGACCTAATGCTAGTCGGAGAATGTGTTTGTCCATCAACACATTGTAAGCGTAGTTCGACATGTCATATGTCTTGTTTAGTATACTGTGCCTCTGTCTACCTGTGACATAACATTGATACCCAGGGTAAACCTCCCATCTCCCATCCACTCATTAGGATTCCTGTTGAGGGACTCAACCAGTGTCTCTATGGACAACCTGTACTGGTAGTTTACTCATGTGTGGGGGTGGCTTCTGTGTTTTGGATAATGCAGTACAGCCTGTCCTATATATGTCAGTGCTGGGGTTCAGGTCCCTCATGTGCATAGCTCCCTGCCATTCAGATTGTACAAGGTGCAGCATGTGCATTGATTCCAGCTTGGACATGGCTTTCTACATCAGGCACAGCTTGCATCTGGGTGGACAGCATGGCAGTGTGTGGAGCTGCACTCTGTTTAATCAGACTACACATTACATGTGTTCCAGCTCTGTCATACTCCTGGTGAGGTACTGTTGTGGACCTTACAGGTGCTGGATGTGTGTGCATGAGGTACACCCACAGGGGCTGTTGTGGTCATTTCTAATGCTGATGAAAGATAACTGCAGAACCAGAATGACCTCCCCTTAGCTAGATGTCAGACAGCATGGACCATACAATCACAACTGAAAACAGGACCCTCTCCACAAAGGGAAGTGTCCTGTCTGGTGGACCCCAGCCATAAACAAACTGTATGACAGATGAGGGTTACTAATGCAAGACAGAGCTACATCTCCAAAAGGGAAGACAGCTGTGATCAGCACTAGTAGAAAGCTACATTATCTCATAAAGACATGCAAGGTCAACTTGGGGACATAAATCACCAAAGACAATGAAGGTAACCACACTGCTTTCTTCAGTTATGTCAGACACCTGGTTGTGAACCCTCGGATATGCTCAGAGTTGGTACACAACAACATATATCCCAGTGACCTGACAGATATTGGCAACATTCCGGCGGACAGCTTCAGTGCGATTTACCCTCCCTCACCCCCAAAACAAGATAGTTATCACTGCTGTATGTAACCTCACTGTCATCTTGGATGTCCATGTGAGAGCCACACTCAGCAAAGACAAGTACACAGCATCCATGGGACCTGCTGGTATCTCCAGTTGCATGCTATGTGAACTCCAGAAGGGCTGGACCCATATATACAACTGCTATTTAACCTTAGTCTTGCTACAGGATATGTACCTGAACACTGGCATACGGCAACAGTGGTCCCACTCCACAAGGGGATGCCTCCACAGACCATGGCAACTACCACCACACAGGCTTAACCAGCCTTGTCTGCAAAGATATGGGAGGAGTCATGGAGCTCTTACACAGACACATTACTGACCTACGGACCCTTGTTCCCACCTAGTTCAGCTTTGTACAGGGCAGATCCTGCCTTTTGCACCTTTGCACCCGAAAGTACCTACCATGAAGATCAGGGTTCTTCAACACATGTCATATGCTTCCAGAATAGAGGAAGTCCAGCTTTGTTCAGTGTCATACCGCATACTTACAGGTGACCTATGCCTGACATACAAAACCATGTCCAATCAGGATTTGGTGGACATACTCCACTGCAAGCAATCCAAATCCACCAGAGCCATGAGAGCTGAGTATTTGAACCTCAGCACATACATGTATAGGACATGCTGGAGGGACAGAGTCATAACTCAGAGGCATCTCACACTCTAGCAGAGTATCCCAGTTCATGTTTGACAGAGTCCCTCACTGACTCTCTTCAGGAGACATCTGGACAACTGCATATGAGATGGAGGCACAGACTAGACAGAGACACAGTCATGTTATTCAATTACGTAAGGGGTCATAATGTGTCACTACTAAGTCAGAGGCACAATATTCAGAATCTATTCTGTACACTTATTACCACTATAAGGGGTGGCAATAGCCACATCACTATGGCTAGGCTTATACATGCACTAGGGCAGATAGCCTAGTAGTACACTATGACACTATGAAACACAGGTGTATGTGTAGCTATTGTCAATCAAACAGTATGATGTGGCTTGGGGGGCTTGATATCTCCCTGTATTCCAACATTGTTTAGTCTATTCTTTCTAGCATGTCTAGGGATCAGTTGCTAGTGTCCTCTCCTGCTCAGCTGGTGAACCTGGGAATATTGAGGCACTGTTACAGTTGCCTCATGTACACTGACAACCCTCTCCTTCTGCCATAAAACACACATACATGTGAGAGATGCAACTATATAGCCAAAGTGGAGGCTGAGCTCTCTCAACATAGGACTAGCAAGACCAGAGAGAGGGTGAAGGTAACCACACACACATCTTTAATCCAGTCTCACATGGCACTGTCACAACTTAAGATCATACACATAGACACACAGAGACACTCTCGGAGGCTCTGATCAGAAGTCTACCAGAATGGCGGTGGCCACCACAGCAGACACTCACACAACTGCCTCCACAGGGCACAGCACATGTAACACATTGACCACAGAGTCGGTGTGCCAAACAGTCACAGCCCTTAAGGCCAAACACAATGCCAGACACACTTGTCATAGGTGACTCCATAGTCAGACACACTGATGTCCCACTCACCAGATCAGGTACAGAGGAGGTCACAGTAAGCTGCCTATCGGGCACTGGAATCCACCACATAATGCAAGCACTCAGGTCACTAAACTGCAAGTACAGGTCTGACCCAGTCATAATCCATGCTGGTGTGAACGACCTGAGATGTACCTCCCTGGACTACATGGAAAGAGACATAGAGGATCCCTCTGATTATGTAGGCCAGGCAGGTATGACCCTGACCTTCGGCAGTATCCTACCTTCACCAAGTATGATGCCACATAAACAGAGACAAGATGATCAGCTGTAGTATTTTGCTTAGACTATGGTGTCATTCTAAGGGGTCCAATGTCTGTCTGCCTGGGATGACATGCTGGACAGGCCACGGTGATTTGCAAGGGACGGCTTGCACCTGTCACCCTGGGCTTCCGGATTTCAGATGATGCTCTTGCCACCCCATTGTGCCTTTTTATGCAAGATTCAGATTCTACACCTACCACCCTAGAACACAGTAAAGGAAAGACACTAAGGGTAATGCTGCTCAATGCCCAAGGTCTCAACCTCAAGCTGCACACACTCTATGCCCTTCTCAGTATGTAGCACATTGATGTCTGTGCTGTGCCTGAAACCTGGTTCACAGCTTCTGACAGCACCCGGCACTATCGGGTGTTACCTCATATCATGCATTCCGGCACCAGCATCCCGACAACACCAAGAAGGATGGTGGGTGTCCATATTCATCAAGGACACCCTCACCTCATGGTTGGTGGCAACACACGATGCATCGGAGACCATCCAGGTGCCAGTGACCGTAGGCAAGACTGCTCTGCAGTTTGTAGCATGTTACATGCCACCCGCTCAAACTCAGGTACCTCACACAGCTATCCTGCAAACACTGAAGGGGATAAATGTATCTCCAAACACCATCCTACTGGGTGATTCCAACTATCCACATATAGACTGGGATCACTAATCATGCCACAACACTCTAACACAAAGGTTCCAAGAGTTCATACACTGAAATGCCATGGAACAACTGGTCCCAATCCCCTCAAGTGGAGGCAACATACTAGAACACATCATCACGAACATGGGGTCACACTGTTCAACACCAGACATATACCCATCATTGGTGAGATCAGATCATGGACTACTCTCAGTGGGAGTCCACATCCCACCCACACCCCAGATGGGAAATGAAACGGTGAAGACCTTCTCAAATGCTGACTTCACATTTCTGAGGACTGGTGTGGTCTCTTTCAAGGCCCCCAGGCCAGCAGACACCATTACCCAAGCCACTGTATCACTTAGAAATGCCTTAAACCAGCACCTCCGGGACTGCATGGTTCAGGCAATCCCAAATAATAATGACTCTTTGTACCACAGGCAAGCATCCAGTCTGGTGGACCCTAGCCATAAACAAGCTGTACAACACAAGGAAGGAGCTACTACAAGATAGAGCGTAATCCGTGGGGAAGACACCCTGCTCATTGTGAGTAAAACACTGGGTTCCCCCATACAATCATCCGAGGCATGTTTTGAGAGTAAACCCACTCAGGACTCCAGGGACAATCATGAGGCCTTTTTTACCTATGTTCGAAACCTGGGAGGAAACTCCCAGATATGCTCAGACTTAGTTCAGAATAATGTTGATATCACTGCACCTACAGACATTGGCAACATACTGGCTGACAGGTTCAGTGCAGATTTCTCCCCTCCCCAACTGGGGGTATGTACACCAGAGGATTGTAGCCCCCAAACATCTCCACTGCTGGGGTGGGAACTGCTCAATCCAAGGCAGAAAACACTTTATCCATGGGACCAGATGGTGTCCCCAGTTGTGTGCTCCATGAACTCAATGAGTAATTACACCCGCAGTTAGGGCAGCTGTTTAATCTTAGCCTCACCTCAGGATATGTTCCCAAGGAGTGGCATACAGCAATGGTGGACCCACTTCACAAAGGAGGTGCCTCCACCAACCCCAGAAACTACCATCCCATCAACTTGACAAGCCTGTTCTGCTAAGCTATGGAGAGGATCATAATGGGAATTCTAAATGAAGACATAGGGGACTTGCAGACATTGGATCCAATCCAGTTTGGCTTTGTCAAGGGCAGATCATGCCTTTTAAACTTGGTTGACTTTTCAAAACACTCACCCAGGCCATTGACATGGGCAAGGCAGTCCACACAGCCTACCTTGACCTGGCAAAGGCTTTCGACACAATACCCCACTCAGGTATCATTGAAAACATCACCAGCTTAATTGTGAACCCATACATCACAGCATGGGTTGCAAACTGGCTAAGTGACGGAACACACAGGGTCAAAGTTGCTGGTGCCAGTTCACACTCCAGAGCTGTCACAAGTGGTGTCCCACAGGGCTCAGTCCTGGGCCCACATTTGTTCAGTATCTACTTTTCAGAAGTACGAGCAAACACAGGAGGATTATGGCTGACAAAGTTTGAAGATGACTGCAAACTGGGAAGCATAGCTGGAAACCCATCTGACACAGACATCCTTCAGAAGGGTCTCATAGACACAGATAACTGGTGCCACGGCCATGGCCTTACATTAAACACTAAACAATGCATAGCCATACCCTTCAGGAAGAACAAGGTTACCACTACTTCCCATCTAGGTGGCAATCCTCTAAGCACAACGTAGGTTATCAGGGACCTGGGCATCCAGGTTGACAGTGACCTTTTGCTTGACACTCACATTGCCAGGGTAGTTTGGAAGGCCTTCTACATTGGCCACCTCATCATGCAGTGATTCACATCTAGATCAAGGGAGGTCATCGTTCCCTGTACTCATCACACCAATGATTGCATACACTGCCCCATTCAGATTGGATGGGCCCACAAATTCCTCGACAGGAGGTGAAAGGGTCTCAAACATATTTCTTATGCTGCCCGACTGAAGGAATTCCAGCTGTATTCAGTCACTTACTGACTGCTCAGAGGTAACCTGTGCCTGACATACAAGGCTATGTCCAACCCAGAATTTATGAACATGCTTCACCTCAAGACCTCTACATCCATCAGAACTACAAGGGCAGGAGACCTAAACCTCAACACAGATATTAATAGGATGTGCTGGAGGGACAGATTCATCACCCAGAGAGTCCATATGCTGTGGAACAACATCCTGGTACATGTGGGGCTGAGCACCTCACTGGCTTTGTTCAAGTGAGATCTTGCCCAATGGATGGGAGATTGCAGGTATTCCCCAGGGATAACCTCAGTATCACTGCTTGACAGAGGCACAGCAAAATAATAGGCATATTATCCATCAACTTGCAGGGGTGGCAGAAGCCACAAAACTCTGGGCTAGGCTTATTAATGCCCTAGGGCAGATAGCCTAGTATGAACCTATGGACATAGGCCTGGGGCAGTTCCTGCTATTAGGACAGTGGTCTGCAGCAGGCTATATAGTAGTAGTCGGTTTTAGCCATTGGTTTTTGACCATGGCTATTCCATGTTGCTTCTTGTTGTGGTACAAACATGGGTGTGTGGTTATCCATGCTATTTATTGCTAGACACCCTCATTTTGTATCTTGTTCCATGTTTTTGCACATGTACATCACTGTATGACGTGCAGCTGTTTCCGCAGGGTCATATGCGTGGATATGGATGTTAGTTGGGGTCCTCAGGTGTGCATATTGTACATGATATTACATTACTTAACACATGGCATTCATGCCTCAGGTGGTGCTGCAGGGCCACCTCTGTCGGATACACATACTACACTCCTGTACATTTGGAAGCAGGTTGTGTCATGTTAGGCATCCCTGTTACTGTATGAGTGAGTCAGAGTGGGTATCAGTCCCAGTGTTCCTACTGACCAAGCGTATGTGCTATCGTTGCCTCTTTGCCAAGGCCAGGGCATACTGGGCACGCCTCCTTCTGCCTACTGGGACAAGGTCAGGTTGTTCCTCCTCCGAGTCACCCCTGCCTGTGGTGGCCTTGGCAATGGTGGGGATGTTTGGCCCAGCCCTGTGCTGGTCCTGCTGCAGCTGTTTCCGCAGGATCATATTATGTAGCATAGCACATATCATGATCATTTGGGTACATGTAGTTGGTGTGTACTGCAAAGCTCCACCAGATGTGTCCAGACACTGGAACCATGACTTGAGCAGCCCAAACACACGCTCTATGATATTACGTGTTTGTGCGTGTGCCTCATTATGGCGTTCCTGTTCAGGTGTGTGTGCATTTCTGATGGGTGTCATCAGCCACGGCTCAAGTGCATAACCTGCATCCCCGACTAGGTGTCCGTGTGGGAAGTCCCCATTGGCAAATGATTGGTACAGCTGCGTCAGATGCCAGATGTGGGAATCGTGGTAGCTCCCAGGGCAGCCAGCACACACATTCATTATTATGCCCTGGGCATCACACACGACCTGGCAGTTGATGGAGGGGTATCCCTTGCGGTTAATGTAGACTCTACCCGCTCACTGGCTGGTGCTTTGATGCGTATGTGCGTGCAGTCTATTGCACCCAGCACCTCAGGGTATCCCGCTATTTGCTGGAAGAGACGCATATTGCTGGCCACAACCTCACGGTCATTAGGGACATATATATGATCACTGACATGTGGTGACATGGCATCCAGGAACTGGTGCAGTACCCTGGAGGCTGATGCCTGTGATATCCCCATCATATCGCCAGTTGGTCTCTGGAAGGTACCTGTTGCTAGTATTCTTAGGCCAACACATACCTTGGTTTCCACTGGGATGGGTTCCCCTCTGTTGGTTCTGTGTGTGAGGTGTGGCCTGCACAGCTCAACAATCTGCTGCAGGAGCTCTCTGTCCACTCTATAGCGCTCTACTATCTCCAGCTCATGTAACCCATGGTAGGTGACCCTGGGCCTGTATACTCTTCTCCTTCTCCTCACTCTGGGTTGTCTGTCAGCGTCTGCATTGTCACCACCCTCAGCAATTCGCCTATGCCTGATTATAATAGCCATGGCAGCCCCTAGCATTTCTGCTCTGAGTTCAGCGGTTTTTCAGTTTTCAATTCTGATAGCTTAGTTTCTGGCAGTATCTCTTGTGAGAAACAGCCTTCACTGCTCTTTGTTGTGTTTGAAGTGCTGGGCTGGGCTTCTAGTCTGCCTGTGTAATTGCCTGCTTGTAATTGTTTCCACCAATTAACTCCAGCAGTATTCCCTGGCAGTTTCCCTGTATTTTGGTTGTTTCCTGTTTCCTCTCTGTTTCCTGAGGGGGAGCAATGTGCACACCAGCTTAAACACGCTCACAGTCACTTAAACGCGTGCACACATCCCTACACCGTGTTACACGCGCGCACACATCCTTACACGGTGTTAGCTAGGCTGATTCATGCTAAAACGCCAAGACACAGCCTTACACGTGCACGCCCGCGCAAACCATTGTAAACGGTTTGCAAAATGCTCCCACATGTTGAACCTGCCTTACACGCACGCATGCACGTATATCAAGAAACTTTGAGTGTAGGGATAGCGTATACCCTCAATTTCTTGATTTTCCTAGTGTTCTGTTGGGACACACCTCCCTCCCTGATGTCTGTCTGTCATCTGTTACCTTACATTGCCCTCCAATCTGGTACATTTCTTTCTATCCTTCCCTCCGTGATGTCACCTACCTCTTACTCTGTTCCTCCCCTTCTCTAACTCTTACACTACTCAGAAAGTGCTCATTACCTATGTGGCAGTGTGATTCAGTATTGTAACCCTCATTTACATAGGATTGCCTAGTAATGTTTAGTTACATATCTTACACGGAGATACCCCACATTGACAACCACTGAACGGAGGCCATATTGTTTTAGTCTGCAAGTCCCTCCATTGACATTCCATGTAATACATAAATCCCACAATTGTGGGCTTATAAGCTTCGGTTTTCAGTTTTAAGTAGCGCACCCGCTTATGGTGTGCGCTGCAGTTAAACACAAAAATCCCGTGAAAAAAAAAAAGTTAAATAACTTATTTTTGCAACACTTTTTCATGCCAATGACCACATATTTGGCCATTGGCATGCTTAATGACACATATGCACCCTTTATTTGGAGCTGACATAGCTCCGTTTTTGTTTTGCAGAAATGTACTCAGTTGTCAGCTGAGTACATTTCTGCAGCTAACACGTCCGTTACACGGACTGGTTTCTGCTTCGTGGATCGCTCAAATACCTCATTTGCATATCTTGGAGCTGCAAATGAGGTATTGAGCATTTCCACGCCCAGTCCGTGTAAGAGACGTGTTAGCTGTCTCTTACACGGAGGTTTGGGCTGTACCTGAATCGGGAGGCTTACACGGAGGCTTACACTACTCTTGAACTCCGTGTAAGCCTTCCTGAATCTGGCCCATAGTTCAAGTGAATCTTTCTTATCATGGGGCCAGCAGAAGTTCATATCCTATTATTCCAAAGCCTTACCCAATTCCTCCCAAAAACCAGGAAGAACATTGATGAACCCTGCAAACAACTTAAAACCCATCTTTCTCTCATGTACAAAGTGAACAGTATGGCAGTCTGTGCAGATGAAAACAGTTCTGTATTTAAAGTAATCTAATGACAGTACTTGCCTGTTGTAATAGGTATATTCTCTCGTAAACAATTACCTGCCAATAACACAATTATTTACTGCCTTATACCCTGGATCCTCTCATGGCTGTACACATTTTGGGATACACCTGTCTGCAGCTCTGTGATTCTTTCACTATACTATACTATACCAAAAAAGCTGTAAAGCACTTCAATCAATAACACATACCTCATAGTGCAATGTAATTATATACAAAGCAAAATATAAAGAAATATAACGTAAAAGCTTGCTAAGACAATAATACCCAAAATATAATGCCTCTAAGAAAAGCATATATACTATTAAGGAATAAATGGTGATCATTATATTGATCACTGCTGCAGCACTCTTAGCTATATGGGTTATATCTTGCCTTGCCCAGGATATAATGGTCAGCCAGCTTCCAAAGCTTCAGGTAAACTTCCATGAGCTCAAGCAACTAGGAAGCTGCCTAAAAACACAAGTTTGAGTGCCAAGCCCCTCAGAACTTTCGGCTGTCTAAGAGAGTCCTCTTCTATGGGTTTTCAAGGACTGATGATGACTGTGCTGTTCTTTTGCTGGACGAATAAGTTCAATTTAAGTAAAAACCTTCCGCATAAGGAAGTTGTTGTGCAAATGTACTTTCCTGCTTAGGAAAGTTATTTTAATCTAAGAGACTGAGTTTTAATAGATTATCATAAGACTAAACTGTACTTTTAAATGGCAGTGCACTTTTTTCCTCTCAATTTAAAAGTCATTTAAAGTAGTTGAAAACATGTTTTCTGTGGTGAAATTTAGTTTATTTTAATTCTAGGAATTGGCAAAGTGAATTAAAGTGCTTTTTACTGTGTTTTTGTGGGAAAAAAGTGACTTTTAACAACTTAACATTTTTATTGACTTATGCTTTTCCACAGACAAGAGGCATACTTTTTGGCTTGACCATGGAACAAACTAGCAGTCCCATGGTTGGCCCTTCTTCCAGCCATAAAAAGAAAAAGATAAGAAAACAGCCTTTGCCACCACAGCAGGCTAGTAATTTGCCTCAGTAGCAGGGAGGTAACTCTGCTGTGGCCAGTACTGGTTCTTCAGACCACTCATCTTCTACCCCGGACCCCTCTAGTGTAGCACCTACAGCCACTATGGACCAGGGTTAATTATGTCCTCTGTGTCTGTTGGGATCCCCTCAGTGGGCAAGGGAGAGACACTTTTGTTGGCCCTGGGAGGGAGAACAGGAAAGGCTTTCCTGTTTGGTCAGAATGTTGTGCTTTTCCCTGGGGAAGCTGCTGCTACCAGTAGCAACACTGCTGCCCCCATTTTGTTCTGTTATAAGGAAACAGAAAACTAAACATTATCTACTCCTCCTCCTCCTCAATATTCTCTAGACAGGAGTAGTTTACTAGGTTTGACTCAGCATCTCATTTAGGCTAAAGATTCTTCTTATAAGTTGGTTTCAGGTAAAAGCAAGAGGAGTGCCACTTTTCCTGAAGAGATTCAAGATTCTCATTCTGGATAGGAAGATGAAGGGACAGATGCATGATTTCTCCTCAGAATTCTGATTCACACTCAGAGGAAAGCACAGTATTATATTCTCCCTCTGGGAGGGGGGGGGGGTTCCCTTTCTCATAGACTGTTTCCAGAATGAGCCAGTGTTTTCAGTGGGAGAATACTGAGGTTTTTCAGTCCCTCAGAAATACTAAGAGCTGTTACAAATTGGATTTTCATAACTTTCACCCATCCCTCCAGTGCTATCGACTTTGGAGGATGTGTGTGTCACTACCAGCAATTTCCCTGAAAGTCAGCCTGCTGCCCCTAAAAAGGCATACAGATTGCATAAAGTTCCTCAGTCCTTTAAGTTTTTATACACTCATTCCTAACCTTACCTGGAAGCTGTAACTGTAGTTAATCCTACTGCTTCTAAACATTTAGTTAATTCCAATCCTACACTTTCTGACAAGGATGGGAAAATGCTTGATGACTATGGAAAAAAAGTGTATGCTTCTGCAACTTTGATTATCAGAATTGTGAACTGTCAGTCTCCTATGTTACATTTTATTCTGACCAGTTGTGAAAGTATGAGGAATGTTTTGTCAGCAGTTTCTTGTGAGGAATAATCTGCTTTAATTAGTTTACTTTCTTGCATTTTGCAGGTCACTACTCATTGTTTGAAGTGTGTTTATGACTTTGTTGATACTTCTAGGGCTATGGCTACTGGTACTGTTTTGAGAAAGTTTTGTCTGGCTGCCTTCTCATAATCCCCAAGATGATATGAAAAATGAGGTTTTAAATTCTCCTCTGGATAGAGGTTTAGTTTTTGGTACTTCTGCTGGAGAGGTTTTACAAAGCACTGCAATCTTTATTCCTTCTCTAGGTCTAGATCAGGATTTTCCAGGACCATTCTCCAGGTGCTTCTGGATGCTTCCACCTCCCTACTGTAGTAAGTTAGGGGTAATCTACCCACAGAGCTAAGGCTATTGCAGCAGTGATCAATATGATGATCATAGTACAGTGGTGTTGGTAAAATTACCATAACAGTAGATGTTCGAATGAGTACAGATGCTGGAGCCTCTCCATCCCCCTTTTTGTTTTTTGATTATGCCAAGGTGTACATGTATGTACACACACACACACACACACACACACACACACACATATATATATATATATATATTCACACACACACACACACACACATATATATATATATATATATATATATATATATATATATATATGTATATAGATAGATATACACACACACACACACACACACACACACACACACACACACACACACACACACACACACACACACACACACACACACATCATTACCCCTATTCTTGTCCTCTCAGGGCTTAGCCTCCCTGTCACAAATGGCATGAAAGCTCTGAAGATCTTTGGACACAAACCTGTTATTCTAGTCAGCTCAACTTGAGTTGAGTGATGGTTTGGGCACATGGAAGGTGCATTGAAGCTTTGGAAGCTGGCTGGATGTTATATCCTTGGAAGGGTACAACCCATATAGCTAAGGCTACTGTAGCAGAGATCATTCAAACATCTAATGCCATGCAAAGTTTATGTACACAACTGTACTTTCTCTATTTTGCACCAGGTTTTTCTTAGGTCAGGTACTTTATCAGTATTGAAATTTTATCCCAATTACAATATTATCATGCAAAAACAGGAACAAAGATCCTTTTCTTGAAATGGTACTTCTAGAAATTAGTTTAGGACCCAATTATAAACAAAAAATCATATACGAAAATAAGTAACATACCATAACATAACCACTGGGGCAATCTCTTGTATCAGCAATGCAAAACAGGTCTACCTACACCTCTCAATTTTCCAGATTTTCACAGAATGTCCAGATATTTTTGTATCCTATCTTTGGCCTGTCCCACATAAGAATTGTGCTTTTCTGGCAAATCCCCGAGGACTAAAGTCACTAAATAATGACAAACATTTGAGTTTCAGACTTTGCATTGTTTCACGAAATGCATGCTAATGTACAACTTTTTATTCTAACAACTTTCTAAATTTCTAAGAGCGATATTTAAAAGCTGCCCATGATTTTAGGCCTTGCCACACATTATTTTTGGTTTTGTTCAGATTTCTTTTCCTTAGAGGACGAGAGATAGCCACCACCTAAAGATCAGATTAGATTCAAATAAATTCCAGTTGACAGGATTTCCTAACATTTAAGAGCAGCTAAATACAGACTTGCAATGTGCTTCTGAGCTCTACAAATCTAAGGATCACTACAGGGGTCCTCTTCCAAATAATTATATCAGAGAAAGTTATGTGGTCCATACTATGATATTTTTTCAATTCATATTAACAAGTGAAGCTAGACTCAGCCTCAGTCTATCAAACGTGCTTATTAGATCAAGCCAAAGGTTTTATAGGGCAGAAGATGGCACTCGGTAGAACAGAATACATATAATGGCATTGGACACATTCATTATTACTTTGAGTGCAGTCCCAGTCTGTTAGAAAGCAAAACTATTTAGTTATACTGCAATGAAAGATTTTTAACTGCCTTTAAGAGCATTAAGAATACTTGTTACCATAAAAAGATATATCAAATATATAGAGTAGTGCTGTTTGAATACCTCCTAACAGAAAGCAGAGCCTTTGGCATGACATATTATCAAGGGAAACATTTCAACATATGTTTAAACTGAATTAAAATGTATGTGACCTGGAAGATTTACTACTGCAGAAATAAGTTCAGTATTTCTCCTTGTCAAGAATACTTGTGGCTAGACGTCCACATGTCAGCCATGGAGTGTCCACTAAACTGTTTGTCCAGTGTAATAGTTGTTCATGCCCAGAAAATGAATAGGTTGTACTCATGAAATCAAACAAAAAAAACAATATGGAGTTATATAAAGTGTAAAGAAATAAACTGATAACTATTTCAATAGTTTATTAAATGTAGTTGAAAGAAACTGTACTGCACAAATTCAAAGAATTACATTAATGGTATTTATTTTAAACAAACAATCTGTTCTACCAAGACTTGATAACAGTTTAGAATTACTACCCTTTTATGCTGCTGTTGTTTCTAAATGCACACTTTTTTTTGAGTAAACAGCTACCGGAAATGAGTGTGTGTTTTTTAGTCTACTATGAAAGAAGACACATGAGGAAAGGACTATAGCATGAACTACACTCTGGTTTGTTATAGCTTGCTGATTACAAACAACAACAAACCACTGAGCTGCTACTGAAAAGTCACTGCTACAATCCAAGCATGAGAAAACGTAACAACATACATGTACTTCTTCACTGCTTAGGAGTGTAGTAGGTTTCACTAATGAGAGACATTTTAATTCAGTTTAAACATATGTTGAAATGCTGAGAATTATTGCTGCTTTGTGTCCTCAAGAGTAAAACTGTTCTTGCTGTTTGTGGTTAAGAAGTTAGAGCTGGAGGCATGAACAATGCACTTTCACTGCTGCCCATTGAACTCATTCACTGATTCCAACTGAATCCTCTTTAAGGATGTCAACAGTTTTACAATATCTTTGTCATCACTTTCGCTTGCAAATTATGTGGTTTATTGGTTTTGAGAATCCTATCACTGACTCAAAATAATACTGGTATACGTGTAACTCATGTCCCAATTCCAACTGTACACTTTTGGAGAAATGTATTTCCACTTTTGTCTTGCAAATGACAAGGCTTATTGGTTTTGTGAATTCTATCACTACTTTTAAACTGCCACTGGCATTCCTCTTGGTAAAGATATGTGCTGAATCAAGGATCAAGAAGTAGTGGATTGTATGTAGGACTAAGGGATCCAAATGCATTCTGGGGACATAGATCACCTGAACAAAATAGTGATCATACGTATGTGTTTATTCTTTATTTAACGGAATGATTGATTAACAGTGAAGTAACTGGTCAAAGGACTGCTTTCAGCTGTGACTTGGGCCAGATGCAAATAGAAAATGCAAAATTTCAATGGTATTACATGGTTACATAAGATCAACTTAAAACCCAATAAATCTGACAAGATTTGAAAACATTCTGATATAAGTACAGATATATCTACAGTATCTATCTATAAACACAGGTACATAAGTTTTGTGCCATATAAAAGTATTTATCTATAAACATAAAACAAATAGTGATGAGTCAAAAAAAACATAGTGGTTAGAAAACAAATGATTAGTGATTAAAATATTATTTAAAACACTGAAATTAAAATATACAAATTTGCGTAATCTAGTGACCCTAAACAGTAGTAATTTTCCTGTGCATTCATCTATGAGGGACAGACAGTCTTCAAAACGTGGCACTTATTTTTCTAATCTTTGCCCTTGCTGTTTGTCGATCATCAGCTCCCTCCATAGCCAACTGTCCCATTTTTTTTTCCCATCACTGACCAGGAGGGACCATCATTCAGAAAGCCATCAGGGGTGGTTTGAAGTTTTTCTGCTTTAGTTTCCCCCAGCCCAAATGCATGCACTCAGTGAGTCACTGGAGAAGGGCATACAGTGGGATGGTGTTGAAGGACATCCCCTTTCTTCTGATAGGGGCTTTCCCTCTAAGCATCCCTGGACCACTCCCTGAGGTACCAGCAGTGAGCTTCCCAGTCTCCAACAGGAGGTTAGTACCGCCCAGTTTATCCATGAGTGCACTGCACATAAACCTCAACTTCCCCTGGGAAGAGGCAATCAGGCTATGTCTCTTTCCTCCTTTCCCTTCCTGCCTGGGACCTCCAGTGCCAAAGGTTCTAATCGAAACCCAGTTGTCTGGGTCTCAGTCAGAAATCCTGTCTCCTATGCCACAAATCCAGGCTACTGTTTTTAGTGCATGTGCCAGCATCCTGGAAAAAGACATGAGGGAAAAAATGAGGGGATGTCTTAGTGTCAGCAAGGGCCTTCCCATCATCTGCCC